>NC_134421.1:14128114-14431144 GCF_030867145.1 Opisthocomus hoazin | reverse complement strand
CCACCCACTGCCAAACATCCCCCAGACGGCGCAGATTTACGGAGCTCTGAACAATCCCGTGGCCATCCCAGGAGGAGGTGGGCTCCTCGCAGACCAGGATGAAAAATGCCCTAGGAACAGTCGCTTCTCGTTGGTAAATCCTGTTTGTGGGACAGTTATCCTTCTTTTCTGCTTTCAGGCTGAAATCTGTGACAAGCCCACTGGACGTGTACTGTTACAGAGTGAAGAAAACACTTGGCAGGACGAACACTTGTCCCTCATGCCATTTACTAGCAATGGAGACACCCTGTAAACTTCTCTCGCATATAAGGAGGTGTCACGCATAGAAATCTCCCTCACCAGCATTCCCAGGTTATCCTTCAGCCGTTTCCTTCAGCCATCAGCTTTGGTTCAGATTCTTCTTTCTCCTACTTTGGAAACCCTTTGAACTATTCAAACAGGTGATTTTCAACATCATCCCATCTTATCAGTCACAAGAGAAAAAGAGATGCCCATTGCAACATGCTTAGGAACAGGAATTAGTGCTCTCTACCCCCCACCTGTACTCCTAAAGATAAAACAGTATTTTCTTTCTCTCCTGAGCTATGAGGCAAGCTAGCTTGATAATCACCACCAGCCGCCTGCACCTCCCAGGCAGGCGTCCACCGCAGGGGGAAAAGATTTCCCAGATAATGCGGATGAATGCCAGTGATTCCTCTCCTGAGCCACTTCTATCTTCTCGTTAATTTTTATTTTGGGAAGAATGTGTGGTTACACTCCCGTTCTTTTCCTCTCCCTGCCCCCACTGGCATTTCTTGCCTTCTTCTGGGATTGCCCCTCACCTTTTAATTTGCTATGGTTGTGTCTCCCTCTCCTGCTGGTTCTCCTCTGCGCCTTCCTTATCGGGCTCTTATAATTGTATTGGCAGGCCCTGCCTTATTTGTCCAATGAACTGACAATTCTTGAGCTGATATCCCGTCGTATGATCTCTTCATGGAGCGGAGACCAAAATTACTGTGTAACCAGGGGGCAATAAACCACACCTGATAAGATGAAAGGCTTTCGGCTTTTTCCAGATTCGAGATACTGGAAAAGTGATGGGGGTGGTGGGGACAAGAACAATGAAAGAGGTAAAAAATGGTGCAGCCGGCCATGATGAAGAATATTTAATTACCTGATTTTATTAATCAAGCTTCTCCCCAGGTGACAAGGTAGACAAGCGAGTGTCTTTCATACTGATGAAATGCATGGGGTAGAGAGTGGGAAGTGCTTTTCTTTGTTCCCTTTGCATCCATCTGCCCAGTGGCTCAGTGGAGCCTTTTGTGTAAAGGAGGATCTTGCGCCTTCCTGGTTGTGTGATGAGGTGGCAGCTGTTGCGTGGGTGCAAAACATCTTATGGCCCTTTCCATAAGGAGAGGACACCTTGCTGTTTCAATTGATGCATGCAGGCGGATGCTGCTCTGGCCAAGCTGTCCTCTCCTGCTTTGCTGCCGGTGCCTGTAATTCTGGCTGGGCATACAAAGAGGGACGTCTTCGCCTTCTCTGCTTAGGCAGAATGAGAGAGCAGGTAATTTATGGTCTGAGAAGAGGTGAGTGTGTCATCTGTATGCAGAGGGAAAGGAAAGAAAAATGCTCTGAATCTACACACTGGATGAAAACTGCCAATTTAATGACAGGGTTCCCCTTTTTCCTTGTGATTTCTGATTCAAAATCCATGAAAAAGCACAAGGAGAAACCTGGTGTATTCTTTTACAAATGCCTTACTTTCCCTACTCAGTTTGCCTAAGGAACTAAAAAAGGGGCCATTCTTCTTACTTTTACTGGCTTACTATAGAGCAACGGCTTCAAATCTTACACATTTCCTAGATGGCATGAGTTAAATGTCCTTGACCCAGCCTTCAGTGTATTAATTTAGCATACATGACAGTGTCTGGACTCTTTGATGTTGGCTGTGCTACCTTTTATCTGAAAGCTTTCAGGCACAGGACAATCAGCTCTAGGGGCCAGAAGCCTCTGTTTGTTCAGCCTTTCTTGCTATCCATTTTTTCCAAAGGCTCTGTGTAGGTGCATGAGTGATGCCCGTGGATTTGTCTGCTTCAGTTGCCAAGTGAAGCTCAAGAAAGGACACATCTTCCTTTGCTATGGAAAGCTTTGGCTTTAGTTTGTTATTAAGTCTCTTTGTGTTCAAGGGGCTAACTTCTTGCTGCAGAGGGAGGAGGATTTCACGGGAAAGTCTGACAGGTCCCAACACTCCTTACGAGAGGACTCATATCTCTGCAGGTCACTGGCTGGGTAAATTAGCCTAGAGACTCTCAGCTCCTATCCCTCCTCTTTGCTCCAGCTCCATTTTTGCTGATTTAAATGCACACTGTTTTGAAAGGAAGAAACTTGGCCTTCTGGCAGTTGTGTCTCTATGAACGCTCACATCAGCTCCCAAAGAAATACATGTGCCTCCACATTAAAAATTTTCTGAGGAAAAGAGAGCTTAGCAAGGCACACTCCAAGTTTTCATCTCAGTGAAATATCTTTATTGAATCATCTCATTGACAACATGTACCAAGTGAAACCAGAGTATCTCCGTATTCAGAGAGTATGCGCTGCCTGTCTCCTCCAGCACCGACAACTCGCTCTGAGCAGGCACCTGCTGAGACAACGCTGTAGTCCCATGTCACAGAATCAAACCGAGCATGTTTGTATAGCTATTCTGTCTTAGTCTGCGACTTTAAACCTCCCTGCTGCTCACAAGGACAAGTTGATTTTCTGTGTGTGTTTAAATGAGATGCGCAAATGCAAATTTACAACTTGAAAGCTTCCTTGTGAAAGCTTTATTTTTGTTCTGTCTTATTGTATTGTTCTTTTTATTAAAAGTGAAGGCAATTCCAACTGAGAAATATATTTTTGTTCCTCTATATAGAAAAACACAACAAGCACTAAAGTCGGAAATAGGATGAATAAGTGACAGCTCTTGAAAGGGGATTAGAAAGCAGCAGTGTAATGATGCATAAATCCCATGTTTTGCGTACAAAAGTTTCTTCAGAAAAAAATATAGATTTGATATCAAAATGTTTAAGTAATACCAAAAGACTTGAACATTTTAATATTTTTTTTAATACAAAACTGGAAAAATAGTGATAAATGCTATGTCATTAACTGAAGAATTAAATACTTACTTTGGAATGACTGCTAGTTTGGAATTTCTTTGCTTTGTATTATGTTAAAATAAAGATGAGTGGCATAAAATAGAAGCTTGAAATGCAAATGAACATTTTGCAAATTAAAATAGTTCAGTTGACCCCCTTTTTCAACTGATTGATTTGCTGAGATGTAACAAATTATTTATGTTCAAAACAAGAAATTATTTACTTTTAAACTATCAAAGAAGGAAGAAGTTATTTTTCTGTCAAGTTCTAATGTGATGGCTTTTGTAGGGTAGTTTTGGGGGATATTTTTACATTTCTGCTTGACCTGGAAATGCAGATGACTCTCATTTGTTACAATTATTGTGCTACCTGTCTAATTTAGTCTATAAGTTACTTGAGGCAGGAAACACATCTTCCCCTGGGGTTGCTAAGCTCTAAAGGCAACTCTTTACACTAGAAGGCAGCTGTCTAGAACAAAATCATACTGTGTTGGTTTTCTCAACTTGTCCTGCCTATGCCAGGTAAATCTAGAGGTCCACAAAGCCTGTGAGGTTTTTAAAATATGGTGTGCTTTCAGAAAGTGAAAAATCCTGTATGTGTGAACTTGAAATCAGCTTGGGATCAATACCTGGGAGTTTTTTGTCCTATATTGCCTGTCTCAAAGAGGAAGAAGAATTGTGTTTATGCTGTCAGTCAGAAAGCATGACCATTCCTGCCCCACTGGTCTCTTCCTCTGGATAAAGACAATAACGGGTTGATATTCCACCCAACCCCTCTAAAACATCTCCTTTCAGCTCCTACTTTTGTGCGTGACTCAGAGCTGTCCAGTGTTTATGCACAGCATGGATGCTGCCATTCGCAACACCTCATCTCCGCGGGCGTGTGCTCAGCCAGCCATTCAGAGCAAGTCTATGAGCTCACGCAGTCAGAGGCACCGGTGCATAGGTGCATCGGCAGTTGCCAGTGACAGTGCAGCTGCAAATTGCCCCTGTCACCTCTGGAGTCTCATGTCCTTGTAGGTTGTCTTCCATCCTTTATGCCTTGCTGGACTCTGACAGTCTCCCCAGTGAGAGCTGAGCTGCTCTGATCTTCTCAAAGTTCAACAGCTGGCAATGATCTAGCAGAAAGCCCACGCAGCCTGCCTCATGGAGTCCTTTTAGCCTTCAATTTATTAGCCCTGTTGTCTCCATAGATTTCTCAACAAGCTCATAAATTAGAAATATTAATAAAAGGGACACTGTAGGTTTAAACTGATAACATTTATTATGTTTTTTTATGGCACAATTATTATCAATTGACATTTAAAATGGCATCATAATCCATCAAGGTGAAATGGACTCAGAAAGATATTTCTCTCAGGCCAAATATAATAGCAGCAGCAGCAGCAGGACTTCAAGAGGGGAAGAACACAAACAGTTTGAGTCCAGGTTACTGATTACATAGTTTGGAGGTGGTTTTTTGCAACTTCACCCTCTGTTTAATCCATTCTTGTACTTCATAATGCTTCTTCTCCCCTGCTAGGCCCCTCAAGCCCTTTGTAGAGGTTTTTCTATCAAAAATCTTCAGTTAATCCATGATGGGGAGCCTGGCTCTTTGCTTTGAACGGGGCAGGAACTGTTATATTTGGGAGGGGCTGGAGAGATCAAAGGTTGTACTCTTCATAGCAATTCAGGTCTCTGAGCAGCAATTGCCATGGAGAACTGTTTGGCATGGCTATAAACTGGCTTTGATCTGTCTGCTGTTTCGCTGACGGAAAGTTCAAAATAAAGAAGGAATGTGATTAAGGTAGCCCATCCTTGCACACGTGGGAAGAACAACAATTCTCTCCCCACCTAGTGAAGAAGGCTATAGAGGCTACATGTACAGAAATAAAAACAATTCTCCATAAAAAAACAAACAAACTCCAGGAATCAATAAGAGTGTAAAACAGAAAGTCCATGACCTCTAGCTCCTTATTTCAAATTGGTTGTACTTCGTTAGTGAATAAACGTCCATAGTGATACATGAAAATGAACTTCCCATGTCCCAGAACGGTTCCTCTTCACCCAGACGTGGAGAAGGCACTGAATCTTCCCATGGATCACTAGTGCTATGCTAGACTTCTGTTGTTTTGTAGTGGTATCTGCAATTAAAGAATTAGGATCCAAATAAAGAAGTAGGCCTTCATTACATTTGCCATTATGGAGAAGCCCAGCAGAAGATAATCTTTTAAACAGTGCCATGGCAAGCTGTCTCCTTTGCCAATGGGGAGGAGACAGGCACTTCCAAATAGGAAATTCAAGGTACCCTCAGGTAAATGCCTGAGAAAGGTGTTCCTAATCTCCCTCAGGAGGCACTTGTGTCTCTACATTTTCAAGAGAGAAAGCCTCAAGAAGTAGTATAGATTAATTATCTAAATGTTAGGTAACACCCCCACCCCCACCACCTCCAAACCGACCATACAATGCACAGACTGGGAATGTGAGACTGACCTTTTCTGTTCTGTGTTCTTAACCACATGTGCACTGGGTTGTTTTGTTTTGGTAGACAGATTTTTCAATGTGCTCATATGAAAGAAGCACACATAAACAAAGTGAGCCTAGCAGCAGGCATACGTCAGTGAGGTTGAGCGGGCCATCAGTGCCTTGGCTGTAGGGGAAGTGTTTACGCTGTGCTAATGGGCTGGAGCTGCAGCTGTTGTCTCATTCCTGAGAAGACTGGTCTAGAGTCATTCACCTCCTGGGTACGGTTTCATGGGAAGTAGCCTTCTTGTGCTGGGAGTATTCTGAGATTTCAAGAGATGCCCCTACACTACATCAGAACAAAAAGTCAAACTCTCAAGGACGCAAAAAAAAAGGGCGACTTTTTCAGTTCGTTAGCCTCAGCTCAATAAAAACATTTCATCTTGATCGTAAGAAAATGTTTTGTCTTGCTGTTGAACTTTCAATTATTTTTTCTCCACAATTAATTTATTTTTAATAAAGAAGTAATGTCAAACATGGAAAAACAACCTTTTAAAAACCATTGGAACAACACGTTTGAAGAATCTGAAGAATTTTCAATCTTTTTTTTTTAATGAATGCTGAATACAAGCACCACCAGCCTGGTGATGTACTGCTCTGTGTGTGCAGAGCAAATGCATGTGTTTGCACTGACCCATCTTCCTGGTCTCCTAGATGCAACTGGGAAATCAGCTGTTTGCCAGAAAACATTCAGGGAAAGTTATATTATGTATGCTTTTCCTAAGGCTGCTGTCTGTCCTGATTAACTGAAGGCATAGTTAACTACCTGGTCATATTATACTGTTAAACCCATTTTTGCAAAGGCTTTTCCTATATTTCCATAGCTATTCTTCTTAAATCCAGCAGTCCAGTGTGTGAGGTATCCTGAAAAGCACTTATTGCATAGATTAATTATGTGGGAATAAAGAAATTCTATATTGCACGCATAACAGGGCTTTTATCTGTCTAGGATGGTCACAGATCTCAGTGTGTACAAGTTTGCCAGCCCTACCTTTCTCTAAAATTGCTTTGATTTCCACAAGAAAAAAGCATTACTGTGTCATACAGTGCCTAGCTGGATCTGACACCCTGCATGGATTTTAACCAGCCAACACCTTTCACGTGACAGGCTTTACAAACAGTGTTGTGAAACAGTGCTTCAGTTACCAGTAATTAATTCAATGTTCAGGCTGACAGAGCCAGTATTAGGTGATCCCTGCTTGAATCATTTCTGCCTCTCAAAGCCAAGCAGAAGAGGACAGCGTGTCTTGTGGGACAGCACACCAGGGTTGCAACAGCCCAGGTAGGAGAACGAAAACTGTCTTGCATCCTCGTCTTCCACTTTAAGTTTCGTCATCCCCATGGTGAAAAGATATCACAGAATGCAAAGTAATACTCTTATCCACCTGACTTCCATGCAAAGATTCTCCTGCAGTTATTTGAAACAGCAAACCCATGATTTACAAGCCAAGAACCTTGATTTTTTGCATATACACGCTTCTGCAGCTTTGCAGGGTGGGAAAGAATTACAGAAAGAGAAGAGAAGGGAAGAGAAGAGAAGAGAAGGGAAGGGAAGAGAAGAGAAGAGAAGAGAAGAGAAGAGAAGAGAAGAGAAGAGAAGAGAAGAGAAGAGAAGAGAAGAGAAGAGAAGAGAAGAGAAGAGAAGAGAAGAGAAGAGAAGAGAAGAGAAGAGAAGAGAAGAGAAGAGAAGAGAAGAGAAGAGAAGAGAAGAGAAGAGAAGAGAAGAGAAGAGAAGAGAAGAGAAGAGAAGAGAAGAGAAGAGAAGAGATTATTTTAGTTGGAAGGGACCTACAATGATCATCTAGTCCAACTGCCTGACCATTTCAGGGCTGACCAAATTAAAGCACGTTATTAAGGGCATTGTCCAAATACCTCTTTAACAATGAGAGGCTTGGGGCATCGACCAGCTCTCTAGAAAGCCTGTTCCAGTGTTTGACCACCCTCTCAGTAAAGAAATGCTTCCCAATGTCCAGCCTAAACCTCCCCTGGCGCAGCTTTGAACCATTCCCAGGCATCCTATCACTGGATACCAGCGAGAAGAGATCAGCACCTTCCTCTCCACTTCCCCTCTTCAGGAAGCTGTAGAGGGCATATAATATCTATAAAGAAAGCCAGTAAATTAAAAACAGTTAAAGACTGGTCACTAAAGTCCTTTTTTTCAGATGACTTATTCTAGAAAGCACAAGAGAAGCTGAGAGTTGTCCTGTCTTCTTTAAACTTCAGACTTCCCAGCACCAAGACATGCAGTTTTAAAGAGACTAATAATGGGAAAAGTGACAATCATTCATGCTTTTTCTTGTTGAATACCCAAACCCTACTTATCCCACAAAGTTAGGGACTGAACTGATCCTGATCCAGGCCCTGCTGAGCCAAACAGCTTCTTGCCTGATGAGATCTTAAGTATTATTTCAGGATGAAACTGGAGCTGAGATTGTATTATTGAATTTCTCTGTAGGCCCTGAACAGGAATGGCAGGAGGACATGAAGATGTGTCCTCAAGCCATACAAAGGGAGTCCCAAGAGAAGAATAAACTCTTTGTTGACAGACAGATGAGAGAAGTAGACAAAAAAGTCTCAATAGCCAGAGAAGATACTGGGCAGTAACAACATACATCAGCAGAGCAGGCTGGGAGATATCCTTGCAACCTGTCCTATCAACACATCATCTTCATCAGTGCTAAAATTCAGGTCAAACTCCATGAAGAGAGAGTAAAAGAGATTGCACTGTAGTGATTCATTAGTTCTGCTTACAAAACCTGGGGAAAATGTCACTTCCAAATTTAGACAATACATCAAAATTTCAGCCTCTGCCAGGGACAGTCACATCAGGCTGGCCAGATGGCAGAATGGCAAAACAAGCAAGCAGTCCACCGAGGCCCTGCAAAATCTTCGGAGAGCACAAAAGATCTGTGTACAGACTAGAGAGGAAAAAATATCACCTGCAGGCACACAAAGGAGACCTTTATCCACTTACTGAGGAGATATGAGCCCCTCTCCCCTGGCAGTGCTATCCCCTCCCGAGCCAGCCCTCTCCCAGGCTTCTTCCCTCCACTTCGATAGCATTGCAGCTCTCCCCATCCTCTCCCTAGGGATCCTGAGAAAATGATGAAGTGCACAATATTCCTAGGCTTTCAGCATTTTGTTTTGTTTAATGGGGTCCAGTGGGAGCTCCTATTAATCCACTCTAGAGAGAAGAGCTCTTTTGTCATTGCTGCTGTTGTTGTTTGCCCCCTTCTGCCTAAGGCAGGTCATGAATTATGTGCCTGATGTTCTTCCTCACTCCTGGACTTCCCTGTAATGTCCCACGGGGGCCCATTAAGAGCTTCCTTGCTGCATCCCTCCAGAGAAAGCCCAACTGCTGAAGTGGCAGAGGCAGGGGAAGAGAGAAGCTCTTGTGGCTCAGGGAATTACGGGATCTTTGGAGGGGAGCAGCAAGTCACCGTTAGGGTTTGGATAAGGGCAGGACATCGCCAAAGCTACATGGGCTACATACGTGGGGGTCTGCTTGGGGGCTGAGCTGCATACCGGAAAAAAATTTTCTGATTACAGGGCAAAAGTATGCTTTTGGTGTTTTTCCTTCTGAAGTTGCTCTCTGAGTCATGCTGTTTCCACTCGTGTAGTGGCATGAGAATGCAGGCTTCAGGGAGATGGACACTTCTGACCCGCAGCTGACTGCAGGTCCTTCTGCGGTCTGGCCCACAAACACTCAAGTCAAAGTTTAGCTCCAGCTGCTGAAGCTGCCTATAAGTTTGGGGTAGGAAAGGCGTAGTTTGGTCTCCCTATGTGACACCTAACACAGCTGCTTTCATGCATTTCAGATAAATTTCCTGCAAGAAGCCATCCCATGTTTTTACAGCCACAGACATTTTAAACAAATTTCTGTATTTTCTGATGCGCCACTGCCATAGGCTATGAAAATTGTTTGGGCTATATAGCTGCTTTTTATCTTTTTTTCCCTTGCAGTTTGTAGCAGGAAAGCAATCTTTCTGTACTTCTGTGCCAACCTGGCCTCTCTTCAAGTGCACCGTCTGCTTTTTATCCATAAAATCACATACCGGAAAGTCCGTCTAAAGAACATTATTAGCTGAGGCTGCAGAGTCAAGTACTGGAAAACTAAGGCAATGCCAGACTTGAGATTACTTCTGCTCATACATTAAGAGACAGATGCATTAGGACATACTAAAAGCTTTTGTAGATGGTCGGACTGCTGCAGAAGGTGGGAGGATCTGTCTCACAGGCAGGACTGATGAATTACCTGAAAAGCGACTCACTTGCATGAACTCTTTCTTCCTCAGCCATGGCTCCAACCCCCTTTCCTCTGCTCATTTTGGTCCATTTTCTGTGTCCTCCGCAGCTCCCACTGGGTACTAAAACCACGGTGGCCATGGCATATTCCATGGCACTCTGCCGCAGGCGGAGGAATAGGAGGACCAGGAGGCACATGAGGATTGCCTAGTTCAGACAGCCTCTGAGACGGACAAAAGGGCATTTTGCAGCCCAGAGGGCAAGAGACGGGAGTTGCTAGGTAGATCACACCTCTCTGTGGTTTGTTCTGGCTCATTCAGCCTCCTTCGGTGATGAGCCCTCAGTCACTGGTGAGGCACTGAAAAGGGCTGCAAAAGTAGTGCTACTTTCTAATCCAGTAAATATTTCCATGGCCCACTCTGGGGAGAAAATGAGAATTTACCCCCACCACACATCAACAGAGCGCAGAGCAGCTGAGCTGTGCATGGCCAAAGCAAGGCACTGAGAGGCCTCACTGTGTAGCTGAAGAGAAATCTGGTCAAGGATGGGTCAGGGCTGTTAGGAGCAGCTGGTGCAGGGCCTCTCCCTCTCCTCCCACCCCTGCCTACGCTAGTGGTAATGTAACGGGGCAGTGAGTTTCCTTCCTGTCTGAATACTGAAGCTTATTTGCAGCTTAGGTTGCCAAAAATAAAACTAATTGGCTGAAATGTTCCATTTAGTTGTGTTATGGGAGTAGGTTTTGAAAAATGAAAACATTTTCAGATTGTCAGTGCTCTTTTTATGAAATTCATGAAAACAACATTTTAAAAAATGAAGAATCTTTTCTGTCTTCTTTGTTTATTTAGGAAAAAAAAAATAAAAGGCCCTGTAATTTCCCTTTAGCTTTAGGTACAGCCCTTCCCTCTGCTGGACGCTGACAGCAGATTCAAGCAGATGTTGCTCTATGCGTGACATGCAGGTTGCCATTTCCATCTTTTCTTCATGGCCGGGAGGAGAAAAAGCATTTCTCAATAACGAAAACGGAGATGTTGTTGTCATCAAAGCAGAGCTGGAGCCCCAGGCACATGCGTGTGCATTGATCTATCCTGGACACCATGTAGATGAGTTTGTCTGGCTCTGGAAAGGCAGGTACAGCCTTGGACGTGCTTTATCCACAGGAACTTCCCTGCAGACACCACATACTAATTGCCATCCCTACGCTGTTGACACGACTAGGTCAATACACAAGACAGTCACTGTCAGTTTTGGTGTTTTTTTTTCTAAATACTTTTCTAAATTTCATTTACATGCTGGTGCACTAATGGTAGAGGTAAGATGAGATCAAGAATCAGTTTATAATTACCCATCACTTCCTATTTTAAATAATAAGTTTCTTTTACCCCTTTGAGGAACTATGAAGCTTACGGAGTGCAAACTCACATTATTTTTGCATCTCCAAATCCGTCACCTTTAAATCAGTGCTCATTTAACAATATGTGTAATCTGTCACTTGACTAACAGTAGTGACCCAGGAAGTATGTCTAGATCCCATTTCATATCCTGGCATTGGTTATTTAGAAATTGTACTAAATACACAAAACTACTGCCAAGGAATTTGAATGCTGCATTCAAGCATCTTCCTGCTTATACCTGAAGATGTATAGTTTCACTTAAACATTTAAAAAAAGTTGAAACATTGTGTGTTGAGGGCCCAACTTGGCTCCTATAAAAGTCAAATAAAAAGTTCCTTTGATTGAAATGGTGGCTGGATAAAGCTTGCAGCATGTCTGTGCTTTTTCACTAATACTCAGGTGTTAGAACTACAAAATGCATCTCAAATATTAATTTTCTGAGACTGTATTTTGAATTCAAGAGTTCTGAAGATGCAAATTTTGGACTTGGGGCTTATAATTTATAACAAAAATATAACATTCCAATAAAAACCCACCTCAGGCATAACAAGCTAAATGGCTAAATATTCAGTTGGCTCCACGTTAATACATCACAGCTACACAGCAGTAAAAAAATTACACTCTCACATATAAACACAGAGTCATACATAGCCAAGGACTGTTTTCTCTTGATAATGCAAGGTAATAGCAATACAGATGGCATAACACAATTCATAAAAAGCAGTAAGACACCTGGCACCCAAATGCATTTGAAATAGGGTAGAGAGCTAACAAGGAGGGATGCAACAGAGAAGAGGATGTGGGGAGAGACCATGTCAGTGCAGACATGTTCAAGTCCATGTCCAGCAGAGACAATGTCCTACCTTGGACTGTGCAGCACCATGCAGATGACCTATTTGGATGTGGAAATAGAGCAGCTGTTCATGTGGAACATCCACAGGTGACTCTGCACAGTTAATATCCAGCCTGGATAATGGGCATACAGAGAATCAAGGAGAGCTGCAGGATAATCTCTTTATTTCCTGCTTCACTCTCAAAAAAGACAGTCTCTGCCTTCCACAAAATTTTTTCTATTAAGAGGTTTTCATCATGTGTAACTGAACTAGTCAAACCCAGGATAATTCAGTCCAAAGAGAATTCAAGGGGCCTTAGTCTGTGGACCCTGCCAGACTCCACTTTTTTATAACAAAGATTACTTCAGCTTGCATATCTCTTCTGTTTGCAGCTAGAGCAGGAAGAAAGATGGGCAAACAACATCTTAAACCTGATGTGCAAGCTGGTTGCTTAACCTGACTTGTGCCTGCCCAGTTTGCCGTTATTCTTTAGTGCTAACGGTCAGCTTCTCCTCCTACTTTTGTCTCCACAGTGAACTGCTGACAAATGTTCCCGGTGAGCTGTCAGAAGACCAAATACATAAAGAGTGTTTTAGAGACAGAGAGAGAGAGAGAGAGTTTGCACAGACTTGTGTCTGTGATGAGGAAGCTGTGATGAATGCAGTTTGAGAATATATTTATTTGCTTCCTGAGTGAGAAAGAGAATGACAACAAACATTACCTTGGTGACATTCTGCATGGCAAAACATGACCAGGAAACCACCTGTGTACTTTTTATGTCCGTGCAGCCAAGATCCCTGCCTGGGGTGCTGGCTGAGCATCCCTGGGTCACAGCTCAAGTCCTGGACTTCAAGTGCACTAGACACCTTGACATGTGGAAGAAATGAGGTTAATGCACTTTCTGCATTGGTCGTGGAGACTCAGTTCATGGATGAGAAAAGCACTAGGGTTTGGCTCACACTAATACAGCGCAGTGGGAGCATTTGGAGGAACACAGACAAAAGGAGTGAAGCCATTTGCAGTTTGTGAAATGTACCTGATTCATGTGTTGGCTGGCCTGGAATAGTTATCAGGTGAGGTTTTACTTTTTGGCTTACAACTGTTACAAAGCTTTCTGATCGAGGATGATTTAATGCCTGATTTGGCACCTGAAGTTTCACCCAGGCCAAACAGCACATGTACTAGGTCAGAGAAAAAAGGAATAGCTCTGTATCTTCACAGGGCCTCCTTCACACCATGGCTGCATTCAAACTTGCAGTGGGGTCCTCTCCATGCAGAGTCCAAACATGTAGCCTTCAGACCAATAGCCTGCAGTCACAAATAAAGGTTGGAAGCTCTGGGCTTGGAAATATACTCCAAACAGATGCAGTTTTCTACAAATGTAGTCATATTATTTACTGAGTTTGCAGTCCGTGTTTGTTTAATTATCTGAAATGTAGCTTCCACCTGGACTTTTCAAGGCACTATACTGAAGTCATAGCTCACCTCTCCTTTAGAACCTAAGAACCTGCTTGTGCTAGGTGCTGTAAAAGTATAGAACAAGGAGACACTTCTGTGTGTAAGATGAGAGGCGCCCAGTTAATGCACTGATCTTATGAAAACAAAAATGTTACAGAAATCTTGTTATCTTCATTCTGCCCTTGGTGGAATGGGCTGTACTGAGATGGCTGTAGTACCATGGCTGTAGTTTAAGCATTTGTTTAACCATGTGTATCTGAACTTCCTCCTAGGTTCATCAGGGCATGTCAGCACCATGCAATGCAGAGACGTACAGGCTAGCTTCAAACACGCCAGTTCCTCCAGGTAGAATTGTGCTGAACTTTGCGGTGCTGAGACGCTGCTTCTAAGACCCGTGGAACTATGTCAGTTAACACACAGTCATGAACAGGCTACTTAGTCCTGTTCCATGGTGCGAGCCTGGTGAAGTACTTGTGTTTACAGCACTGGCTGCCCAGAGTGAGGGAGACGAACCCTCCCTTCTCAGTGTCCTCTCTCTGAGCAGGTGAAGAATTAACTAGAAAGCTACTTGCTTCTCAGCTTTTCTCAGTCTGAGTTGTACAGCAGAGATAGCTAGTCTGCCAGCAGCTAGCAGCACGCTAACGAAAGCACTGAGCTCTGAGTGACGGAAGGAAAGCTCACAGGTGAAAAGCACTGCCCTGGCAGGGTCCTGGACTCCCTGTTTGTTAGTTATTCCTCTTCAAGAGCTTTGGTTTGATTTCCCTCTCCCGCCTCCCTTTCACAGAATCACAGAATCACAGAATGGTAGGGGTTGGAAGGGACCTCTGTGGGTCATCTGGTCCAACCCTCCTGACAAAGCAGGGTCACCTACAGCAGGCTGCACAGGACCTTGTCCAGGCGGGTCTTGAATATCTCCAGAGAAGGAGACTCCACAACCTCCCTGGGCAGCCTGTGCCAGTGCTCCGTCACTCTCAGAGGGAAGAAGTTCTTCCTCATGTTCAGACGGAACTTCCTATGCTTCGGTTTGTGCCCATTGCCCCTTGTCCTGTCACTGGGCACCAATGAAAAGAGTCTGGCCCCATCCTCCTGACACCCACCCTTCAGATATTTATAAGCATTTATTAGGTCCCCTCGCAGCTTTCTCTTCTTCAGGCTGAACAAGCCCAGCTCCCTCAGCCTCTCCTCGTAGGGGAGATGTTCCAGTCCCTTCATCATCCTCGTAGCCCTCCGCTGGACTCTCTCCAGTAACTCTTCGTCTTTCTTGAACTGGGGAGCCCAGAACTGGACAGAGTACTCCAGACGAAGCCTCACCAGGGCAGTGTAGAGGGGAAGGAGAACCTCCCTTGTCCTGCCGGCCACACTCTTCTTGATGCACCCCAGGATCCCATTGGCCTTCTTGGCAGCCAGCCCACACTGCTGGCTCATGGTCAACCTGTCGTCCACCAGGACACCCAGGTCCCTCTCCGCAGAGCTGCTCTCCAGCAGGTCCATCCCAAGCCTGTACCGATGCATGGGGTTGTTCCTCCCCACGTGCAGGACCCTGCATTTGCCCTTGTTGAACCTCATCAGGCTCCTCTCTGCCCAACTTTCCAGCCTATCCAGGTCATGCTGAATGGCAGCACAGCCTTCCAGTGTGTCTACCATTCCTCCCAGTTTGGTGTCATCAGCAAACTTGCTGAGGGTACATTCTAACTCTTCATCCAGGTCGTTGATGAAGAAGTTAAACAAGACTGGGCCCAGTACTGACCCCTGGGGGACACCACTAGTTACCAGCCTCCAACTAGACTCAGCGCCGCTGATGGCAACCCTCTGAGTTCTGCCATTCAGCCAGTTCTCTATCCACTTCACCGACCACTCATCCAGCCCACGCTTCCTCATCTTCCCTAGGAGGATATCATGGGAGACTGTGTCGAAAGCCTTGCTGAAGTTGAGGTAGACAACATCCACGGCTCTCCCTTCGTCTACCCAGCCAGTCATGCCATCGTAGAAAGCTATTAGATTGGTCAGGCACGATTTCCCCTTGGTGAATCTATGCCAACTACTCCTGATAACCTTCTTTTCTTCCACTTGCTTATTGATGACCTCCAGGATAAGCTGCTCCATCACCTTTCCCGGGATGGAGGTGAGGCTGACCGGCCTGTAGTTCCCTGGGTCCTTTCTTGCCCTTTTTGAAGATTGGAGTGACAATGGAAGATGTGAACAGAAGAGAATACAGGATTTATTTTTTCATGTATTCATCTCCCACTGTTGTTGGGACCCACATAAATCCTAAAGTGCTGTGACAGTGCCATGGTTTGGGAAGGACTACGACAGCAAGCACAGCAGGGAATGACTGGCAGGGATCCGGGACCATAGCACTAACAAAGCCCTCTCCAGAAGCTTCAAACTTCGAGCTCTGGAGCACTTCCTGCCAGTGCCCGTGCAGCCCTGGTGGTTGACCAGGCAGCCATCCCGGCCGCAGGCCTGGCAGTGCCCGTGCAGCCCTGGTGGTTGACCAGGCAGCCATCCCGGCCGCAGGCCTGGCAGTGCCCGTGCAGCCCTGGGGGTTGACCAGGCAGCCATCCCGGCCGCAGGCCTGGCAGTGCCCGTGCAGCCCTGGGGGTTGACCAGGCAGCTATCCCGGCCGCAGGCCCGGCACCCTCCCCGCCTCCTTCCTGCCGCGCGACCCCGTCCCGCGCTCGCTCCGTTAGGTAACACCCACGCGCGGCCGCCGTGCGCCAACCGGGCCGAGCGACGGTCGCGCGGGACGCCCACGCGCGGCGCCCGCCGCCAGAGAGCGCCTGCGCACGGCCGGCCCCGCGCTCCGCCCACGGGCTGGCTCGCGCCGAGCGGCGGGCAGTTGGGGCGCGGAGGGAGCCGGGGCTGCGCATGCGCTGGGCCCGGGAGGCGCTGCTGCCGGCGGGGGTGGGGGCCGGACGTTGGGCGCGCGCCTCGCCTTACGGCGTGTGCGGCCTGGCTCTGGAGACTCACAGAGCGGGGTTTGGTGTGGGCAGAAGTCGTGGGTGGGCACGGGTTTCTAGAAGGAGCTGGGGAAAGCCACGCGGCCTGGGTGCCCCCGAGATACGGGGCAGTTTGGGCGTCTGAGAAAGGCAGGGGCGGTTTCACAGAAGGGGAGGGTGGTTGGTGTGGTCCCACTGTCACAGCGTGCCTCTGAGAACTCGCTCTGGAAAAAGGGTGAATAGTGAAATGGCGTAGCCAGCTGCTGACATCACATTATTTACAGCAGTCAGCTAAAACTGTTTGTGAAGGCTTGCAGAAGGAGTTCGGGAAACTGAGTGATTGGGTAATAAAATGGCAGATGAAATTCAGTGTCAATAAATGCAAAGTAATGCACATGGAGGAAAACAACCTTAAATATATGTTCACAGTGATGGACTTTAAATGAGCTATTACCACTCGGAAGACAAATCTGGGAATCATTACACATAATTCTTCAAAACCATCGACTCAAAGCTAGCAGTGGTCAAAGAGACAAATGGAATAATAGAAATTATTAGGAAAGAAATAGAGAACATGATAAAAGACATACTTGTTACCATGCAAACCTGTGCTGTGCTCACTTCTTGAATGCCGTCTGCAGTTCTGGTCTCATGGCAGAATAAAAGAATGTACGAGGTAGGTGTGGAAAATACAGAACTAGAAACTTCATGAAGAAGATGAGAAGGTTCACTGGAGGGAGGGAACAATCTGTTAGACAGCAGGTTTAAAAGAACCACAATAATTGGTCAAGAGACAACAGCAGTGTGGAGCTCATTGTCATAGGAGATTTTGAAAGCCTAGATGTGATGAAATCAACAACAACAACAATTAAATAAAGCTGTTGGCATTAGGCCAAACAAAGGCTGTAGTTTTTGAGTGATGTACACACAATTACATGCTCAGGAAAGAACACAGTTTCTCGCTGCTGGAAAGGCATAAGCAGATAATCACTATCTCAGCCTTGCTTCTAACACTCTTTTATTATCTGTTGGCCTGCGCAGACCTTTGCTTTTAACTAGCAAGGCCATAATTATATCATTATGCTAAAGAAATATTTTGGTCCTAAGGAAAATCCGTGGCAGAATTCATTGATTTAAAGAACAGGGAAATCAGTTCTGCTGCTACCTGGGTCGTGTCTCACTGTGCGAGGTGTTGCGTTGATTGAAGCGAGACTGCTGGCACAGCATGAGCAGCTTATAACAGGTAGCTTTGAGCTGCCCAGAAAGTGGCAGTGACTACGAGTGGGATTCATTTCAGCTAACTTTAGCTGGTCCTGAGAACTAGGTGCTTATTCTTTAGGCAACTGAGGTACTTCTTCCTGTCACAGTTTTTCCACAGTACCAGGTTTTCCAGAGGAAACAAGGACAAAATACGTATCATGTTCCCAGAAAAAAGGCATGTAAAACATCAGGAGCAAAAGTCACCTTGCCTGCTTTTCAGCACCTGTAATAGGAAATGAAGATGATGGTGTTTGGACACTTTGAGGTAAAGACATGAGCCAAGAACTTAATTTCCCTGATGAAAATAAATGTGATAGTGTTTGGGATGTAACAGAGTACCCATGCTTTTCAGGTGTCTCAGTGACAGAACAAGTAAGCAAAACCCAGAAACAGTGTTTGCATTACAAGCAAAAGTATTTCTGTGTGGTCCAGACAGATTCCTTATTGAATAGGGATCCCACTTCTGGTCATTAGACTGCTGCAGAGCTGTAACTGCTTTGTCTAGCCAGGGTTTCATCCCTTTCTGTTGGATTAAGACTTTCTGCCAGTGAGGAAGCATCACACCTCAGAACTGAGTCCTGTCTACTGGAGCAAGCATGTTTTAGATTAATAGTAGGCAAAACCAAAGCAGAATATTGCAGAAGGGAAGACAAATGAAAGAATACTGTAAGCTGTATGTTTTAGGATGGTAGGAAGGAGGAGACTAGGTTTGGGGGAATCTGTTCCAGGGATATAATTATCTATTTTTTTTTTTTAATTGCTGATGTAGCAGCTGATCCCCAGTTCTTCCCCTTGCACTGAGTCTTTTTCTGTTTTCGAGAGAAAAGCTTAATGGATCAGACACTTGAGCAGTGGTGAAAACCTAGTATGTTTGTTCCAGAAGTAATTTCAAAAATGGAAGACAGCATTTTAGAATCCTGAACATTTCATGGTTTAGGAACATTCCTCTCATTCCCTCCAGCTCTCAAGCCTTATATACTTTTTTTTCAGGTGGTCAATCACTGAAATTTTTCCATGGAAAAGAAATATATATGTATTTATATAGACTTACGTATGTATTTATAAGCAGAGAGAAAAATAAAGGGCTAAGCATCTTTTCCTAAGTGGGTACACAGGGCCTGCCAGTCAGCTGCTTTCTTTGGTATACACAATTAATTCATATTAATTATCATGTATTGCAGTGATACTGAACAGCTGCCACTGAAATTGAAGCTCCCTTGTGCTGTATCTGCGCAAAGGCCGAGGAAGAGTCCTAGCCCTGAAGCCATCAGTGCTTAACTAGACAAGAGGAGCCATGGCAAAAAAGAGGAGACGTCTCCTCTGTTTAATTTCTCTGACTATCCTCGGGATTTCTAAAGGAACATTTACCCAAAGCAGTGCTTGGTTAGAGATCCCTGACCAAGCTGGTGCCTTGAACTGTCCCAGGGCAGTACTGTGCAGACCCTGGAACAAGCCCCAGATCCAGAAAAGCCGCACAGATGGGGTGCTGTGCCCGTGCCGGGGTCCCTCTTCTGACCCAGGTTGGTGTGGGAGAGCTGACAGGATTCTACCTCCACAGCAAGTCTGTGGAGCACTGGCAGAAGAGCCATCACTCATCTTGCCTTCAGTGGCAAACACACCTCCAGTGGCTTAGCTGAGAGCACACAGGGGCAGCAATAGAGTGAACTACAGACCTGCCTAAATCTTCCAAATGAAGAACTCCCAATCCAGCAGACCTTATCCAGAAGTGTGGTCACATCTGATTCCATGCTTTGTACTACACTGTGCATGGCATATTGTCTCTGGGAAGAAATCAGAAGTTTTTGCAACGTACGTCAGTTTTGGCTACAGCTACCGTTTCAATATAGTTTCTGGGTACCACCTTTTCTTTGTTAAAAGAAAAACAGAGTTGCCATTAGTGCTCAGTGTTATTTTGATACGAAGGTAATGCATGCATTAAAAATGCATAGGTAGATTAGGTATTTAACATTCAGCTGGAGTTCTTGCACAGTCTGAGGGCATGAACTGTAGCCAAGAATATATGGATTCTTAAAACTGTTTCCTGTGCTAAATCTCAGCATCAGCCTGTCCATAAGTAATGAGGAGAAGGATGATGTAAAATAAAGGTATTGTTAAAATACTGTCACCTCTCCCTCCGCCACATTTTTAAAAGAAATATATTGCAAAAAATTCATAAAGCATCTGGCCGTCTTTCTCCTGTCTGTCTTTCTTCCTCAGTCTGTTGGAATCAGCGCTCTATATTACTCCTTAGATTCAAGAGATTATGGCAATCTTCTCTGTTTTTTCATTAGTTGAGCTGGTTCTGTGCAAAAGCTATTTAAGATTCATGAGTGATTTTGCCTCTGCAAAGAATAAGAATGCAGCTGAGGAAAAAAAAAAAGAGAGGTTTCCAATATTCTAGTCTGACCATGGGATACTGATGTGAAATATGCACACAATTAACTTGAAGTTAAATGCAATGATTTCTTCCTTTAAGACTCTCCCCACACACTGAGGCGTGCCTAGCTCACTGCATCCGAACCATTTGCATCCTTCCTCTTGGGCAGGCTGAAGCTGCACAGACATACTCCTGCTCGACTGAGTGTCTGCAGAGCTGTAAATTCCCAACAATTATCACACATTTTCCTCAATCTGGGAACCTCAAGGTCTGTGGTTTCTGTGGCCAGACCCTATTTCTTCAGGCCAAAGTTTCTTATGTTCTCACACCAGAAGGCTTGCAGACAGACAAATCAGATTCTGTTGGTCGTTGATCCCGAGAAGCTGGATAGAGTTGAATCCCCTCTCTGCCCACAGATGAGCTACATATGCCATCGTGCCTGGGGCATGATGTACGACTGCCTGAACAATCCGCCAGACCCTGGCAAGGGGTGTATTTGGGCTTAGATAATTCCTAGGCTCCACATCTGTCTGTAGCTCCCACTTCACACCTCTCAGTGGATGCAGGGATCATTTTAACTGAGTAATATTAGGATGATTGTCATAGATATTTCACAGGAAGAAAAGCAGAACTAGTAACAGGGTCCTGCTCTGGCGGGTTTATCATGCTTAGAGGTGCCAGTTAGAGCAGCCCAGCGTAGTGCAGTTCAGTACAATGGCTTTGTGCCTCCTGATCCTCAAGGCAGTTAAGGAGACCGATGTGAATGATTCACATACCCTGGATCTGCTCAGGAGACCGCTGCTCCAGGTGCTGCGTAATGTCAGCTCTTCCACACTGGGACCTGTCAAAAGGGTTTGCAAGTAACGCCCATGTCCCTTCCCTCCTGGCTTTCCCATTGTGTTTCTGCAAGGTACTTGGAGCAGTAGCGTGGCATTGAACACGAGATAGTCTAAGAATTACCTTCAGGCTTATGTTTAGGCACACGTGCTTCATTACCTTCTTGGATCAGGACCTTAGCACCTAGCAGTCACCAGGTGAACAACCCTAATGTGAAGCCAGTGCCAACTTTGAGTGGCTAAGCATCAGAACTGGCACATTGTACTGATGCTGTCTTCTTCATTAAGAAAGATGATTCAAATATCATTATTTCTTGAAAAGCATCCAGCCTGTGAAAAGATTCAGACACTGTTGATCAAGTTACCATGGATTGCTTTTGAGACATTCAAGCTATTAAGAGCAGGAATGTTTTGTCTGAAATTCTATACAGAAGCCTACTGATAGAAATAATCACTTGCTAGATGTTACCTTTTGTCTTTTGTACACAAGTAGAAGTTTACCGTGTTCCTAATTACAGTGAATTAGATGAATTTGTCCTAGCAAATCAAGCCATTCAGAGTGTGAATTTCTTCTAGAAAGGGAAGAGCAAATAAGACTTCAAACATCAAGTCCAGAAGAAAAGGTTGTGAAGATGGGCAGACATGAGTCATAAAGGAGGCATACTGTAAGTGACCTTTATACCTCTGCTTAATGTTTTTTCTTCTTGTACAAAGAAAATTAGTAACATTGTAACATTTGAGGACATAATTTATTGGAACTTCTTAAAGAACCACTCATTATTTCATATGTTTGGGACAGAAGCCTTCGAGGCACCCTGGAACACGCACGTTCTATCAACCGCAAGAAGATAATTTCTACTCTCTAATACCTCTCTGGAAAGTTTCCAAGATGAACTCTGTAACAAAACTGTGACTACAGAAATAAATTTTTTCACTACCTGTTGCAAAACAAAACAAAAGAGGGACTGATCTAAAAAAATGTGTATGGCCTTTTGTACTCATTTACAGAAAGGTCTTTTTACAAATTTTGACAATGTAGAGTTGAGTGGGATGTGACCACAGTCTAAGGAAATGGGGAAAGAGAGGCAGCCGCTCCCCAACTTGCAGCTAAGAGTACACATGGCATCCAATACATGCTGTGAGCAGAGCTATAGCCCCATCAGCCCTCTTCCCTATAAGTCTATCCCTGATGTAACAGCAAGGAAAAATTGTGCAAAAATAATAGTTACTTTCACCATAAGGTCCCGCTCAGTTGTAAGGGTAGTGGAAATAAGAACCAGTGTCTCTATTCATAAAAGTGCTACTTGTTACTATAAGCCTTTGCCCTGTCTTCCTCAAGGTTACGAGCTGTAACTGTGCCTGGCAGCACAATTGCAGAATCTCTCTCTCAAACTGAGGTTTCAAATTGCTTAAATCCTTCCCCACGTTACGAGAAAAGCTAACACAAATATCTCCTCTTTAATTTTTAATCCAGAGGACACTGAAACTGAGAGAAACACAGATTTTGCTCACCTCTCTGAATGCAGCTAGCTCTGGGGCAGAATACAATCACTTTTAACAGTCTCTATCATACTGCATAATTGGCTGGGGCAGGACAGGAGGTGACTGAAAATGTAAGAATAACTCCTTGGTGGGTGCTTTGTCCCCCTCTGTGTACTAGGGAAGAGTCTGTAAGTTCACTGCAATTCCTTGAGAATCAAACAGCTGCAGAGGAGAAGCTGAGGAGGAGGAGAAGGTGTCACATTACTGTACCTCACAAAGGAGACTTTGAGATTCATTATTTAAGCTCTTACGTTCCCACTGGGACTCAGAGAGGATTATGACCTGTCCTCATTGAGACCAAGGTGACTTCAGCTAACACATGCTTGATTCGGTTTCTCACGGACTGCACTGCCTCCCACATCCCAGCTCTCCAGCCTGGTCTGCTGATTTGGATGGGGATTCCCAAACTCTGCAGCTGAGCTTCACTTGATGAGAAGGTTGCCGATACACTTCATGCCTCGCTGGGCACAGCTCCTCTCAAAGACTGGGATGAGGAGACTGGGTTGTCTCTCGCACGGGTACTGCTATTTTGACGAGTCAGTTTTGACACATTAGTATTATTAGCAAACACTGCATGGCAGCGTCTTCAAACAGCTGGGGTTGGGTGAGGGGGAGAGAGGACAAAGTCAGCCTAAATCATCTCCTATAATGAGAAAGGCTACAGGATTTGCTGTTCTTAGTCACTGACCGAAATAATACATGTGTTGCAGTGCAAACATTGCAGGCAGTGCTTTTGGGACCAGTCAAACTTTCTGGGTTATGTGTGCCATCCAGGTAACGCTGCCACATTTCTGACTGGGATTTCCTGGATGGGAACACACCACATAGGAGGAGCTAGGCGCTCCCTTGTTGCACCACAGCTGCTAAGTGTGTATCTTGGAGGCAGCAAAGCCTCTTCTTTCAGGACTGATTGTGCTAAGCAATGGTACTGGACTAGCCACGTGTGTCTGAATCCCTGAGAAATGTCAAATAAACAAGGATCTCAGTGGTCACTTGTACAGCATTTCCAGGCAGAGGAATAAAGGGGTGCTTCAGGTACTGTGGATGGATGGGGGTCATACATGAACAGTGGCAGGTGAGAAGCTTCAGACTGTGGGAGAAGCTGAAAAAGCCTTATATGCAGGATGGCATGAGATCAGCAAGTCAGACCTGCGGGAGTCACCAGTGCAGTGTCCTGCTCTTTTTTTGTTATTTTTTTCCCCAGCACCATGAAAGGATGAATTAGGTCCAAACTGGCTTTTTGCCTTTGTTCTGCATCTGAGCTTTTCAGTTCTTTCCATCATCTCCCGCGCTGCTGCCTGCTGGCCATTCATCCTTGCCTTGCTGCCCGAAAACTGGTGCCTCCCAGGACTACAGTCACTACTGCCACCACCTATTTAAACCGATTAAACTAACCTGGGTGATTTAACATGGTACAGACGAAGGAATGCTGACACAAATTGCTGTGTGGGCTGGTTCAAAAGGGTGCTTAACAGCAGGAGAGGGAAGAGGTGGGAAGAGGAGGACAGGGGACACAACAAATGAGCAGCTGCAGTGATAACAGCCAGCAGCACGGCTGGATCCGAAGGAGGATGTTTGCCCACAGCCTCTGAAAGCAAATATACTGGAGCTTTGGGTGGTCTGGCACATCTGAGAATAAGTGCTACTTATTTCATTAACTAAATAGGGATTTGGGTATTTGTTCTTATTTCCAGACTGTAGCATTCATGGGCTTGTGTGTGCTGTGTAAGCGTTGAAAGATTTGGCTGCTTTAATTATGGTAACAGGTCCTGCATTAAATGCTGTGTCTCACATGAGAAGATGATGATGCTAATTTCTAAGGTGAAGTAAGGAGAAGGGTAGTTCTGCTGCGACTTACATACATCAATCCACGAGATGCCTCTAGTTCCAAATCAGGTTGTCTAAACTCAAAATAACACAAAATTTCTGAAGAATTCAGCTTTCGAACCTGCTTTTTCTGGTTTCTGAGTGATCCTTGCTTTCCTAACGTGCCCTGTGACTGTTTTATTCAAGAATACTCATGTCAGGGCATCCTGGAACTGTATGAAGGGCAGCAGCCAAAGATAGTGGTCCTTCAAACACTTCTATACACATTGAACTGCACTATGGTGAATTGTTTCTTCACTATCTGTGGTACCCAAGTGTGTAGTTCCTTATCCAGCTTTGTGAACTTTTCATTATTTTCTTTTTACATTATTTCCTTTAGGCAAATGCAAAAGTTTGGAAAATACTGCTGAGGACTGGAGACCATTACTTCAGTTGTCTTCTAGAAACTAATAATTTAGCAAAATCAAAGTGTTTTTCTGGGATATATCAATTTCATGTGCATCACTTTGTGTGAAATTATCTCAGCATGATGGAAAAGTTTTGGTTCAGCATTATCAAAAGAACTTTTAGCTCTAGTCTGATAGCTAAGCTGCACCATTTTGTCTTTTAATTTTGAAAGTTCATCTCAGCCTGCCATACAAAATTGAAATTATATGGCCAAAGTGGCACTCTTTATATGTAAGCATAATCCTCTTCCAGTTTACCTGCAGCAGTGGTTAAACTGTCCAGGGTGGATCTGGATACACTTTTACCAGAAGGGAACACAGAAAATAACTGCACTGGCTGAACATCCTGACACTTGTTTGAACTCTGATGTCACAGCCTGACTAATGGATCACATCTAAAATACACCAAACCAAAATAGGCAAGACAATTACTTGCAGGTTTCTTAATACCCTTAACAATAGGATATTAATTTCCTGCTGGTCAATGCAGACATCTCTGCTGTTTCTTCAAAGTTGCTATCTATGATATTATCAGAGTGGTTTCTGGTCCTACTAAGATCCAATTCTTCCACAACTTCAGGCATGGTGAAGTGGATCGCCTTTACCCAGCCCTGCAGGAACTTATGGGAAGCTTTACTGGAAAGTGGTTAAGCAGCCTCCTTACACCACGTAGCAAGACTTGCTGGAGGCCTGTAGAGATCTTGACCATGGACAAAAACCTATCTTCCCGCTGCATCCAATGCCTGCGGCCATTTCTGTCTTCCCTCAAGCATGAGGCTAAAGGGCCAATGCTATACATTCTCTTTAAAATTAAAAATGGGCAATGTTATCTATAATTATAACATTCTAGGCAGTTTTTATCATTTACAATGCAGGTATAGTAAATGATTTAATTGTGTGGCACCTCTTTGCCCCTCACAGCAAGCACATAACACTTATTAGCTTCAATAGGAGTTACGTGCACGTAACTATGCAAGAAATGAATATATCCCTTTGATTACAATAAGGTTATAAGCAGCAGGAGTCCATTATGATTAGCAGTAAAATGAAGAATTTTTCATAAATCATAAATGTTACTTTATAATTTCCATTTCTCCTTATCCTTTTTCTCTGTGTGCATCTACAAATTTATATTTTGTCCTAAATCAGACACTTTGCAATCATCCCAAAAGCTGTTATTCATTATAACCCAAAATGAATTTGCTGAATTTTTCTTTTTTAATTTTCAAAGGATCAATTATATCAACAAGAAAGGAAAAAAAAAAGACTAAGAACAACAAATGTATTAAAATCACTCCATAATATTTGCCTGAATTGACTTTCTGCTTCTCTGCCCTAGGGCTAGATCTGACTTGAATTTCACTTTGCATCCTTGCAACGTCTGCCACATCCTAAAGTCCTCATATTCCCAAATGACAACGGAGGTGCCATGAGTATCAGCTTAGCCACTCCAAAGCAGTACAACATCTAGCAGGGAGAAAGAAAAGGCTACTAGCAGCTGTACTGTTACAGCTGCTACCACAATATCTGCCTGAGGTGGTACAGTGTGACATTTTTTCTTTTGGTTGTCAATCTCTGTTCTGAAAACGTATTTTCCGTGCCATCCTGTTACCTAGCAGTGATTCTGGGCAGCCACAGTTTGTGTAACGTAAGCAAGGGTTACAGCTCTCATGCAGGTAGGGTGTGAGATCTGCAGTGCTCATAAAAGCTTGGAGGCAGTGTTGTAAGAAAGGTGTAATGGTTCTGAGGTGAGGGTGTGACTGGGGCTGTCCCTTTAGGTATAATTATGCATTCATGACTGTTGGAGGTAGGGCTAGGCAGACTGCTGCTCTGCTGTGTCAGCTCCTGTATTTTACACATATCTGTGTAAAATTGCATTTCAGGTCAGTGCATATGCTGCACAAATGGCCAAGAATTACAGCTTTCTTTGACATTACAGAAGACATTTATGCTGAGAGAACAGGTAATCAAAAACCAACAGAGAAAATCTTTGGCACTTCAGGTGGAGTTGCATGTCTCAGCAAAGAAGGTAGCATTTTGCTCCTGACATACAAAGCAGATGAAGGTAAGCTGTGTTTCCCAGAAGCAGGTTCAGAATGACATCCTCTAGTACTGTGTACTGACCAGTCATTAGAAAGGGCTGTTAAGCTTCTTGCCATTTTTGTTGTTTTTCCATAGCTGCTTTGGTCCTGGCTGAGAAATTCTGTCTGACAGAAGCCAGAGTTTGTGTGTGGTTCTGGAAAGCGGCCACCCCATTTTTCCAAAAGACCAAGACTTCCTATGGAGCAGATCTGCTGCCACATGGAATCACACTGTATCTACCATTAAAAATTAAAAAAAGAATTCCTGCCAAATGCTGTGTGGGTTCATAGCAAGTAGCAGGTGAAACATCAACTTGAAACAGGGGAGCTATCATGACCAGCAGGCTAAAAGACATGTTCAGCTACATATATACAGACATCCATGAAAATGTCCTTTCCTCAGACGTGAGGAAAATCTTCTTTACTTAGAGGGTGACAGAGCACTGGAACAGGCTGTGCAGGGAGGTCTCCTTCTCTAGAGATATTCAGAACCTGCCTGGATGTGGTCCCGTGCAATCAGCTCTGGGTGAACCTGCTTTAGCAGGGGAATTGGACTAGATGATCCCCAGAGGACCCTTCCAACCCCCACCGTTCTGTGATTCTGTGATTCTGTGATTCTGTGATTCTGTGATTCAGATATAACCTCAGGATACCACAGTAAACCAAATCCTACTGTGCTTAACTGTGGCTGTGACATGTGTAACCAACATATCTGTCCACATATTGCTTCCATTTTGCACTATTTATCCTATTACCCTGAGTGTTCTCCATACAATTGACCACTTCCCATTGAATTGGTAGGATTTTTTCCACTGACTTTGGCAGGTGTTGATGAAGTCTTGTGACTAAAGAAAATAATTTGGCTGGAACACTGCATCATGGAAAAAAGATTTCATTCAATTTGAGCGCTAACCAGATGGAGTTTGGTGTAAGGAGGAGTATCTGCTTTCTGTGGTGGAAAGGCCTCTCTCCGAGAGGTGAAGTATTAGCTTTCCTTCTGGAGTTGAAGGCGCTGGGTTTTTGCTTTGCTGATAGAGTTGATCTTCCAAAGAACATTTTGCAACACAGGAGGGACACTGTGCCCAAGTTGAAGAATACGGTGTGTGATGATGGGGTCTCTTGTTTAGTGTAGGAAAAGGCACGAGAAACTCCTTTACGTTTATCACTTTAAAATTCTTGCAAGATTGTAGCAGAATGATCCCACTGCAAAACCAAGTAAGCCAATGCCTTATCAGTTCTTCCAACATCTGCAAACACTATTACCTTTATGCTTTTTGTGCTTCAAAAGTTAATGGAAAAAAGCCCTGAATTTTTATCATATTTGGTTACTTTTTTCTTCCTGGAAGTCTTAAAAGCCTAGAATCAAGGACTAGATGCAAAATGGTATGTTATTTGTATTATTTATAAAACCATATTTTCAGGTATTAAAGTAAGTGACGACTAGCTCTATATTTAAGGCGGCAAAATGTTTTTTATTATAAAACTGCATTTTCCAATAGTTGTAGCTTGTGAAACATCCACCTTCTAGGCTAAAATTTGCCGTGCTTGGTGAATAATTTTGAAAAGTTTACATATTAAGTATTCAGACCACTTTTGAGTCAGAGTGAGAAGCAGAATGTATTTCTCCCATTGTATCTTGTGACCCTTTTCAACAAC
This sequence comes from Opisthocomus hoazin, assembly GCF_030867145.1. Taxonomy (NCBI): domain Eukaryota; kingdom Metazoa; phylum Chordata; class Aves; order Opisthocomiformes; family Opisthocomidae; genus Opisthocomus; species Opisthocomus hoazin. The sequence continues at coordinate 14,402,633 of NC_134421.1, read as the reverse complement.
GCTTATGGGCAAAATGGCTGACAGTTGAAAACTGTGATTTGCTATGGAAATAGCTATGCCTAAGTCTCAATGCCCAGCCTTATTGTGAAGGAAATTGATTTTTAGGTAACTGACATATGAATGATTGAAAATCCCATACCAACCATGCACTGTAAAGGCTTTCTCGTCTTTTTTTTTTCCTGATTTTGCCCTGCAACCCTGATCTTGGAAAGACTTACACAAATGCTTAACTTTGCATGCCCTGAGCAGTTCCCTTGGCTCCAACAGAGTGACCACAATGCATACAGCCTGTGTGAGGGGCCGGTCTTTATAAAACAGGGTTACACACTTATTTTTTTATTACTGACATAGCCTGTAACTTATCTTAATGCATGATGACCTGGCTACATTTCAAATGTTTTGAAGGCTTAAAAGAAGTTTGAAGGACCCAGATTCCCAGCAAAAGAAGCACTCTTCTTAGGGTGTACAGACTTCACTACTTTTTCTGTGATCTACAGGAAACATAAACAGGGCAGGGAAGAAAAGTACTCCTGAATGCTATTCTGCAATTTATGGCCTCTATCTGCTGCGCTCTGAACAAGGGTGCAATCTAAAATGTCAGAGCTGGAAAGCTGTAGTTCAGAATGCAGGCTGGTCTCTCTAAGCAGCCATCCCTCCCCTTGTTCCTGAAGAAGCATTTGGCAGTTGATCACAAGACGAACATTTGCAATTCCTACACTGAAGCTGGAACAGTGAGCTTTTGGCAAGCCTGGTTAAAACACTAACAAAGGGTCCATTCCCACTGCTATTCAAGGTTGTAGGGAAGCCACTATTGCAGGAAAAAGGCTGAGAAACTCTTTCTACTGGGCATTGCCTTCCAGTCTCTGAGCAAATCTTGCAGGCATCTGCAAAAGGAGGTGGAGACAAGGAACAATATATTTGCTACAGACATTGAAAAGTAGGTAGTAAGCAAGGCTTTGTTTAACAGGGTCACAGCTGAAGAGGTTATGAATGATCTTAGTACATGTGTTTTAGAAGAGCTCGAGGCATGTATCAGAGGGTCTATTAAAACACTGCCACTCAGTCAGGGAATCTGAGCAAAGGAAAAGCATGTATGGTTTCCATACATGCTCTGTCCTCTGCTGTTGTGTGGCACTTCATGTAACAAGGATGGACTTGTCTAGAGGCATCAGAGCCAGCCGTTTGCCATCTGGGTATCTCCACAATGCAGCAGCACATTGAGATGCAGCTCCAGTTCAAAGGTATTTGAAGTGACCAAGCTAATAAGTGCTGCCTCCGGGAACCACTACCTAACGTTTCAACAACTGTTTAGGGTAAAATGCCAAACTCAGATATTCTCCCCGCCCAGGCAAATGCTTTGATTAGTCGAGTACAGAGCAACAGTCCCTTGTACTTTCTTACTGATTGACCATTCCCATCTGCCTCACGGCCCATGTTGGATAAGGATTGGGAAAGCCTGAAAGATGGGCAGGTTGTTAAGCAACTCAGACAAGTGTTGAGAAAGATAGATATGAGTCTGTCTTTACTAGGCAGAGAGGCAAACTCAGACTTTCCACTAGGAAGAGAATGCCCCACACCCACCACTGTATAGAGGCAAAGCTTCTAGTCGCCATCCCTGGAAAGAGGGAATGGCAACATCTCCCTGTAGTGCTGGGGAGAGCACTCCTACTCTCCGAAAAGACAGGAAACCCCAAGTACTAAGCCCTGCTCACTACATTGCTCTGTGCCGTATTCAGGCTGCTTTGACATACCAACCCCCTCTTCCCACGAGCCATCGGGTTTGTTGGGCCTCGGCACAGGTGTTGGATGCCAGCCTGACGATACCAGCCCAAAAGTTTGGTGCTGCAGCTGCTATGACCTCTCTCGGTTCTGGCCTGCAAGGACACCAGAGCCACATGGCAGAGCTGAGTATCGAGAGGCGTGTGTGGGCTGTCCCATCCCTGAGTCACATAACAGCTCCTAGGAACGGAGTGAGGGAGGTGGGTGGGGGTCTCTGGAGATGGAGTAGGTACGTGACAGGACTGTGCTGGGCAGAAATAAGGCACATTTTTAATGATTTTCAAAGGCCATTTGTGATCCATCTCTTAGCACTTAAAGAGAAGGAGTGGGTGCATTACAGCATGATGGTGTTCAGCTTGAAAGGAGGGGCAAGGATCAAACTGATTCCTCCTTATTACAGGCAGTCAGAGGGCTCACGGATAACAAAGCCAGCTGATCTAAAGAGACAATTGTGTATTGCACACGTATGATTTTATCCAGGGGCTGTGGTGACTCAAGCTTCCTTGCTTGCAGCTGATGGCATCATTAGAAGGTTTCTGCTCTGAATTAGAACAGGAACCCTTGAAGGAATAATGGCCTCATGATTCATAGCCTCCTGTTATTTATTTGCTCTATAAATTGCCTAATCCCATTGTAGAGAGATCAGGGTGAGGCTGGGTGTAGTGCAGGGACCACCAACAAGCGCTAAGGCCTGAGACGGTGGACTGGGAGGGACTCAGGCATGAACACATGCGGAACTGCCTCTTTGGGGCAAACTTTAAGTAGGGTGGCAGCTTTGTTTAGTGCTGGGGAACTTACTACCTGCACCTCTTACTGGTGTACATTTTCCACCAACTTTGAACAATGGTGAGATGTGTTGGCCTCACTCCAGTTGAATTTAATCACTCATAGCTCCTTTAATATTTCCTAGGCTCAGTGGGTTGTAGAAAACTGTCATTAAAGATGCAAAAGCATCACTGCCGTTTACTCTGTGAGGAGGGAGAGAACATATGGAGTGAGCCCACGCTTCGTGCACTGCAGCACTTCAGAGACTGGATTAGCATCTCTTTTTTTCAGTTGCTAGTCTGGCCTGGAAGGTTTGTTAATTGACTAGCATTGTTAGTATGGAGAAAACATCAGTGTGTTACGCTGAATGCAGCTGCAAGCATGGTCCTAATGTAATTTTATGCTTCTGATGCTTGATTTATAGTAACCTTCAGTAGATTATCACCAATATTTGGCTGCTGACATCACAAGTGAGGTGATACCTGTTACCAAGCTGGTTCTTATTTGGTATCACTCATTTTTTCGTCATTGCATCCTCCCCACCAACACTCAGTGATTGTGTGATAGAGTGGTTTTTTTTGTGGCCTTACTCCATGCCATATGACGGGGTAAAGAGATAAATATCACCTACAAAGGCTGCAGAAATAGTGGGTTGTTTTCACTGAAAATTCAGTGAAAATTTCAAGCACAGTTCATGGCTTTTACACAGCAATAAAGATTTCTAGGAATGCCATTCTGAGCAAAATGGGAGTACCTTTCTTTAACCCCTGTCCTTCTATGTTTGCAGCTTGGTATTTCCTATTTGAAGTGAGAGTGCAAGCAGTAAATAATGATTCTTTGGTAGAGGGAATTACTGCGTAATATTTTGGTATTGGAGCTTAAGGCCCATTTTGCACTATAATTGGAAAAATATGGAAGGGGAAAAAAGTCAGCTGTAATTGGCTCATGGATTTTGCAGTTTCTTAACTCTCTCTTTCTCTCTTTCTTTATAAATATATACGTGCATGCATGCATATTTAATGTACTGAATTATTGCTCCTTCATGACTACCCCTACCCGTTCCAACACTAGAGAGGAAAAAAAAGAAGTGTAAGTTCAGGTATCTTAATGTTAGGAAAACCACAGGAGAATCCCAGGCTTGCACCTACACATCTTATATAGCTCTTTCTGGGGCAATGGAAATGATGCAGGTATAGTGACAGTACTTTTGGAGTGAGATCTGGAACTGTATTTGATGACAGAATTAAGTTGCAGTAGGGTGGGTTAGACTTCATGTGCATCTACAAGCTGCACTCCTCATCTGTGCAATTTCGTTATTCAGCACTCATTTCCACAGTGCAAGAAATTAAGGTTATTTCTTTGACAGCTGACCTAGAAATTCAGGGTCAAGTTCTCCTGCTTCTTTGTAGAGTTTTATATTGCATCCATTATTGCAGCCTCCAAATGCTTTTTCATGTTAACAAAAAAAAAGTCACTAAATCTCACATAGAGTTCATGGAGCCTCTGGCAGTTTCCTTTTTTGGGGTCAGCACTCTGCATGGATGGCTGTTCTCTTTGGAAGGAATGAGGGAATGAAGGCATGAGGTGGGGAGAATAAAGGTTTTTGTATTGTTAGTGTCAGTGATGGCAGTAAAGTTGTCACCAAGGAAAGCCTAGGGACATCTCTTAGAGACCCCGAGGCTTGGAAATGCACTTGGTCCCCACCTGAATAATTTCCACAGAGAGTTCCTTTTGATTGGAGCTGTTTTGTTGTCAGTTCTCAGAGGCATTGGCTCTGAGGAGCTCACTGTCAGCAGGGGTCATGGACTGAAATTTCGTCCTTCACAGAGCAAGGATTCAATCCTTCAGCTTCTTTGATAAGTGAGACTTTGAATTGATGTCAGCAGCTATCTCCAAGCTAGGGAAAGGACTACAGCAGAAGCTCTGCGTGCATGCTGTGGCTTCAACCATGCAGAAGACAAAATTTGTACCTGCTGGAATCGAGCAGCAACCTTAAACTGAGGTCCAGATATGGTTGCTTCTAATAATCCATGCTGATGCTGATAAATGCATAGATTGTGTTAGCCATGTCCCACTCCTGGGAGGAAGAGATAAAGTTGCCTCGCAAGCTGAAGATGAAGAAAGTGTTTTTAGAAATTAATGTTAATTGGTTGTCCAGACGTAGTGAGGATTCTGGTGAGACTCTGGAGCTTTGCGTCTTTTTTGACAAATGGGCTTCACCAATGGAGCTACCCTCAAAGTACGTTTGGCTGAAATGCCATCAGGTGAGTTATTTTATTACAAAGCTGTATCAGTGAAACCTTCTGTCTCCAGACTGGCATGGACTCTGCAGGTGTCCTGGTTTCAGCTGGGATAGAGTTAATTTTCTTCCTAGTAGCTGCTGTGTTTTGGATTTAGTATGAGAAGAATGATGATAATACACCGATGTTTGTAGCTGTTGCTAAGAAATCAAGGGCTTTTTTCAGTTTGCCATGTTTAGCTAATGAACATGTTTACAAGAGCTGGGAGGGAGCATAGGAAGGCAGCTAACCCAAGCTGGCCAACGGAAATATTCCATACCATAGATGTCATGCTCACTATAAAAATGGGGGTTGGCTGGGTGGCAGGAACTTTTCCGTGAGTTTGGTGAGTTCGTGAAATCTGCAAGTTCCATGAAATCTACGAGTTCAATAAGTACCATACTCGCTGCTTGGGGACTGGCTGTGCAATTCGTTGTTGGGCGGTGAGAAAAATCTTATTGTGTATTGCTAGTTTTGCATATTCTATTATTATTATTATTATTATTATTATTATTATTATTATTATTACTACTCCTCCTTCCGTTTTTGTGTTATTAAACTGTCTTTATCTCAGACCATGAGTTTCAATTTTCCTCCATTCTCCTCCCCATCCCACTGGGGAAGGAGTGAATGAGCGGCTATCTGGTCCTAGTTGCTGGCTGCTGGGTTCAACCACAACAGCAGGTTACGGATGCTCCAATTGTGGCAGTGAATATATCACCAGAGAAGCGGTGTGCAGGGATTGGTTATGAAAACGGAAAGAACTACTTTGGTAAATCAAGAGTGGAAGCAGTGGCAAGACTGACTTGCCATGCTTTCTCCATGCTCAACAACACTTAACACACAATGTATTGACGGTTGGACTTGATGATCTTAGAGGTCATTTCCAACCTTAATGATTCTGTGATTCTGTGATTCTATGATTCTATGATTCTGACCCAAGGCAGAGCAGACACTTCCCCAAGGTCGAATAGTGTAAGGCGTGTCTTAACCCAAGGGGAACTCTGCTCGGGAAGCCCTTTCTGGATCTGCATGTCATAGAATCATAGAATGATAGAATAGTTTGGGTTGGAAGGGACCTCAATAATCATCTAGTTCCAATCCCTCTGCCATGGCTAGGGCCACCTTCCACTAGACCAGGTTGCTCAAAGCCCCATCCAACTTGGCCTTGAACACTTCCAGGGAGGGGGCATCCACAACTTCTCTGCACAGCCTGTGCCAGTGCCTCACCACCTTCATAGTAAATAATTTCTTTCTTATATCCAATCTAAATCTACCCGTTTTCAGTCTAAAGCCATTACCCCTTGTCCTATCATTACATGTCCTTGTGAAAAGTCCCTCTCCTGCTTTCTTGTAGGATCCCTTCAGGTACTGGAAGGCTGCTATAAGGTCTCCCCAGAGCCTTCTCTTCTCCAGGCTGAACAGCCCCAACTCCCTCAGTCTTTCCTCAAAGGAGAGGTGCGCCATCCCTCTGATCATTTTTGTGGGCCTCCTTTGGACCTCGAAGGGTAGTGTGGGTGAATCATGGGTGGCCCATGACTGGGAGCAGTAGTGACAGATTTTGTCCTGGAGCTCTGTGCCCTGGTTCCTGCTGCTGTTTGGTAGCACAGACAGCTTTGTAGAGGTGCATGCAAAGACGCAGAGAAGAATGTGAGGAGCGAAGTAGTGAGATGTCACAGTAAATTCAGATGTCTAGACCGAGGAGAGCCTGAAGATCAGGCGCAGTACAAGGCTGTGCTTCCAAGCCTTCTTCCTAGCACTGGCCTTGGAAGAAACAGCAGAAAAAGAGGGAATGTTAAGGTGAGAAAGTGGCATTATTGTTGTGGGGTTGAGGGTTTTGTGCAGAAGGGATGCTGAGGGAAAGTGAATGTGAGACAAAACAAGAGTCCAAAACTAGAATGGTGCAAGACAGGCCATAGGTTTTCACTGGGAGTGTCCTTATGGAGTCTGGCATCTCATGTTGAAAGCAGGTCTTACAGAGAGGCATTCAACATGACTACAGAGATGGAGAACCCACCATTTCCCTGGGTATGTTGTTCCAGTGATTAATCATCTGTGCTCCTAAGAAGTTGTGCCCCATTACTACGTTGGATTTGCTGTGCTTTACCTTCTGGTAATTAGTTCTTGTTATGTCTTTCTCTGCTAGATTAAAGATCCCTTCTGTAGCTGGTATTTTCTCCCCATGTGGGTAATTATACCCTGTAGCCACACTGCTTCTCAATCTTATTTTTGATTAACTAAAACAGATTGAGCTCCTTAAGTCTTTCCCTGAAAGGCAGCAGGCTCTTTTGTTCTTTCTCCACCCCCAGTCTTTGAATTATGTTTTGTGACTCTTCTCTCAATCCTGTCCACTTTTACAGTACCTTTCTAACAAATGGGTGGTAGAACATGATTCAGTCTTCTTCTGTCAGCAGTGGTCATAATGGGTCATCAACCGTGCAAGAACGTTTTATTTTTGTATTTTGATTGTAAACAGGATGCTATATTTTTATTAAAAAAACCCAAAAAACCAAAACCAACACACCAAACAACACTCTGGACTACTCCACATGTTTGGATATCACCTATTAGCTGCTCCAGTCTGGGCTCTGGTTTCTTCTGAGCTCCTGTTGGTGTGGGGCAGAGCTGACTTGAAAGCTGCTGCCGTGCCAGTGGGCAAGGATTTGCTGCAGCATAGGCCACCCTGCTCCTCGGTGTCTCAAGGACTCAGCAAGGAGCATGGGGCTGCCTGCCTCGCTCAGAGTGGGTGTGAGGTCTGTATTTCTCCCCGGGGAGAGGCAGGGCCTTCCACGTGCAGAACATACTTCTGATTCAAGCCTTCTAGTTCACTACCCATGCATGGGAGATAAAGTCTTTCAGTGCATGATTCACTATTCCTTTGCAGTTATACCCCAAAACTTCATTAGCTCTGCTGGCCCCAAACAGGTCAAGTTCAGCTTTTTGTCTGTGGTGAATCTTATTACTTTTGGAGGCTCGTTTTATGTCTGATGCAGATATTTCAGGCTTCACAGACAAACCAGGAGTAGTTCTTTTTGTTCGTTAGTTTTTGTTTAGAATAGTCCAGAAATCCAGATTAGTATTTTCTTAACTGTCAATAATTTAATCTTCAGGTTGTGATATGGAATCATTCAAGTATCAGACAAAAAATAAGTTCACTCCACAATACTAACCAGAGTAGTTTGAACACATTGACTGTTTTCTATTCCAGATTCATTTGTTATACATAAGATGTCATCTTACAGCTTTTGTTAATACATTACCTTCGAATATAGAGGATGTCTAGGTGCAGATGAGCTGCTGTTGCAGACACATTATTTTTCGGGATATCTTGCCTTTGGAGTACTGGATTTCAAGACTTTAATGTTGTACTAAGCCAAAAGGCTTATGCTAAGGTATGAAAATACCGTCATTACAGTGAATGTTCTTTAGGTAAAGATAATCTACAGCAGCAATCAACTAATTCTGATATAATTAAAAATAGACAGACAGGAAGATAGTCAGAGAGAGAAAATTATTCTGACTAACAGATCTTTTGTTGCTGACATGCGCTGAGGGAAACATCAGAATAAACAGATTTAAGCATGGTTAGGAGCTTAGATCGTATATTACTTCTTTCTGTTTATAACACAAAAGGAAGGGCTTTTTCTGCCAAGCTTGTCTGATTGCTTGTGATGAGATTTGGAGGGATGCCTTTAGAACAAATGGAGGCTTTTCTCTTCAGTGATCCCAGTCTGGGTGCCTCAACTGGGCATCAGTGAAATGTGACACAAAGCTCCCTTGATCACAGAGCAGGCTTCTGAAGGAGGGTGAGATGAACAGTTTTGAGACAGGGCAGGGGAGACACTTCTGCATGAAGGAAAAGAAAGCCATCCTTGTGCTGTACACCTACTATTCCATATGTGCCATATAGCTCACCAGGAGCTGGGGTTGTTTGTGTCAACGTGATGATCAGTCACTCACGACATGTCTCCACAGAGGGGCACGGGGAGATGGGAGCCTGCTGTGAGGTGCGGGGTGTGAGCAGTTTCTGGGCTGAGCCAGAAGAGCACAGCTCAGAGCTGGAGGTAGTACCTCGTCCTAAGAGCAAGCAGAATTTCTCCCCCACTGTACAGATGGCAAGCTGCCACACGGATGGCAGTGGCGGAAAAAAACCCCGATAATGGCATGCAAAAAATTTATGGTCAAGCAGGGCCTTGAACACGGATCTCCCAAGTCCCATGCAGGGGCTGCTGGAGGGAATGGGAGCGGGGTGATGGGAGTGGGGAGGGAGGACTGTCAGGATCAGGGTGAATGTCTTGAAGCAACCCCAAGAGACAAAACAAAGTTAGGAGTCTAAAGACACTTAAACTGGAGCACTGAGGACACAGACCAAAGCTATGCTGTACTTAATCAGCTTAGATGCTCCCTTTGCTGCGAGCCAACACCAGTATGTGAGACTTCTATGCTCCTACCCGCCAGCCTCATGAATACTTTTGCGACCACAGTCAACTTCCCTAGGCTGTCAGACACAGTTGTCTAGAATAATCAGACAATAGAGGGGACAGGGAAAGAAAGAGAAAGAAAAGAAAACAAGGTAAAGAAAGGAAATGAGAAAGCTCTTTGATCAAAGCCTTCTACGGATAGGATTTATTATTATTATTCTAATACCTTTTACCACAGTAGTGGGCCTTTCTCAGGCAAGAGATCCCAGCTGGGACGAAACAGGTGCAAAGCTGGTTCACTTTACAACATGGATTCTTGCCTAATAGGCACTGAACTCCGGCCATCAAATGCATTTCAATTAGAGTCTCAGGTTTGTCTCTGAAATATCAGACGACTCGGTAATTCAGCCAGCTATGCCCACCTTCCAGGTAAAGCCTTCTACTCTGGCTGTGGGTCTAAGCAGGCTGTGTCAGGACCCACGCCCTTCCTGTGGCTAACTCGTTGCTCCCAGAGGAAGAAGATTTGGGATGGGAAGTACAAACACCACTAGGTTTCTGCAGAATGGCTTTGGGACAGAAGCACACCCACCCCTACCTCCCCAACCACCTCCCTCTAAGACGGGGAGCATTTCCATGCTTTACTCTAGCAAGATGAAAAGCAAGGCTGAGTTTTCAGGGCCCTCTCCAAAGACCACAGCTGAGCATCACCAGCTTTCTTGGGGTCTAAAGGAAGTCATCGCTGAGGTGGATTACTGTAAATTGAGTCAGATTTCGCCAGCCCAAGCTATCTCATAGCAGGGGGAAGATGGTCATTAATACTGCTTCTGCCAGAGCCTGGTGGCAGGAGGGAGACCATTGCCTCAGCAATTTTCGAACACTCAGGGAAGTGCTTGTCAGCTGTACCAACATCAGGCATGAAGCAGCAGAGTCCAGGATGCAGGAACACAGCGGCTGGGTTTCATGGGGTCTGAGAGAGAAGAAGCATTTTTTTCAGCAGGATTCAAGTGACCTCACAGAGCGAAGGGCAAGACTCACAGGCAACAAGCTAGTGGGTGGCAGCAGCAGTATCAGCAAAACAAATTCTCATCAGCTTACCTTACCTTTTTATCTGCATTATCTTTCCTAACTGAGTGACACCTTGCCATCAAAGGAGGTCAGGAGAAAGAGGAGGGCAGAAGCAGCCATGGCTGCAAACTGTACCTGATTTAGACCTTCCAGGCTAAGATGTTGCCCTTCCTTCTGGATAGAAAAGGGTATTCTCATTTTGCAAATGACAATTTTAAATAGAGCAAACTCTGACCACAGCTGAAATAAGCAGTAGCTTATTCACACATTTTAACCATTCACACATTTTAACCATTATTATTAAATAATATTATTAAGGGAAAAATCTATATGTCCTGGCTATGACAGGAGATCTGTAACATTTCCTTGTCTGATAAGTTTATGACAAGAGCTATAATCATGTTGGGGCTAAGTAGGTGAGATGGAAAAAAGGAAAGAGGATGTATTCTTATTAGCAGCTAGCTAAGGAATGTCCTGCCTGAAACCAGTATTTACATAACTGAAATTTTGCCATGAGAATTTTCAAGTTTGACAACAAATTCCAATTTTCTGCTGAGAAAATGCAAATGACAGTTCTAGAGCTGCCCGCCTGGCAGGCGTTTGTCAGCTTTGTTTTCTGTCTTCAGGGAGGCAGTGAAATCAACAAAAGCCATTTTGACAAGCAGAAGTTCAGCAAGCCAAACAATAAAATACTAAATTCTGTTTTAACTTTTCTGAAGATGGTATGTGTGTGGGATTCCTACCTATAATTTCACTTCTACAGAACGCATTTGTATTTAATTCTTCCTTTCCAAGTATTTGGGGAGCATGACAGCACTGAGCTTTGTGTGTGGTGCAACAAGTGACAAACTGAGGTACAGAAGAGAGTGCAATCCAGAATTCCTCAAGTGACACTGGCTGCTGAGCCTGACCCACATTTTCAGAAGAGTTTTTGAGCTTTTATCTGAACACCAAAACAGCCAGCCACATCTTAAAATGCAAAATCAGAGAGTAATAGATTAATTTAGATCAGAAGGGACACTTCTGGGTCATCTTGTCCAACTCCCTGCTCCAAGCAGAGCCAGTTACCAGTGGATGAGGTTGCTCAGGACCTTATCTACTTGAGCTTTGAAAACCTCCCAGATGACACAGCCCCTCTGGGCTACTCTTGCAGTGCTTTCACCACACTTATGGTGAAAAATTTTCCTTATATTAAATTGAAATTTCTGTTGTTGCACATTGTGACCTTTGCCTTTTGTCTTTTTGCTGTACACCTCCTGTAGTAGTAGTAGTAGAGATGAGTTAGATCCTCTCAGCCTTGCCTTCTCCAGGCTGAAAAACCCAGCTCCTTCAGCCTCTTCTTGTACAACCCACTGGACTCTCTCCAGTTTGTCTGTATCTTTCTGGCCCAAAACTGGACATAGTACTCCAGATGCAGCCCCAAGAGGGATGAGTAGAGGGGAATAACCACTTCCCTGGACCAAATGAGGCAGGGCTGTTAAATATACAGAAAGGGGCTGGAATGTCCCTTTAACAAGGGCTTTGGTGGGTAAGCAGGGTTCTAGGAAAAAGAAAAAGGGTCTGATTTCTAAGAAAGTGCCCAGGAGACAAGTCATTATATGAACTAGAACATTATAATACGCAGAACAGAGTTGCAAAGGCAGCAGCAGAAGCTGCATTGCTCTAGACATTTTCAGAAGAGATCATTCAGGGATAATTAGAGGGGAAAACTACTCCAACCTCAGGCACCAGCTGTTCAGAAGTCGGTGTAGAAAGGAAAAGAAAACCCCACCCTTTTGTCTCAGAATGCTATTTTAGTGCAGGACACTGCCTAACCAAACATGGTTTATGGTGATTGCCTCAGTCCAGCTAACCTTAGCCTGATATAAAGACGTATAATATAACAGGGGGTGGAGAAGTAGCATAACTTATCAAGTCCATCATTCCCTGACAGGATAGCAGAGACTAATCACTATGACTCTTATGTTCTCTGCTCCTTAGTTTGAAGTAAGCTCTGTGCACTGTGGTGTAAGTCTGTGGACAGTTAATCTCTTCATGATGTATATTCTTGGCCAAATCTGTACAAAACCACCATGGCGGTTTACTGGAGTTGAGCATACCAGCCTTTTCTCAGTAGCCAACCGCTGTTTTACCAGTGACTCCAGCAACAATGCACAGGGAAGTGAAGCTGAAACAAGGAAAAGCACAGGACTGTCAGAATTGTTGGGTGGATGTGGGGCTGATCAGAGCCAAGAAAGGTTTTAATAAGTGGAAAGGTTTGCAATGTGAGAGTGATAACTAGCATAAGGGTAGTGAAGGGCAGTGTCCTGAAGACACAGTGATCAGGATCATATATGCGACATACCGTGCTCTCACATTTCCTCTTTCCCTCTTCCCTCTCCCTCTCTGTCTCCCCAAAGACAAATCTAACCTAGTGTTTGCACAGGAGCACTGCCAGTGGAGACCCCTGAGAGGACGAGCCAAACCAGCCCATCCCTGGAGTACCCTGAATACTCTCACACAGCTTTTTGCTAGGCAGAATGAGAGAGCAATCCATTACTTAATCTTGCTGCCACTCAAGATTGTTCCCTGCAGTATATTCTACAATGGTTTGTCCAGGCTGGTTTTAAAGCATCCGAGTGATGAGACTTCCACCAGTTTACTTGGGGGAGTTATTTTACAGGCTAACAGACATCACCATTAGCACTATTTCTTGTCACATGCATCAGCAGCTCTCCCATAAATAATTGCTAACATTACAGCTATTTTACAGGCCCACAGAAGGTGAAGGAATACAGACAGAGAGTCAATATTCAGGTGAATAAAGGAATGGAAAGATAGTGGAAATATCTGGCTCCTCCAGGAACATACGGTATTTAGTTGGGTTATGGAAACTTGAATAAGTGACAAAGTGGTAACCGGTTACCTCTACACTTGTCCCTGAATAAAGGTGAGGTAATCTGAGAGAGCTCGGGCACAGAGGGAAACCAGGCTGCTCAGGCTGCTGAGTTCAGCTGTGCCAGGATCTAGCAGAGTTGGCTACAGACACCTCCATTCTCCTGTAAGTCCACCCCTAAGTAAATTACCTCACATCTATCACAGGGTAAAAGTATAATTAGCAGAGTTACTGCAGAGCAGCTTGGAGTGTTCCACGTTACTGCTATTGTCTAAGGAAATGGACGTGTGACCAAGTGAGTAATACCTTATTTAATGAATCTTAGATTAATTAATTGAAAAGCTGTTTCCTGCTCTTCAAGTTCTTCTCCGTCTGCAGAGGTCGACACCTGACAGGACGGGTGAAACCTTACAATCCTATATGCAGCCAGGTCTGTAGTGTTCTGCATAAATGAAAAAAATCCATCCCTCCTGTCTCTTGCTGGCAAATCAGCACCTTCGGTAAGCAGCAGTATACTCTGCATGGCTGCTAATTCAGCACTGATAATCACTGTGGCACCAGCAGATGCTTTTCAAAATTCCTCGCTGCAATACTTCACTCAAGGTCCCCCTTTGGCAAGTACTTTGTTAGTTTTACTGTAACACACTGGGCAACGCCACCTCCATTTCCTTTGTTCCTTATTGCATGTCCATGTATCTCGGCTCTTTAATAAAGAAAACCTGCAGAATACATCCTGCAAACGGCATTTTTCTTAGAATACAGCCTCCCCGTGAAACAGTCAGCAGGGTGGTGCATATAGCACAAGTGATAACCTCACTGAATGACACACACCACAACAGCTTTAAACAAAAAATGATGCCTCTCTTACAAAAAACAGCAGCAAGCTATTTAGAGAGAATTCAGCAAATTCAGAGCAGCCCATGGTCTCTGGCTTTAGAAAGAGACTGTCTGACCTCAGAAGTCTGTCCCCTCTTTTGATCAATGTGGAATGGTTCCTCAACTGTTTTCTTGTAATGGGACCAGTATAGTTTAAACAGGCGTGGAGCAATGCTTCCCCAGGGATTTTCTTCCACATCTTACTAGAAAGGAGGAAGTTTTTCTTAACATTCGAACTTCACAAGTTTTCCTTCTCTAAAGTTCATCCTGTTATGCAGTACCCCATTGTACTAAGTGTGCACAAAGTCTCTTCCTCTTGGGACTTTCCTTGAATTTGTTTGGAGGTGATTATCATATCTCCTCTCAGTTGATGCTTTTCCAAGATGTACATAGCTTGCTCTTTTAATCTTTCCATATCAATCAAGCCTTCCCGCTACCCAACAATAATTGTGCCTTCTCTCTGAACTCCCTGCGGCTTTTCAATATCTTTCCAGTGACACAGTGCTCAGAACAGCACAGGAGATGCCAGCTGCATTTGCAGCTGTGTAAAGAAGGTGCTTCATTCACCTGCTCTGCTGCAGACTGTCTTAAACTAGATTGCTCACCTGTCCTACTGCCTTTCATTGCAACACTTCCAGGAGCCAAAGGAAAGCAGTTTTTAGTGCTGAAGGGCTGTCAAACTGGTGGAAAGATCCTCTGGATATGTCATACCATGATTCCCCCTAAGAACTCGTGCTATACCCCTCAGGTAGCACATGCTGCCTATTTCTGTGAGGGTACTGACAGCATCATTCTGAATCTGGGTTAGTTGTTGCTTCTCTGCTTTGGTCAAACTTTTGTAGCAGCAGAGTCCAAAACAGTCAATGATGTGAGGACTCTGCAGAAAACAAAAATTGTTTTGACTTTTTTTAAAGCTGTATACCACATTACAATATCTTTTCTGATTTACTTATTTACTACTTAATCTAAGAAGAAATATGTTTGTGATTAATACATAAGTCAAAGCATTCAATTACCAAGCCAAATTCCTGAAAACCTAAGCAAGTGCCCAGCTTAACATTAAAATGTGCTTGGTATTATGGGAAGAGCTATCAAAGATAACATACAAATGTGCATTGTTATATTTCTACCACTATTTAGCAAGCAGTTTTCTACTAGGGCTGAGAGAACAACAGATGTCTTTGGCTTCTTCAAGCATTGTGATCTATCAAGTAACTGATCCATCAAAGAAGTGAATTCTCTGTCACTAAGTGCAGATCATATCAGAAAAAGAGAATCACAAACAGAAGTCATAGACAAAAGACAGAGAGAAGAGAAAAATGAATGACAAAGGAAAAATATGAAAAGAGCCTTCAGGTTTGCTAAGGTTTGAACACGTATAAAGAAGGAGATATAGATAAAATGTATGAAACTTGAGATAAAAAGGTATTCTGCTGTCTCAGAAGCAGCACAGGCAATGTTTTAATTTGGATTCAGAGTTCTCCATCTTCACAGTGCTGAAACCAGCAGAAGCAGACAGTTGGCACAACGTTGGTAATATCATATTTTGCCTAATGACTGATTACACAGTGGTGTAGTTAGAATCAATAAACCGATTCCACTGGGTTAATTTCCTTTTTTCAGGTATTTTTTCAAACTGTTAGCAAACAGTCAGCGTTCATCACCTGACATCCATAATTAAGGCTGGATGCATTTCTGAGAGATACATTCTCACACAACTTAGAATACCTGGCTTCTTGGAGGAATCAATTTTTTTGGCCTGCATTGAAAAGGGAGGGAAATTAAATGGACAATATGGCATTTTCTGGCCTTAAGATCCAGAACAGTTATTCTTTCTCAATATTTTTTTCCCAAAATATTCCAAGCAAGACCTAGTAGTTGCGTTACTTCTTTTTTTTAAAGAAAAAAAAAAAAAAAAGAATAGGTGTCTACTCTGGAACCTTACTTTTCTCTGAATGTTTTTGTTTTTCCTTTTTATTCATCCCTACTAGGATTTGAGACTCCCCCCCAAATCAGCATTGAATGTGAATTTCATTATTTTGCTGTTTATTTTTCTTCCAGACCAATTAATGAGGGTGATAAATGAGATAGATTAACACCAATCCCTGTGGCACCCCAGTAGCTGCCTCCCCCAAATTAAAACACTGCCATTTATCATTACCATTTGCTAATGTTCTTTCCGTCAATTTGTAGACCCTGTGGCAGTACTCCTACTGAAGCCAATCTGAATTAATTATTCAAGTACATTCATGGGAGATGCAATATCAAATACTTTATGGAAAACCAAAATGCAGTATACCAACTGATTTTCAAGTAGGGACTACTATTTTAATTATTTTAAAACCTTTTGTATCTGTTTGTGAAGATTTATTCTTTTATTATTTGTACTTCAGTGGCGCCTGAAGGATGCAGTTGTGCTGAGGACCCATTGTCATGTTTATTGCTAAAATTTTATCTCCAGCTGTTTAGTGATTCTCTTTCCTACCCCTGTCTCTCATATTTGCTTCATTTTCACCCCAAGGATAGAATTTAAATTAATGGAACTTTAATTGTCAGAATCACTGACAATTCCTTTTATAGGAAATCAGGTATGTTTTCTGTATTTTGCATATTTGCTGCTTCCACTTTGTCTCTTTCAAAGAACACTTTATTATGAGGCATGTTTGCATGAAAAGAGGCTCCTCTCTCTTTCTCTACCATGCATCTGCTCCTGCTGTGCACTCCCCACTGGGGTCTGCATCACTGATCATCCTGTCCCTGAGAAGTCTCAGTAAGTTGCGTGGAGATGACTGATGTCACACTTGGAGGATTTAGTAGTGAATAAGCAGCAGGAGTGTATCATATCTGAAGAAACTGAGACCCCATCTTGTCTGTGCTGGAAAATGCCGGTCAGATTTAAAAAAAAATGTCAGAGTGCTTCTTAATACAAGAAAGAAAGCCTCTACATGCCAAACTGAAAATAGACTGATTCTAAAGGAGGAGAGGAATGGATATTTGAACAAGCCTGGTTACATCCTGAGTACAAGGACAGATGAGCTGTGTGAACGGATCTCCTATGCCAGCTTTGGTCTTTGGAAGACTCAGAAGGCAGCACTTTGCCTATAAATTTACAATTTCCTTACTTTGTGTTCTTTTGTTTTTTTTTCTTTTAAATAAAGGAGATTACCTTCTTCACAGTCTTCCCTGTGTTTCTTTCCCTGGGACAACCCAGTAGCAGCGTCTGACAGAGAACCGTCCTCCCCCTCACCCAGGAAAGAGTGCACATGACACTGGAGAATGTTTCAAGGAAACACTGCAGTATCTTCTCCTTGGTCAAAGAGCAGAGCTTGGAGAAAATATGTTCTCCTACCCCCTAAAACCACAGGATTTACCTGACTAAACTAATTTTTCCCTCCTACTCATGCAACAGCATTCTGCCCAGCACTGCTGAAAGTGTCCCATCTCACTGTTCCTTTGTAAGGAAGCCATTTTTTGTGCCCCAAAAAATCACAAATCGGCTGTGCTTTGAATTTTTTTAAGAGCCTTTAAAAGTCACAGGACAAGGAACAAAGGTTTCCAGTCCCACTGTGTTCCTACGGAAGCTGTGGAGCCACTTCCTTAAACAAGGTACTTAGTGCCGTGCTGGCATACTCCTTCCTGGTGCTAGAGGAAACCTGGCAACTCAGCAGCATCTTGCCTGAGTTAGAGCTCCAGGCTAGTGCTGATGTGGGAATCAGATCTTATGTAGCCCATCCTGACTCCTGAAATGGCCTGTTACTGCCTCTTATTAGTCCTCCAAAGGGAAATAGTCAGTACCCCTCTTTCAAATAATCTTCATTATGACCAGCAGCTGCCTTTGTTTTCCCCTCTGCTGACAATTATGTGCAGGCTACTGGCCAAAGGAGGTTAGGCCTTATTTTAAGCTCTGTAGCCACTAAGCAGACTTGGGCTTCTGCGTCTAAAATTGATTTTCGTACCAGCCCGCCTCAGCAAAGCTGTGGATGCCCCCTCCCTGGAAGTGTTCGAGGCCAGGTTGAATGGGGTGTTGAGCAACCTGATCTAGTGAACAATGTCCCTGCCCACGGCAGGGGGAGTGGACTAGATGAGCTTTAAAGGTCCCTTTCAATTCAAACCAGTCTATGATTCTACAATTCTGTTCAGGTTTGTTTGCTGTAGAGGGAACCAAAATAAGGGCATCTGAGTGTGAGCTACAGTTGAGAAAAAAGCTTAACTTTTTCCCACCTAGAGCATGCAGTTAGCATAAACCCAGTTCTTTTGGTGCTGTAAGCAGGCTGTTTACCCAGAGGGGTTCAGAACTAGTTTCTGCCTGCTTCTCCCTAACCCTGGTATTATCCAAGAGCCAATAATCCAATTCAAAACAATGCAGTGACAATGAGGTGGAATTGTTTTAATGGTGTTTACTTGTTCTTAATGATGTGCTGTGTCCCTGTCTCCCTGTTAGAGACAGATGATAAAGAAGGGAGAAACTACACAGTAATGCAGACAGGAAAATCGAAGCAGAGACACTCCTGTTGAGATGAAAGAGACTCCCGCTAGCTAATGAAAACTCACAAATGTAGGATTTTTACTGCCACAGTTGAGGTCTTCCTGCCAACAAGGACCTGACTGTAAAATCAAAGAAAAATTTCCCAGTTCAGAGCAGTTCAGAACCCTTTTCAATACAACCATTCTACCCCCTAAAGAAAGTCTTTGGCCAAAACAGGATAATTCTCTGCTTCCTGTGTATTTTTTCTCTTTCTTTCCAGATTTTGTATTCCAAAATGTGGCATTTTTTTCCCCTCTCAGTCAGAGAAAATAACTGAAAAGAGGATGCACTTATGCTCCTTTCCTCGAGAGAGGAGGCAAAGAAAGAAAGGGGTGGAAAATTGGTCTCTACCATGATTTACACAAGTCTTGAAGTTGTGCCAGTTTGAGCAGCTCAGCAGGGCACATGAGGCCAGCTGCAGTGCGACGTCCCATGGTGTCCTCACAGCCCCACCGTACACCTTCCTCCAAGGGTATGAGGAGAGACAGAATAGTACCAGTTTTAAAACTCTGCCTGCCTATTTTGTTAAGCTCTCAAAAGACAACTGAAAAAGGATTTAGTGCAAGCCAGGATGTGCTTCTACCTTTCCATTTCTTTAAACATGCTGCACTGATATTGGATCCGTATGGTGTAACAACAGCTTCTGCAGTCCACAAGGGAGCCTGCCATCTCACAGACTTGTGGTCATCTGTGAGACCATGTTGACTGTGACTGCTGCTTCTCCATTTTCCTACTCTCCTAATTATTTGTCTGTGATTGCCACTATGCTCTATGTGCCTGTCTGAGTCTCAAAACCCTATCCTGAGAGGGAAGCAGTGCATTTTTGAGGAGTTTTGTGAGGAGAGTAGGATTACAAGAAACTGCCTGCGTATGAGAGACTGGAGTGGGCAGCTGTGTTGTGGTTATTGCTTGTGAAACATATAACTATCTGGGCCTGTGGTTCCAGTGAAGGTTGCTTGCTGGTTTGCCTGCAGGCTGTGAAGCAGCAGGTCTCACAAAGTTTTTGCCAGGCTTCTGGGAAAACACTGGGAAGGAGCTGGTGGCCACCACCCCTGTGAGTGCCTATGACACAGGGGGAGAAGTTTTGGAGACGAAACAGCAGGATCTCCTTGGCAGCTTTCCCCAAAATAGTCCTGGTAATGCATGCTAGGACAGGCAGATGTGAAGAGGTAATGTTGTTGGGGAAATTATGTATGCTAGAGTTCAAAACCATCAAGACTAGAGGGAAGTCTAGACGGGAGGGAGCCTGCCCAGGGGAGTTCCAGCTGCTGATGCTGCACCGGGGGGTGCTCACATGAGGTTGCTGAGGAGCATGGGGGTTCAAGAACACATCCTGACGTTACAAGAACTCTTAATCCTCAGGTGAAACACAGGACAAAAACTAGAAATCACCAAGTTACAAACAAATGCACAATGGCCCAGATGGAAGAAAGCTAAAAGTAATTTTGTGCATACATCTACCTTTGTACTAGAAGTCTAGGTAGTTAGGAATATTTAGGTGGAAATGAATATAAAGACGTATGAGATGTATTGGAAATTTGGTGGAAGGAGAAGCAGATGGACAATGTAATACCAATTTGAAAAATTATACTGGAAAGACAAAATGGGCTGTATAGATGAAGGAATGGTGCTATAGCCTAAGAGAAACTTTGAGTCAAATCAGATTAACAGTCAAGCAAACCTTGTCAACAAGTAATAAAAAGCCTATGAATCAAACTTCAGTCCCATGTAGGAAAAATACAGCAATAAGGCTGCATTATGGATTGCCTGATGAAGATGGTGATAGAGATTGACACAGTGAGGGAGATCAAGGAAGGCAGGAATGAACAATAAAGAAGACTACAATTGCCCTCATATACTGGGTAAATTTTACTGTGGGGTGTGATGTGAGGGCTGAACTTTAAGACAGTGCCAATTTCTGTCTTATGTAAGTACTAGACAGGGAAATGAGAAGAAAAGAAGTCCTGAGCAATGCACTGCACTTGGTGACTGTCAGAGCTGTTGGGAACAGTGGCAGTACCGTATTTAAGTCCAACATCCCTATTTTTCCTGCAAAAGCCAAGAGGCCCACTACCATAGTGATGAAATTAAAAAAGCTGAATTACATAAAAATGCAGGGGTCTTGTTAAAAAGAAGCTGAAATGAGTGGTTTAAGTACAAAAATCCTGTTTTAGACAGCATTGAGGCTGTTCAAAGATACCATGCTGGATGATCAGAGCAAATGCATACTACCTATCAATAAATGTTTGAGAAAAACCAAAAGATAACAGGCTTAGCTTAGCAGAAGTGTAAGAGAGCTTTCTTAGGAATAAGAGGTGTTCTTCAAAAATCACAAAGCTGTGTCCTACTAAAATAAAAAAACCCTCAAACCCCAAAGGAATAATAGGCTGAGAATGCTGAAATTCAGTAAGGGATGCCAAAAAAATGAATTGTACTCCAGTTTGCAAAAAAGAGAGACACTAATTATAAATGAAGTTGCTACATCTTAGGGTCTAGGAGAGCTCTGGAGCGTCTGTAAGGCCAAGGAAAGATAAAGGAGCTGGAGGCTTCAAAGCCAACAAAAATGTAGCAGAAAAAAACTTAAATCTGCCTGACTGCCCAAAACATGAAGAAGTTGGGAAAGTTTCCACAACAGAATTTTTCTTTTAGAGGTTCGTCTTTCCATGTTGATGTGTGGAAGTAGTAGATATCTGGTGGCTGTAGTTCATGTACAGTTCTGAAAGGCATTCTACAAGGTCCTCAGTGACAAAAATCCTAATCTCTCATAGGATAAGAGCGAATGTCTTCATGTGGATATGTGACTACTCATAAGACAGGAAAGAGAGGGTAAGAGTAATTTTTTGTAGAGAAGATGGTTTTCGTTGGAGCTTCACATGGATCTGTGTTCAGACCCATGCTGTTAATGAGTGCATAAATAATCTAGAAAAAGAGAACTGATTGTAAGATGTTTGATAATGCTAAATTATTCTAAGTAACAAAATACATGACTGTGAAACACTGTAAAAGCCCCTCACTACAGCAAGCAACTGGGTGTAAAGTAACAGCATTTGAAGCAATGCATACTGGGGAAAAATCCTAATTTTAGGTATTTAATGATGGGTCCTGAGCTGTCGATTACCATCAGGAATAAGATCTTCAGGTAATAATAGATAGCACGACAAAAATGTCAGTTCAGGCTACATCAGGAGCCAAAAGCAATCAAAATGTTAGAAATTTTGAGACTGGTATAGCAATCACAACAGGAAATATCTTGATGCCACTAGAAAATCCATTGTGCACCTGCACCTTAGAGACTGAGTGCAGTCTGGTCTCTTGGTCTCAGAAAGAACATAGCATAATCAGAGAAAGTGCGACAAAATTCAGCAAAATAATCAGAGGCATCGAATAGCTTTCCCTATGAGCTATACAAAATATACTGGGACTCTTCAACCTAGAGAACAGACAAAGGTGAAAAAGCATAATGTAGATATGTTAAATACAGGAAGCATGGAGTCCTGGCCATTTATTGACAATGTAATTATGTACTATAGAAAGCAAACAAGTACTCACCTTACGATGCAATCTTTACAACCTTGGTGCATGTCAGGTGTTCTCTGAAATTATGAAATGTCCAGTAATACAACTGTTACAACAGAATTAACATTAGTTACTGTATATTGTGTATGCCTAGGTGCCATGACTTTATATCATAAAATAAGACAATTTAAATGACTTAGCAAGTTCCCAAACATGTTTATATATGCAGCAACTGCCTATCTGGGAGTTCACTTGTCAGGAATTACATGGTGAAATAATATTCAAGCAATGTTGTAGGAGGAGCTGACGTGTTGCACTGGTTTAGTTCGTAGGCTGAATCCCTGAAAGCCCAGCCAAGCTGAGCTGAAAGCGTTCCAGGTTGGCAGTTAAAGGTTAAGGCCCACATTACACTAGTTAGTTTAATACTACTGTGCATTACAGAGCTTCCCATTGCAGTATAAATTGAGGAAAGATAGCAGATGCCTGTATGGTTGATTGCATGGTTTCGCAAGTGCACAGCTTGAAAGGTACTCTTCCGAAACTAAATATTCAGTGACCGAGTCTAGTAAACAAATCCATTGGCTATACTTGTTTACAGGGGACAGAGAGTCCAGTTAAAGTTTCCACAGAGAAATGTGCCCCTGCACATGCACATACACGCAAGTGCAGACACACACATGCACAAACAGAGGCAGTCTGGGACTTCTTCTGATTCCTGGGATGAATTTCCTATATGCCCCTCGTGCTCAAATAGCAGGTGGGATATACAGGGTGTACACACAAATGAGAAATGCAGTTCCAGCTGAACTAAACCTTTTAAAGTACTTGGAAATAGGAGTGATATCTGCAAGAGCATTTCTGGTGGCTCGAGGCAAGGGAGCGGGACAAAAACTAGAGATGAGGAGGCCAGGGTCTGTCTGTCCTAAAGCAGTGACTCTCATAAGGTGGCTCATTCTGGAATACGTGTTTTAAATCCATCGTTTTATAGATAGGGGAATGCATGCCGGGGAAAACCATTCTCCCACCGCTGGTTATAGCTGCAGCAGCTTAAGCCATGAGATTGACTTGGTATCCTGCAGCAGGACAGGAGGGCTCCAGGGTGCATGGTTCAAGTATTGTGTGTGGACCTTCTGTCTGTGCTGGAAGGACTTGGCTACAAGCTTGTCAACCTTTCCCAAAACATGAGTCACAGCTGCTCCACATTCTCCC
Source organism: Opisthocomus hoazin (assembly GCF_030867145.1). Lineage (NCBI taxonomy): Eukaryota > Metazoa > Chordata > Aves > Opisthocomiformes > Opisthocomidae > Opisthocomus > Opisthocomus hoazin. The sequence continues at coordinate 14,379,323 of NC_134421.1, read as the reverse complement.
ATCTGTAATTGCTTGTTCAGCCCTCTGGAAATATCTATGAATCCAGCACTGGCATCGCTATTAACACATCATATGCTTCTTCCATCTTTGTACTTTGTCTCTCTGTATGAAATATCCAACTGAGCCTTATACAGAACCTGTTCCTTCTCCATTACTCAGTACCAGCTATGCTGAATGCATGTGCAACCCTAACTGCTGCAGAGATTATCCTTCTATATGTGGGGATGTATAAAGAGGTTTCCAGTGCTTACATAGAGTGTGTTAAATAAAATATGATCTTCAGTTCAGGCAGCTGACCTCGTGACTGCAAGGCTCCATCTAACTCAAGGCTTGGGCTCACAGTGGAACCCAGACTCCTTGGCTGACGGGCTTACTTACAGGCTGGAACATTGCAACTTGCTTTGTAGGTAGGAAAATGCAGCCAGAGCTCAGGAGTGCTCCAGCCCTCCAGCCTTACATCTTCACATGCAGTACTGATCCAGGTCCCTGCAGTAACACTTAGCTTCACATAGCTCTCAAAGCTTATAAGTCACCCTTTGCTTTCCTGCAGATAGCTGCTCCTAAGGTCAAAGTCTTATATTAGTGTCACAAGTGGATGACCAGAGTAAGTAAAACCTGTCTTGGAGGACGCTGAAAAGCAGGTTCAGCAGAACAAGAATAACCTGTGAATAATGTCATTTCACATGGCAGTGCCTGACATTCCTAGGAGAGGCTGTGTACTTGGCTGCTTGAGTTCATGTGTACAAAAGTCTTTGCAGGTAATTGAGAAAAGAAGGTGTGTTAGTTTCATCTTTATATGATACAATTTTTAATTAGATTATTATGGAGAGAACACTTGAATAAAAAGCTAAGGTCACACATCCAGGCATATCTGAGCCAGAATAGTGAAGGCTACAAGTAAGAACTGCGTGTTTAATATACTATAATTATAGCTTCAAATTGTACTTCAGCCCAAGGCTTTACAGCAAAGCTGTAAAAAGTAAAATCAATTTTAATCTTTAAGGGCACTTTGCTACATTCTTCTTCTTCAAGGCTAAACCCAACTAGGTCAGTCCAGGTAGGAGTTGAAAAAATATGAGCTCTTTCTCCCTAAGCAATAAATATTATCTTCAGTATCAAAAGCTGGATTGCTACCAAGTACACTGCATGGCTCCTTGGGGAAGCTCAGTCCTGGGTCTAAGCATCTATCAGAGATGAACAAAGGCATCCAGGATGGGAGGAAAGTGTGCTAGATCAATAGAGAAGAAAATCTTTCACTAGTGACTTTTGGTGATTATCAGGTAGCAGGAACAGTAGTTGCTTTCTTGGTTTTAGTGTGGGTGCACTTACTCTTGCTGTGGAGGTACCCTGGGTGGAAGGGTTGCTTATGTGAAACTTCGGTCTTCGGCTTCTCCCTCTTGAGATCACAGCTGAGGAAAGCTCTCTTGGTTTGAATTGATACTAAACTTGCAATTACACACTGCAAACCTGCTAACCTCTGTTACAAAACCTTCTTGCAGGATCACTTATACAATGAGGGTCACAAAGCTGAGCTCAGAGTTCAGTACTTTCTCTGTCCTTGTTTTGCACTGGACATGAGGAAAGGAGAACACAGGCATAATTAAACTTCCTAAATAAGCTTGTCCTCCTGTACTACTTCATGTGTGGTAGCTTTCATCCCATCTGAAAATGGGCATGTTACTATGGTTTCAAGAATAAAGGATGGGCACCCTTATTCCCTTCTGCTACTGCTTGTGTCTGCTTTTACTCCACTAAAAAGTAAAAGTGAGTTCTCATCTAGTTTAAAAATTATTATTCACAAAGATACAGGACAGAGTGGGTTATTAAATATATTAATCAAATAATTTGCTCAAGTTTTGCCATATATCTGAATAAATTATTCAGCCTATTCATTATTCATTGAGTTCTAATTATTTTTTTTTAAGCACTTATATAGCAATACTAGTGCACTGGTGTAAGTAGTCAGCAATAAAAATGACAGGTCTTCTGAAGGATCTATGATATAACTAAGACTGGACTAAGGCATGGGAAAAATGGGCGTCACCCATACTGAAAGGAGAGATTACTATTTATTTTGTGAGGTTTGGATTAGAGATAATAGATTTGTGCTTATGCTTCTAGTACTTGGAATCAAAGAACTCAAGAAGTCCTTTTCCCTGAATGACTGGGATAAACACCTGGTTCAGATTCAACAGGGCTAAGTGCTGGGTCCTGCTCTTGGGTCACGACAACCTCATGCAATGCTACAGGCTTGAGGAAGAGTGAAAGCTGCCTTGTGGAAAAGGACTAGCGTTTGATAAACATGCAGTGTCCCATACAACATCTGTGTGTCTAAATTGGAGAGACGTGGATTTGATGGATGGGCCACTTGGTGGATAAGGAATTAGCTGGATGGTTGCACTCAAAGTGTTGTTGTCAATGGCTCGATGTCCAAGTGGAGAGTAGTGACGAGTAGTGTTCCTCAGGGGTCAGTACTGGGACCAGTGCTGTTTAATGACATGTCGGCGACATGGACAGTGGGATTGAGTGCAACCTCAGCAAGTTTGCTGATGACACCAAGCTTCTGTGTTTCTATGACCTGGGCATGCTGGTCAACAGCTGGCTGAATACGAGCCAGCAGTGTGCCCATGCAGCCAAGAAGGCCAACAGCATCCTGGCTTGTATCAGAAATGGTGTGGCCAGCAGGAGTAGGGCAGTGGTTGTGCCCCTGTACTTGGCACTGGAGAGGCCACACCTCAAATCCTGTGCTCAGTTCTGGGCCCCTCACTACAAGAAAGACATTGAGGTGCTTGAGTGTGTCCAAAGAAGAACAATGAGGCTGGTGAAGGGTCGAGAGATCAAGACCTGTGAGGAGCAATTGAGGCTGTCACTCTCTACAACTACCTGAAAGGAGGTTGTAGCAAGGTGGGTGTCGGTCTCTTCTGAGTAACAAATGATAGGACGAGGGGAAACAGCCTCAGGTTGCACCAGAGGAGGTTTAGATTGGATATTAAGAAAAATTTCTTCACTGAAGGGGCTGTCAAGCATTGGAACAGGGTGCCCAGGGAAGTGGTTGAGTCACCGTCCCTGGAGGTATTTAAAAGATGTGTAGATATGGCACTTAGGAACATGGTGCAGTGGTGGATTTGGCAGTGTTAGGCTTATGGTTGAACTCAATGATGTTAAAGGTCTTTTCCAACCTAAATGATTCTATGAAAATTAAAACTGGCATAGTAACATCAACCTGAATATGCCAGCAGTCTGAATCATGCTGTACCCCTTAAATAGGACTTTATCACAGCAAGGCTAAAATTCTTCCCAAGGCTCGTCTTTGACACCAGCACTAGATAAGATTGATCATTGCTCTCTTCAGCTTTCTGAAAAGAGGGTCAGTTCTTCAGAAAGGACAACGTAGTTTAAAATCTAGTGAATTTGAGGGGAATAGACAGAAACTAATGTTGCAAATGCCCAATTCTATTTTTCAAGAAAAGGGTTCTTTTCCATGCTTTTTTCTAACATTGTCTGTTGGCATTCCTTTCCTTTAATTTTCTCTGTCAGAAACCAGCATATGTACATGTATGCGAACATACTGTCTTCTTCTCAGTCTTTCCTAACTTTCACTATTGCTATTAACTGAAAATCAGGGCTTGTGAAACAGCATCTGATGTTACTGAAGTGAGAAGCTTTATGGCACAAAGCAGGCTTACTTTTTTTTTTTAATGACATGGTGCATATCTGAAAAGCCCAAACTGTCATTTTTGGATAATGCGTTGTGGAATATTTTGTACTAAGTGGAGCTGTCTCCATGTTCCAGCACGTCTCTCCTGTGTCCCAGTGGGGGTAGGTCTTATTGTAAAGCTGAATACAGAAAGCAATTTACTTGAGACTAGACTGGAAACTTAGAACTGCATCAGGGAGACAAGTTACATCCAAAAAATGCAAATCAGGAGGGGGGAGTCAGCCCTCCCTGTATATATATTTATTTATTTTCTGGCCTGAAAGCTTCTTGCTAGACATGAAGGCAATCTTTGAGCACTGAACTGTAACTCTGCTGGGCTGCCTTCTTGTTGATAAAACTTGAAAAAGCAATTTAGTCTCTTGGGCCTCTTTAAGAATTTACAGTGCAGAAAGGGGAGTGGTAGAAAGACAAGCCACATTCTCCTACCTGTCTCAGATTCCTGGCTGTTTTTTGAGAAGTGAGGTGGAAAGGGGGCAGTGACACACACAGACACACTCATATGCGTGGGTGTGCGTGACCCAGGGGAATGACAGCCTTTCCCTTCCTCCTGCATTGTCTTCCTTCCTTTTATTTGAGAGGAACACTTCCAGCCATCGCTTTGCTCTCCAAAAGGAGAAGCAGGGCAGACACTGGAGCCTCTCCACTACTGTCTGCAAAGCTGTGAGATTCAAGCTCACAGAGAACAGACATTCCTGCCCTGCTCCTCTCCCCTTGCACACATACATACACCCACAACAGGTTTGCAAATGATAGCACAGAGTCCTGCTGAGCACTTCCATTAAGACAAGCCCCGGTATTTCTCAGGAGAATTGTAGGAATAGCTTGGCTGTTAATCTATGCCTTGAGGTAGGAAAGAAAACAGGATTTGTGAGGATGGGACCCAGAGGGCTTCTGGGGAGGGGGAAGGCTCCTCTGCCTTTTAAAGTTCATTACACTAGAAAGTATTAAAAAGCATTAGGGGTTCTTCAAGGCAGCTCTACTATGCAGAGCTAGCACAGACAACATTACTGGTTTTCTAGGGGACCCTTCTGTGCTGCCTCAACTCAGTGGTGCTTTCTACCAAAAGCACAAAAAACTGCCACACACAAACCTGAAGTGGCTCGTCAAGGGATATACTCCTCCCTCTCCTTAACGGTTCCCTGAAGCTGCTGTGCCACTACTTCCAAGCTTCTAGCAGGGCAGGGGTTTCCTACCAAGAACTGGGGCTGGGACACTTGTAAACACTCCTCTCAGTTGTTGTGTGCTGTGGTCAGGCTTAAGCTTGAACCTCAGTTTTAACTCCTACATGAGGCTCCAGCATTTGGTTAAACACATTGGCCTTGATTCAGGTGACATTATAGACACTTCATACATCATAACAGGTGTCATGTTGCTCTAAAATTGGTAGATTCACATCCTGAAGAAGCTCCACTGTGTAAAATTACCTTAGACACGTAAGGCCGAGATGCTTGCTCTCTGGTAACCCCGCCTTTGATGTGTTCAGGACTTTAAGGGAATCCCCAGACACTGCTTGTTGCGCCAGGGACCAGAAGGGATGCTCTCTTGTGCTCCCTGAGCCAACAACTCTGCTCCTGCTGGGTTGCATTAAACAGCCTGACTGACCTACCGCTTTTATTCTAGACACCTGATTTTCTCAGAGAGGCTTCTCTGGGAAAGCAATATATGTTCTGCTATCCAAGCAATAGATGTTCGATCTGCATCTAACCCAAGAATTACCCTTGTTTTTTGCAAACAGGCTGTTTTTATGTGCAGATGGTGGGAAGTGAAACAGAGGGGCTCTGCCTGTGAGAAACGACAGGAATTGGCACAACTGCAGATGGAGAGCCAGCCTGTAGAGGGAACAGTGATTCATGACTCTGTTTCACACTGAGCATGTCTTGAAGATTTACTTTTTAATATCATTTACAGCCAGAATGTGTAAAAAAAATGGAGACACTGAAACCCTGAGAGAGATTCATAGAGCTGCGTAAGACAAGTGCGCATCTTAGAAGGAATGTTACAAGTGCTCTTTATGTCTTCCCATTCATTTGCTGTTTTCTTAGTTTAGGAACAGAGATGGAGAGGGAACTATACCTGGGCTGTAACAAACTCTTCAGAAGTAGCTGTCCTGCATGGGATAAATATTTCCCTGCAGGGTTCCTTTAGGACCTAGGTTTTAAAACCAAACCAAAAGCCTTAGTCCCATAGCAATGACATCAATACAAAGCCCTTGTGATTTATAGGGTTAGTCTCAAATGGCGCTAATTGCCACCTGAGACACAAGGTCTTGCCTTGCATTTATACTCTGTATCGATGTTGTATGAGCAGGTGGGAGGCAGTGCTTTGGGATGTGTCCTTCAGTCCCCCAGCCTGAGGTCACTTTTCCTTCTAGCAGACCTGCCTGAGACCTGAGACATTAGGGTACCTTCCAAGAAAACAGGATAAATGTTCTGGCCTGCACCTTTCCCCTTCATGAAACAAGTGCTAAAGGCTCCAGGAAAGATATTGCTTGCAGGAAACTGAGTTGGCTAGCACAGAAACCCTGTGATTACTCTGTGTCTTAAAAGGGCTTTGGAAAAAATTCAGGTAAATAAAAAAAACCTACAGAAGGTTAAATCCTCTTTTTGTATCCCAGCCCTCCCAGGGAAGATGGATGCTGTTTATTACAAAGTAATGCTGGCAGGCTCCATGCTGAGGAATACAAGAAACTGTTTTCTGAACTGAAAGTATTGCCAATATGTTTCAGGAAAAGGGACTCTGTCTAGAGTCAAACTGAATGCATGGTCCTTTGGGATGAGAACTGGCAGTTAAGTGATGGCAGATGAGTTATTGTAGCTACACATAAAGAGTGATCTAGAGGAAGAGACTGGGTGAGGAGAAGCTTGATGTTGGAGGAGTTTTCCAGCTTCCCTTTCTCACTTTCCTGGGCACGACAAGCTCTGCTCGATCCACAGAGCCTGTGTTCCAACTTTTATTAGTTCCTTCTGCTGCAGCATCTTCCCAGGCCCTGGCACCTTGTTGCTGCTTTGGTGTGCTGCACTCCACTCGCAGCCTTCCTCCCCTCCTGCATGCTGCTCTCTGTAAAACCTAGCTTGCAAAGACTCCGGGAGATTCTTATCCCCTCCAGCCTCAAAATAAATATCATGAAGGCTCTGCAAGCTCTTCTCCCACTGAGATTTCATCTTTTCTGGTTTGCTGCCAAGTCACTTTTCTTTCCTTCTACTGGTGTTACCTCTGCCTCAGCTAGGACACTGGCTCAGACTGTACAGGATCCGCATGGCTTAAAATTACTTCTTTGTCCATCACGTCAGCAATTCACAAGTCATCATATGTTTACTTTGGCCTGACGAACCTCAAATGTGCTTGAGTTTTAAAGAAAAGATTTTATTCCTTTGAAATACTAACTAAAAGCACCCCCCCAACAACATTCAAAACTAGAGAAGCCAAAGCAAAACTGTCCAACAGAAAGGATATGAAATTACTGCTAAGCATTCTCATTAAAATCATGAACATCAGGAAATGCAATGCTTAGACTGAAACAATGTTTTCAAGCAGCTTCCAGACCCGGGGAGACAGGGGAGATATGCCAGCTCGTGATTGACTTCTACAAAGATGTAAAAGGCACAGAAATGACAGATGTTCGTATCTAAACACAAATTAGCTGTAGCAGTGCTGAAAATAGTGTCATGGAGAAAAGCTCTTCTAACCACCCCTCTCAGCTCTACCTTTCCCTCCATTTCTTCCCTCTCAGATGAAGAACTTTCCATGCTATACCCACATACTGTGCAGGATGCGATGAACGTGCCACACGACATTTCACACTCCACTTCTCAAACAGCAGGCATGCATGTTCGTGCACATCATGTCTAAATGTTAACTTTCCCTATGTCATCTAGGGCTACAGCATTTGTGAATTTTGCTGTGGTTTGGCTTCTTTGTCTTACCAGACTTAGAAAACTCGAGGTATACTCCTTAATCAGAAGAAAGGTGGATCCAGAGACCACACTGACACAGACAGAGAAGCCATTTCTAGGAAGGCTGTAGCCTCATGCTGCTCAGAATTTTGAATGCCTTCCGGGAAGTCTCATTTTTCTAGAAATGCTTCATTACAAGTTTCAGCCTTTTCTTACTACTACTAAGAGACAATATGTATTTCAGTCACTCCTTTGCTTCGTGCTAACACTGAGACATCTGTAGGTGTAGATGGATCATATTGCATTTCTAGGATGTCTAGATCTACTGTACAGATACATTCTTTTAAAGCTTAGAGCTCATGTGGATAAATGATTCACATGATAAACGAACTGATGATCTTCAGCCCTTTAGCAAAATGTAGTTCTTTTTCTAGAGCGGTAATTGTTATTCATTAAGAGCAGATGAATAGCACCAACATGTTTGTGTCTAAATGGTTCATCATAAAGGAGTGCGTGCAACATTGGCTGACCATGGCCAGCAGTACTGAGCAAGAAACATGCTGAGGGCAGAATTATGTTTTAGTCTCCCTGTCGCATTGTCTGGAGCAACATCCAACTCCATTTCACCTGTTTAGGGCTGGGTCTCAGGTTTTGTGATCTTTGCAACTTGGTGGCCATGACAGCTGATTCAGAGTATTCACCAAATATGTTGAACTCTTTGGGACAGAGACTGTCACTGTTTTTCTGCAGAACTTGGCACAAAGATAGGGAACTCAGGGCTCTGTGTCTACCTTTTGCAATGGGGGAAAAGATTGTATAAAGCTGAGTGGACTTCTGACTCCCCCTGCACCTGCTCAGTGAGTGGGAAACAGGCTTTTAAAATGACTGAAAGATAAGAGAAAGCATTTCATCCTCTGGATTTTAAGGTAGGTGATTTTTAAAGAGTGATAGATAATTTTTGCCTCTGTTTAAAAACCCTTTTTTTTTTCTCTGTATGAGCAGCAAACAAGGGGATAAGTGAAGAAAAAGAGATTCACATTCTAGATTACCAAAGCCTCCACCTTTTGTAGAGGAGTTCATGTCCCTGTCCACCTTTGTTCACAAGGATTTTGAAGCTGTGTTACATCCCAGATGAATGACCAACTAATGGGATTATTAGGCTGCTCTGTGTATGGATAGTCTGACCTACCTGATGATGATAGAATTAATCCTGGATTTAAGTCTTTCCAGAAGAAACTTTTGTCAAAAGCAATACATTTCCTCAAAATTTAATTTCCATGAATCAGTATTTGCAAGCAAGAAGCAACAAAATACTTTGCTGGGTGGCTGCTGGAGCCAACAGGTAAATGTCCACACTAACATTCGTAAAGCATTTAGTATCTCTGTGAATCAGGTAATAACAATATTAAGTACTTGAATAGGAGGAGCCTATGAATAACAATAGAGAGAATTTTCTTATTTGTTTAGGGCTACCTTTGCAGCCTCTCTTGGTATAACTCAGTCAGCTCAAATCACCTCTCTAAAGAATGCCTCCTCTGTCAACAACCTTAGAGAAGCAGTTAGATAATTTTGCATAGCTGTGCTATTGAACTGAGCTTCACATTGATGTTAGAAAGTTAAAAAAAAAAAAAAAAAGCCACCAAAAAATGAAAGTGAGAGGTAGGGTTGGCAAAAACAGTTGCTCACACTGAACCAAAAGGACTGAGAGGCAATGCTGTGTACTGCAGACACACACTGGTAGTGTGGCATGCAGTAGGTTAAAACTAATACATGAGAAAGCATGCATAGCTTAAGGCAATACACACAGAAGTAAAATTCAGTTTTTTTCTGCATGTCTGCAGGGCACAAGTTGGGGGTGTACACAGGGAACACATGCTGAACTCTAAGATTATGCACAGCAGTCCAGTAGCATATTTGCTCTGCTGCCTGCTGGTCTGGATCATAACCTGATGATGTGAGCTTCCAGCCCTAACATCGTCCATGCATTTGCCATGGCTTATATGCCTGATATTTCTTTCCAATAATAACTTCCCTTTAGGCATGGTTATTAAGACCTCCATCACTGTGAAATAGCTTGTGTTCAGTGAGGCAGTCTTTTAATGGGATGTGATGCTGTATAGAAGAGTTTCATCTACTACATTCAAGAAGGTAAATGATAGATTGTTTACTCCCCTAATCCATCTAATTATGGCAGCTTACAGGAAACTGGAGGAAAAGAATTTGTGCTGTAGGTGATGCTGAGAGAGATCTGAGAGCATGTTGATTTAAAAGGTCATAAAGGCATTGTCTAAAATATATACAGAATAGCTTGTTGATCTCACTGTAAGAGACAGCACTGATAGTTCAGTCCCCCATGGGATATGGCCTGTTACTAGATATTGTAAAAATTTCTAGCCTCTTTTGTCTTCCTTTAAGAGAGGGAACCTGTAGAGCTGTCTTTATAAAGCTACATCCAAGTATGGTAGGGAGAAGGTGTGGAAGGGGAGTTAGTTCAATAAAAGCAGAGTTGCAGGGCTGGGGAATACCTGGGGAGCAGCACAGAAGAGGTTCTTCCCACCTGCTGCCACATGAGCCTTCTCCTATGCCCCCTGCCCTGGCAGCAGCACCGCAGTAGTACAGCACCCATGTGGGGGAGCATGGCTTTTGATGACCCACTGACACCTCCTGGTCACACTGCACTTGACAGAGCAGAGGGAGGAGGACTGGTGCTTCTTTCATCGCTGATAGCTACTGTGAGAAGAGAGTGAGTTGTTCTGGGAGCTCTGGTGCAAGTAAAGCATCGTGTCTGTAAGGGTATCTTTCCTTGGCTGCTGACTTTGGTGTTTAAGGAGTTACAAAGTCTGCCTGGAGCCTCATGAAGACCCATCTCCATGTGGATTGCCTGGGGTTTTGGCTCACAGGACACAAAAGTGTATCTGCCTCAGACTCTAAGGGAGATGCATTTGGGTGTAGAGTATCCTATTTCAGTGAAACTGGTTGGTATCTCCATTAGACTGGGCTAAAATTCAGCAGTGTGTTCAAAACTTCCTGAGGAGTGGAAGAGGAGAGGATACTTGCACAAAAAGTGGCAATGTAAACTTCTAATAGGAAACCAGACCAAAATGCAGTCTTGTTTTGGTTCACTATGTAAGCTGTTGAAATATAGGACAGCATAATTTTTCTAGAACACTGTCTCTTCTGCAGCTTTATTAATTGCCATGGTTTAGCCTGGATGAAAGCCAGGTGCCCACAAAAGCTGCTCTATCACTCTCCTCCTCAACTGGACAGGGGAGAAAAAATACAATGAAAGTCTGTGGGTCGAGATAAGGACAGGGAGAGATCACTCACCAATTACCATCATGGGCATGAACTTGGGGAAAAAAATAGTTTAATTTACCACCAATCAAATCAGAGAAGGAAAATGAGAAATAAAACTAAATCTTAAAAATACACTTTCACCTCCACTCCTCCCTTCTTCCCAGGCTTAACTTTACTCTCAATTTTCTACCTCCTCCCTCTGAGCGGTGCAGGGGGACAGGGAATAGGGGCTGCAGTCAGTGCATCACACATTTTCTCTGCCACTCCTTCCTCCTGAGAGGGAGGACTCCTCGCATTTTTCCCCTGCTCCAGTGTGGGGTCCCTCTCATGGGAGAGTTCTCCACAAGCTGCTCCAGCATGCGCCCTTCCCACAGGGTGCAGTCCTTCAGGAACAGCCTGCTCCAGCATGGGTCCCCCATGGGGTCACCAGCCCTGCCAGCAAACCTGCTCCAGCGTGGGCTCCTCTCTCCAAGGGGCCACAGGTCCTGCCAGGAGCCTGCTCCAGCATGGGCTTCCCACGGGGTCATAACCTCCTTCGGGCATCCACCTGCTCCAGCATGGGGTCCTCCATGGGCTGCAGGTGGAGATCTGCTGCACTGGGTACCTCCATAGGCTGCAGGGTGACAGCCTGCCTCACAGTGGTCTTCTCGATGGGCTGCAAGGGAATCTGTGCTCCGGTGCCTGGGGCACCTCCTCCCCCCTCTTCTTTACTGACCTTGGTGTCTGCAGAGTTGTTTCTCTCACATGTACTTACCCCCCTCCTCCAGCTGCCATTGCACAGCAGTTTTTCCCTCTTCTTAAATACGTTATCACAGAGGTGCTACCACTTTCACTGATGGGTTCAGCCTTGGCCAGCAGCGGGTCCATCTTGGAGCTGGCTGGTGTCGGCGCTGTCGGACATGGGGAAAGCCTCTAGCATCTTCTCATAGAATCCACCGCTGTAGCCCCCCCCACTACAAAAAACCTTGCCATGCAAACCCACAAAATTACTTTCTATACTACTACCATTAACAAATCTGTTAATTTGCAGGTTTATTTTCTTACTGTTGTTGCTTTTTGCATCGCTCAACATTTTAGAAAGGCTTCTTTCTTCTACCCACTCCCTCCCACTACCCCCACTTGCCATTATTAAGTGAGGTCAGGTGCTTTTAGAACTAATTGCATGTAATTATCTACAAAATAATTAGCATTTCTAATAGAAACAGCCTGTGTTGGTTTTCATTGGGGTGCAGGAGAGCAACAAGGTAAAGAGTTTGACAATTAAAGCTTCATTATTCTTTTCTCCCCTTTACATTCTCTGTTTAATAAATCCTTTACTGCAGAAATGGATAGACCAGAGCTCATTTGAGATGAGCATTGTGAAGAGCTTAAGGTAAGATTTTCATCTGTTTTGTGCTCTTGACAAGGCAGGAAGAGGGGGAAGAAGCCCAATTTGAAAAATTAGGGGAAGTGGTAATATAGAAAAGATTCTTTCTCCTTGCAACCCGCTTGCCAGATGGCCTGCCAGACACAGATATCAGGCTGAGACAATTGTTATATCTTCTTGTAAATCAGAACTCAAAAATATGTAATCTGTGGAGTAAGAAATGCCGTTTTGGTTACCAGGGATTGAAACAAGAGCTTCCAGAAATACAAGCATGAAGGGCTCTAGTACACATGGACATGACATGTGGCTCTCAATCCTAAAATGAAAGCTACTGCTAAGTCTGTAGCAAGTGTAAGGTGCAGATATTGTTTCTCCTGTTCTGAGGTTGTAAGAGACCAACATGCCATTGCATAGCTTACAAGGCTGTTGCAATGATGTGGAGAGGGCTGGGGTGCAGGAAAGTTTTGCTTTTACGCAGAGCTGTTAAATGGGTTAGGAAACTGTGTATGTCAGTGAAGCTGTAGTAGTTTACAACTGGGCGCAAAACACCTTTAAGTTCATGGCTGCGCTGAACTACACTTGCAGGATGTGATGACGTTTCTTTCCCCTCGCCTTCCCTCCAGTCAGTTAAAGGTGCTTGGGTGCTCTGCAAAGCCCTAGTTCAGGAGGCACTCCTCCTGCAGACAGTAAACCCTATGTTACCTGTCTCGGGTCATGCTGTGTCGTCAGGTAGTCCCCTATGATCTGACGGCTTTGTCCGTTCAGTCATAAACTGTGAAGTTAGCGATTGCGTGAGGAAGTAGGAACAGAGAAGAAATAAAGAGACTCACTGAAGTTCAGCTTTACAAAGGGATTTAGATGCCTAATAGCATTGGTAGGCTATGTGGTTATGGCCCTTGTATTCCCAGCTTCCAAATAAATCTCTGTGCCTAGTCTTTGGAAAAGGCAGGCCCCAGTGAAGAGAGGTTTAAGGGGTGTAAATGGAAATGCTGGGCAGGAAATCATCTAGAGGCAGCCTAGAGTAGACATCAACCAAGGGTATTGCACGAAATTCAGTCTGTCTGCAAGTGTTTTAGTGAGTTGTGGTCTAACTCTCATTCTAGGATGATTAACATGAGGAGTAGGAAAAAAGAGCATTTGCTTTTTTCCCTGCTACCTATAGAAAAAATGACATGAGTTTAAGCAAAACTGATAGCTCACTGGGAGGTTAATTGGAAGGCGAGAAAAGAACAAATGCGTTGATCGAAGAGCCCACTGTCCCCTATGTATCCCAGCTGCTCACCATCTTCTTTTCCTCTAGTTCCTGAGCAGTAAAAGTAAACATAGTAGAAATCAGCAGCTGGGATTTTTTTGCAAGGCAACAGCACCGACCAGAATTCCTCCCTCCATATTTTATAATTTATCTGAAGGCTACAGACATCTGTTCGGATGGCCAAGGGGAAAAAAAGCATGAGGGATTTGGGCTAAATTCAGCACCACTTAGGAAAGATGCACCTGGCCTGCCATTTGTTACATTCTTTCCTCTCTGCTCTATGATTTATATTTTATAAATCCTTTCCATTGTGGCTCCCCCCACTTCCCTCCTTCTGTTCCAGTTTGATCAGATTATAAAAGTTCAAAGTGTACTCCTGTTACTTTAATTAAAGCCATTTACCTCTGCCCTCCCTGTTGGAACAGATGTATTGGAAATCCCCAGGCATCTCCTCCCTGGACGAAATTGGACACAAAGACGTAAAACTGCATTAAGACAAATTCCCTGTGCTAATTGCTTTTCTCTATGCAGCAGGGCTGTGCAGGAGAGAAGGCATTTCTCCGTACTTGCAGGTCTATTTTACTCTCTATAGAGAGCTTATGGTGGCTACCTGAATTCCTTCTCACGCCATCTTGCCACTCACCGAAAAGGCTGAAGATAATAAAAGCTACAAGTCGTGTCTGGTATGATATAGTATATTTACTGCCTCTCCCACCCATATCCTGGGGATCCCATGTCACTGACTGGCCATTCACTGAATTTACCATTCCATTTTCAGTGGAGAATCATGCCTGGTGGATGGAGATTATTTAGGCACCCTTATTCCTCAACTAGGTTTGAGGCCAAGAGAAGGAGAATGTAGCCTGAGGTAAAACCAGACTTCCAGTATTAAGTCATGAGATGAGGTAGGAAAATACATTTCTATGATTATGCTCAACAGGAAAGTGCCAGCTCTTGCATTTTAGCCAGCCTGTGAGGTAGCTAATTAGCCTATATGAGCCTGTCCTGGAGAGCATTTAGAGCTATATCTTTCCTGCTATTGGACTTCACTGGCCCCTTAGCTCCCCCCTCCCCCTCAACCTTGCTTAATGGAGATTTATTGTCCATATGTTGTTTATAATCCTGCATTCAGTCCTGATGCTAATTTCCTTCTCTTGCAGCTTCTTTAGAACACTGCAGTTATTATGCTGTATGTGCCTTTCCTGTCTGCTTCAAAAAGATAGCCCTTACAGGAGGGAAAAATGCATCACTACAGAGGGTCATTTCATCCTGGCTAGAACATGTCAAAAGGCCTAAGCACAAACGCCAACCGACCCAGGCAGCAAAACAGCTGTACCGCCAGCAGAGATTGCTTTAGCCTGTCAGAGCATCATTGGCAGGCTGTGGAGGACAGCAAATGGCTGTGTGGCATGGAGTACAAAACTCTGCTGGTTTTGAGGGAGTAAAGCCTAGTTATGTGCAGAGGTTAAAAGGGAAGTACAAGATTGTCCATGCATGAAGATATATTGTGTATGCTGCGTCTATACTGTCCTGTCCTGTGGCCCTGGCTGTGCTCCTCAGGTGATACTCCCGACCTGTGCACACTCGGTAACTCTGCATGCATGCCAGACTGTGTGTTAGTGAAACCTCAGAAATGCCCAACCCTAGCAGCAGTGTCCAGCAAGTGCTGTGCTTTATGTGTGAGTAGAGCTGCTCTTGGTTCACAGCCAAGTACCACTCTGGAAAGGTACATCCTTTTTAGCATGATTGGATCCTGGAGTCAAAGTGCTCCTTTGTCCAAAGTCCAAGAGCCCTTCCACCTAATCAGAAATGCAGAGCAGTGTAACTCTGTCTCCTCCTCCATAAGCCTATGCAGATTCATAATAGAAAGAAGAAGGAAAACAGCATTAACAAAGACCTTTCTCCCTTCTCTGTACATTCTTTTCTAAAGACAGTTTTCCTCTATAATTTTACATGGCACGCTGGGACTTTCCATCTGTTTCAGAGAGCCCTCAGATGAGCAGAAAAAAGGCCATGTCTTACAGCAGAAGAGGAAATATAGCACCGCAAAATTTAGCACCACACAGACTTCTGACAGAGCAAGGTTTTGGAGAACAATTTGATTTAACATTATAAACAGTTCTGTACCTCCCTAAATACCTCCCACAGAACAGGCAAGTTTTGCACTGTCAATTCCCAGTCCCAGCTCCTGCTCCCCAAAGGACAACAGAAGTCGTCTGTCACTCTTGGGAAAACTCCCATTGCTCTCTCCTTCCTGGCATTTCTGATGGTAATATTTATTGCACATCAGACTGCTACCCGCCTCTGTGCTGCGTTCAGACGGTCATCAAAACCTAGATTCCCAGCCTTCCCATGACCCCCTTAGTTAATGTACCATTCCTCAAATGCCCTAAAAATTTCAAGATTGTGTCTAAATCACTTTAAAGTCTTCCAATTTTCTTATTAAAGGGAGAACAGCCTGGACAGATCTATGGTCCCTAAGCCAAAGTCAGCATGACCAGCACCCAGTCTGTACATTTGGAAATTTAAGGAAATTTGGACTCTCCATCAAGTTTATTTATTTCATCTTTAAAACATCTGTGATTGTAAACAAGCATCCAGGACAGCATGCAAACCAATCATTTCTAATTAAGACTTATAAATTAATAATATTATTCAAATGTTGAAATCCAATAGCCTGAAGATGACTGCTATACTAATACATAAATACAGTGAAAAAATCAGTCATGCATGGTACAAGAAAACGAACCCTATGGGAAAAGGTAGTGAACAGGCAAGGGTCATCACCACCCAATGGATAGACATCATACGGAATTCCGACAGTGAGCACAAAACACGCCTTTTAAAAGAATGCAAAGACAGAAAATAAGAAGAAATACACTTAGGTATGAATTTTGCATTAGAAATCCCTTGGGCTAAAATTAGTAAACATTTCACTACTGCCAAAAATTTCGTAACTATTCTGTGCTACACCAGTGACTTGAGGTCAATAGTATCAGGCCACAAAACCTTATTACTGGATATGGGTAGGTGCCTGTGTGCTATTTTTAAACCTGGAAAATATCTGTAAGAAAATTTTGATTTTCTGTTCAAGCCAATTGTCATTCTAGAATAAGGGGAACACATTCAGAAGTGTGTGTTTGACAGAGAAGGGAATACAGATGGGGACATGTTCTGGAGCAAGCACCGTTGACAGATCTATGGAATAACTGATGAGGTTTTGGAAAGCATGTTGCGTAGGACACAAAGAACACCTTGTGCCTGTGAGAGCTGTGAGCACTGATGCGTATGCTGACAAGGTTTGCGCAACTTGCTGCTGTGTACATTTGCCTTTCCGCACCGTACTCGAGGTGAAAATAGCCTGAGCTGGCATGAAGACATGCAGCTTAAACATGACTCAAAAGAGAGTTAGTGATCATATATTTGCTGGAGAATGCGATAAGCTTTGGGCATTTCTGGAGCTTTACGAGCTAATTTAATTGCTACTTCTTCTGAATTTGCTTCTTGCATTTTTTTTCTTAGGTTTTGTTTCATGCTTGGCCAGAGAGGGATACTTTTTTTTTAAAGTAAAAACCAAACATAGTAAATTGGAGTGCTCTGAGTAATGAAGTATCTGGCAGCTGTAGCTGATGAAAAGGAAAGTCCTAGTGGGAAGAAGAAAAGATTCACTTGCACAAGTGTGTAGATTTTAGAGATTTACCACCTCTGTGAGAAATGTTTTGTGCCGAGAAACGGACTGTGTGCCTTGTTGGTTTTGCCTGCCTGGCATTGTATAGGTAAAGATCATACATAATCAGTGAAAACTGTGCTATCCATTTTAATGCAAGTACCACAAGATTGAATGATGCTTCTGAAAAGCCCAGCTCCCAGAGCTGAAAGAATACCTGCATTGACAAATACAAAACTGACTATTTCTATCATCAGCACCAGAATGAATGATGCCAAATTTCTAACAAGCCTGTGGGATTCTAGGGGTGCTGGTTGATAGCCAGATGAACATGAGCCAGCGGTGTGACCACACAGAGAAGGCCAACAGCATTGTGGCTTGTATCAGGAACAGTGTGGCCAGCAGGAGTAGGGAGGTGATCGTGCCCCTGTACTCGGCATGGTGAGGCTGCACTTTGAGTACTGTGTTCAGTTTTGGGCCCCTCACTACAAGAAAGACACTGGGTTGCTGGAGCATGTCCAGAGAAGAGCAATGAGGCTGGTGAGGGGTCTAGAGAATAAGTCTTATGAGAAGTGGCTGAGGGAACTGGGGTTGTTTCGTCCAGAGAAGAGGAGCCTGAGGGGAGACCTTATTGCTCTATGCAACTACCTGAAAGGAGGTTGTAGTGAGGCAGGTGTCAGTCTCTCCTCCCAAGTAACAAGTGATAGGACGAGAGGCAATGGCCTCGAGTTGCATCAGGGGAGGTTTAGGTTGGATACTGGGAAAAATTTCTTTACTGAAAGAGTGGTCAGGTGTTGGAACAGGCTGCCTAGGGAAGTGGTGGAGTCACCATTCCTGGAGGTGTTTAAAAAAAATGTAGATGTGGCACTTGGGGACATGGTTTAGCAGGCATGGTGGTGTTGGGGTGATGGTTGGACTTGATGATCTTAGAGGTCTTTTACAACCTATGATTCTATGGTGCTATGATTCTGTGATTCTATGATTCTACTTGGATCCTCTGCTGTCTCCTGTGTCAGCCTCAGTAGCAGATTTCAGCAGAACTAGGAAATTCCTAATGTTTCTTCTTTGTGCATGTAACTTTGACTGCTGCAATGGATGATGATATTACTAGCTTTCTGGTAACTGTTGCTCTTTCCTCTGCCCAATGTCCCATTCTCACAAAATGTAATGGAAGGAAACATGTCTGAAGTCCACTATTGTTGTCACACCTGACTGAAATTGGACAAAAGATTTTCTGGTCCTACACCCTCCCCAAGGGCAGGATGTGCCATTTTTGGGAGGGTCAACAATGCTGGGCAGAGGCAGACTTTCTGGTCCAGAAAACTGAGCAGTCACTGGTACTGGTGACAGCAGGAGTCCCAGCTCTCAACAGCTCGCTCTTCCTTAGCACTGCTCCTTCCTGTCTTCCCTCTTCACGTGGAGGAATGTAGACCACAAATTCTCTCTTACTCTGTTGAAAGCCATTTAGCTGACCCTTTGATTGTGCTCTACGCAAAGCACATTCCTTTACTATGGCAGAAGTATTATGAGCATCCGTCTGAATCGACATTGCAGAAGCTAGGCTTCCCAATCACAGCACTTCAGCCTCCTGCTATCAACCCTAAATAATCCCTGTGAAAGATCGTTTCCTTCTCAAACTTTTTTACAATGTCACATGCACATAAAACATTCCTCTTTTTACAAGTACCCAGTCATGATGCCTAGTTTCAGCCTTTTATGTGGGAAAGAGCAGTCAGAACTCCAGACGTAAAGTCCAGAGAGTGCCATATTTATCTAGAGAGGGTCACAAGAGAGACTTCCCTGAAGAAAAAAAGACCCACTTAGCTCCTTTGAGTATAATGATTTATGGTTATGCTTTTTCTCACCAGAGTATCCACATCAGTTTAACTGTAATAAAAGAGGATAGGACACTTATAGCTCTTGAGCCTCTGAAGATTTTGCAGATGTTTTGGGGATATGGATTAGATAATGGTCCTAAAGCCCACAGGTGATTTCTGGAAAACACAATCTTTATAGTTTCATGATTAGGGTGCATGCAAAGATCTCCTTCTGGAATTCATGTGCTCCATGTTTATTTTTTGACAAAAGGAGTACAGAAAAGAGAATCTTAAATGTGCTCCAAAAGTGAAAATCATCTTGTTTCTTGTCATACTTTGACTGCACATTCTTTGGGGCAGGGGACGGTGCTTTTCTGGCATGTTTATACAGTTTGATCGCCCTATTACTCTCCAGTGTCAAGTGCTACTGGTTATGCAAGCAGTAAGCATAGCAATGGAAATCAAGGTCCTAATGGAAATAAATCCAATCAACCCACTTCTGTCCCAGCTAGAGAAAGTGGTTTCTCCAGGTTGGCTCTCACTGAGGACACAGAAATTTGGTTGTGATTTTCCAGGTGCTGTGATACAATGTTACTTCGCAGAGTTTCACCAGAGGCAATCATAGATGAACTAGTGAAATTAGGCTACCTTTTAATCCATTCATCAAAATGTCAGATCATCCCATGCAGAGGCAGGAAAACCTATAAATATTGCAGCTAGATGGGCTACTCTGTTAGAAACATTATATGTAGTTCTCTTGTTCAAGTCAGGAGCTACCTTACAAACAGCAGCAGACTTACATTTGCATGGGCATAGGATAAAGATGAGGAGAAAACAGCCTAATAGTTATTAAAAAGGTACCCCCTTCTTGGCTATAGAATTGAGCAAGTATCTATTGCTTATTTTATTGGGAAGGACAAAATATAAGAAATGTCCTCTTAAATTGTTTAGCTTAGTCTGTGGGCTTGCAATTGTTTGCCTGGTAGCTCAAATTGTGTGGTGTGACTCTCTCTAGTCTTGGAATTTATCATTAAATAATTTTAAAGGGTATTACATTGGGATGGCCACATTTCTTTAAGGTGTTTTCTTTTCATCTGAGAAATATCTGAACTCACAGACATTCTTGACCTTCACCAATATCTTTAGTTTTGGAAGATAACTGAGTACTCACAAACAAATGTGTGACTTGACTCTACAAATCATAGTGCATTGGATTTACATGCTACTTTTACTCATTTTCATTATTTTAAAGTTAGTGCCTAATCAGCTCTGATACACACTCCTTGAAGCAAAGAATGCTTATCCCAGTGCATTATGTTAGACCCATGGAACTTCGTTTGATCTTCGACTTTTCTGCAGCTCTCCAGGCCAGAAGGATTTGTATCAGAAAGTCAACAAGAAACTTTTGTAAGAAGCCAAAGTTTGGGGGGTCTTGCAGAAGGCCTGTGGGCACATGTGGTTTGTACTGTTGTAGAGGGACCTGAAGGAACTGGCTGATATTGCATGATGAGCAGAAGGAAGTCTTATCTTTTTTCTTGTATTTTCTTAGCAGAGAGGAAGTTGGACAGAAAGGATCCACTTGGCTTATTTAATCTAGGCTGCATCCGTCACTGGCAACCAGGCTATAATTCCCTTTTATAGACTGAGTGATCAAGTACCAACTTTGTTATAGGTTGAAGTTTTTTTCTTTTCCCCCATCACACTGTTGAATAGGGACCGTCCTCTAGATCTGTTTGATCTTGTATTGACATCCTTTAGATTAGGCAGACATAGTGTCCCTTCCTACAATGTTTATCCGCATGATGTATTGTTGGGCAGACATTGCATTCTCTGTCAACCCTAAATAGGAGCTAAATAAGTCAAGTTTGATTCCTCTCTTATTCAGGGGAAGGCTTCAGTGTTCCCCTTATGTTTTAGCAATCTGTTTCTGTGCCTATTCTGATTTAAATTAATCCATCCTCAGTGTAGCTAATAAGAACTGGACGCTCTGCTAAGCTACAGTCTTTGCTACTAACCTTGCCTCACTACATCTTGAGATCATAGCTCTTTATTCCTCTCACACTGGTGGGTGATAGACAGCCTGTATTTGTCAGTCATCTGCAACACTCATTTTGAACTGTTGACTTTGGTGTGTGATTTTATATCTTACACTGTTCTTCTTGGTGATTTCAACTTTAACAGGTTCTCTTTTATCCATGCTTTCCTCTTTATTCCAGTTTATTGCATGCAATCCTTCCCAACCTTTCCTTTTACATATATCTCTCCTACACAAAAAATGTCCCTCAGGACAAGCAGCAATGGGGAGCTATTAGGGTGAAGACAAAAAAATCGAGAGAAAGACCCTCTGGGCCTCTTAAGGATCACAGAAGATCTATATCTTCCCCTGGAAGCCAAATCAGAGCGGATTTGTTGGCTTTGGCTAAGTCTCATTTGTTTCAACACATGATTTATCACCGGACTTTTGTCTCACATCTCTGAAACAGACGCCAGATGCTTTCCATGCTTGCTTATTTCTCCATCCACTTCAGATTCAGCCAGCATCAATTCCAGTATCTCAGGGAGGGCCCTGTTTGTGCAGTCTGACAATAAAATCTATATCTTTATTCACAGCATTTAGTGAATTCTTAAAATGGGGTCAATGGCATCGTAATGGTTATTTCATCTCTGTGTCAGTTTTAACAAATCCTCAGAATACAGATGGATGCAAGCCCTAGGGAAGCCAAGACCCCCATCACGGTGGTGGCACAGTGAAGAACTGGCATGCAAATTAGCAAACTGGACAAGGAAGCTGATCTCTAAGCAAATGATGTGGAAGCACTGATTCTGACTTTCCCCTACAAAGAGATGGAGGGAAGAAGAGGGCTCAGCAGCCTCTGTCTCTGGGTTTTGCCCCA
The DNA here is from genome assembly GCF_030867145.1 of Opisthocomus hoazin. Taxonomy (NCBI): domain Eukaryota; kingdom Metazoa; phylum Chordata; class Aves; order Opisthocomiformes; family Opisthocomidae; genus Opisthocomus; species Opisthocomus hoazin. The sequence goes on along the minus strand of NC_134421.1, from coordinate 14,357,419 downwards.
TGAAGGTGGAAGGTTGGGAGTTAAGTGCAGGAGCAGACTGGTGTGGGGCTCAGAGGTACAGTCACTTTGAATTTCCTCAAAGGGAGCAGACACAGCCGTGATTTTCCCTCTCTCCCTATGGTTGGAACCTGGTAACTTGTGCATCCGTTAGAAGGAGAGACTGAGATGACAGGTTTCTAGGGGTGACAGTAGGGGACTGGGAACCTGCAGCTTACTTTGAGTGATGTATATCCTCTTCAGGACATGTCATGCAGGTTTGTGTATGATGCTGTGCAGTCAAATTGGGTTGCCAGACTTCCCCTGGGTCCCAAAGCATTCTGTGGTGGTTGTTGGAGTACTACTGCTGCAGGGGCAGCCCCCCATCCACAGCGACCACTACAGTAGCTGTGGGTGCTACAGCCGCTGTCAGACCTCCTGACCACTTTGCAAAGAGGTGCAGGTTTGACATTAAAGGAAAGAAAGGAACACAAGGGAAAAATAAAGGCTCCCAGGGGGCAAAGGCAGGATGGTTTCCGGCCCCCAGGATGGTTTCAGCTGTTTAAAGACTCCTTGTGACTATTCCTACATGCTTCCTTTGTGCTATTGATCTGATGGCACATCTTATGTGTGTTTAAAAAAAAAATCATCAAATATGACATTGATTTTTTGAGGGAAAATAGGAAGGAAAAGCAAAAGGCAATACATCAAAACAGAGAGTCACGCCTGAAGGAAAGAGCTCTGGAAGATAAGTGTCAGGCAAGCTTCCACTTTGCCCGAAATTTTGAACTGAGTGAACAAACCTCTGTGATAACTTCCCTAATTTATCAGGCCTTTCAGCTTGGGAGGTGAAAATGCACCAAGCTACAGTCTACAAAAGCATGCAAGGTGCAAGTGGGGAATTCGCAGCAGGGTGTTGCTAAGCACAGTCTCTGCTGCTCCACAACAGCTCAGCTGCCCCACTGTCCTCTCTAGGCCACTGTCCCTATGTTTGACCACTACCCTTCCACTAGGAAACTTTTTTCCCCAGTGTCTGAACAGAATTTCCTTTGTTGCCTCACAAGTGGAAAGAGTGGAAAAATCTCCTCACTTGACCTGCAGGCTAAACTTTTGCTAATGCAGCCTAGTGTCAGGTTGGCCTTTTCAACAGGAAATGCAATTGGCTTGTACTCAGCTAGTCCACTGGGATGCTCACAACGCCCTCCTTACAGCAGAACTGAATTTCACAGAGAAACCAGGAACTCTTACCATTTGCGGTGCCCTTCTCAGTGAAGTGAACATGGAAATGTTAAGTAGGTGATAAGCACCACTTTCAAGTACGCCCTGTGGATATGAACCTAGGACTCCCACAAGAGAGGAACTCCTGTGTTCTTCTTGGTGTCATGAGGAAAGCTTTCAAGAAACTTTGTTATGTTGCTTCCCTTACAGATCCCCAGGATTTATAGCTTTACATGCTTTTATGCTCTGGGAAAGAAAAGGAAGCATCATTAGCATATTTTTAAAGACATTGGAGTGCTTTTTCATCTCCATTACTGAGAAATTGAGTCATCTTTACTCTATAGAAATTCTGTCTCTGAGAGCTTTTGTTCAAATGATATTTGCTACTTAGCAAAATTTGATTTAGTGAGGGGGTATGGATAGAAGAGATGGAAGGGAAATATTAACATTTCATTGGAAATTTTAATACAGACATTAAATGGCACCAAAACCCAGACAGCTCGGTGCTTTTATTAACTTAGCCTCCTAGTCATTAAATGTTTTTCTTCTACTGTTGGTCCTTCTTTTCCTGCTTTCTTATTACTCTAGCTCTATACGTCACAGCCATTTTCTCCTGTATGGGATCTCTAAATGGTATCATCCATGATTTTTTCCACAGTATATATACTGGATTTATGGCCAATGAGGTGTCTATAAAAATTTAAAGACAGATAGCAATGACAACTTTCAAGCAGAAAGCAGATGAGCCTTTCCCACATGGCTGTAGTAGGATGGTGTGCACCATACTGATGAGATGAGAGGCTGCCACTGAGTATCAGTCAAGGTAAACTGTTACCTGCGCTTCTGCTCTTAGACCTTCATCCAGTCCTGTTTGTCCCAGCTTGCAGTAAGTATCCCAGCCAAAGGCCCCTTTTCATCTTCATGTGTCGGAAGGGTCATCCAAGAACACCTCTCCTTTGCAAAGACCACAATGACTTGTGACGGCAAAGGTGATTCGTCTAAATGGGTTTGGGAATGTTACTAAAGTAATACATAATAAAGATATATGTTTAATTCCCTGTTCTGATCATTGCTTTAATCTTGGTGACCATAACTTGTTTTTAGCCTGAAAGATGATGAAAATGCAGGGTTTTATAGAGTGAAGCAGCAATATCAGGCCAATATCAATAGGGAACAGGTTCAAAGATCACACATCCATATAAGACCATTAAGAGTCACCAAGTCTGACATCAGAATGGAGATGTGGAACTTCTCTGAGCAATTCTGTCTTGAGATGAGGAAAAAAATTTGAGCTTTGCTTAAAAATTGTCAGAAGTGAAGAAATTGCTGTCAGCCTTGGTCACTGCTCCCAGCTGATAATGATCCTCAATTGTCCAAACTACCATCTTTTTTTCAACCTGATTGTACCCGCTCCCTACTTCCCAGCCGTCAGAATTTGGTATTTCTGCATGTTGAGAAATCCCTATCCAGGTATTCCCTCTTTCTCTCAAAACCAAATCCATTGCTTCTCTGTTTCCAGCTTCTAGGAAGAAAAACACTGTTTGACTCAAACAAAAAAAAACCCTCTGCTCTTTGTTAGTCCTTTTTGAATTATTTCTTGCTGGTCTTCTAGGACTCAAGATAAATTCTTCATTGACTGTGCCCCTGATTCATTGATCGTTAGGATCACCCAGAACTTGTTGCAGTCACTGGTAAGCAGTCACACAGCCAAATAACACATTTACACCACTGATGAAACTCAGATCAGTAACTACTCCTGAGGGAGCTAGTGATTCAGGGTTTGGTACAATGGAGGAGGATATTCTACTTGCAAATAGTTTCCAGCTGTTCATTTAGATGTGTATGCTAAACACTACTAAAGCTGTAAAGATGCTGAAATGTAAAAGCCAAAGAATTAAAAAACAAAAGTCCTGGTGTAAAAAAAAAAAAGTGGCAATCAAATAAAAACGAATCAGGACTATTGTTACACATTCTTTGCAAAAGTGCTGCTTCTCTAAGAAAAAAAAAACACACAAAAACAAAATATGAAGAAATCTGAAAGAAAGAGTTAACACGTTCAGATCAGTTCTCCAGTGTTGTATAATTATCCATCACTCACTATCACTGTATTTACACCTCCCACACAGCCTTTCCCTTGCCTCTTGTTTTGTGCTGTAATGGAAATGCACTGTTGGATTTCTGCTGTTGACTTTATACGTTGTTTATTAAGTGTGTAGAACGTATTTTGAAAGAAACTTGTCCCAGGGTACATCAAGCTATGTCAGACTGTGATAGGTTTTCTCATAGTGTGCTAAGCTGGTGAAGCAGAAGAATTTGCTTATGGTGAGGACTAAAATGATTGATCTGTTTGGTGGCTTGAAATGTGTAGATTATAGGGTGTTGTAGGCTTATGTAGGTGTGTGGGCAACTTTCTAGTTAGTATTTCACCATATTGTGTAGTAGCTAACATAAGCAACAGGGATATTTTTAGCATGTACAATAATGTACGTTTGAATTTTAGCACATTAAAATCCCATGTTTCCTGTTTAAGGATCTATTTCTAATAGCCTAGCAATAGTCTCTTTTGATATCCACACATCTTTTAGAAGAAAATTTGGGAATTAATACATGATAATCATACTTCTGAAGTGAAATAAGAATCGGACTAGAAAGAAGACATTTTTAAGGCGTTATGAAATGAAGGTAATTAACCCTTAACCACTTTCCACTTAACTAATTAACTGCTTACCCTAAAGTATTTGTAAAGGAAATATGGTGGAGTCTCTGATGATCTGCAGGCTTTAAATCCCACTCAAAAGCCTAAGAAGCACCCTCCAGATAATCAAGTAGCTATGGACTTGCTATAGGAATTGCAAGGAGAAATTTCATAGTTAAGTAGGAGATTAGGAGATCAAATAATTTTCTCTGTAATTCTATCATTCAGAGCTTTCACAGAATCAAAGAACTTTCTTCTGCAGCTCTCCAAGCGCTTAAAAAATGAATACATTAAACTTAATCACGGACACATCACCCTCCCCTTTCTCAGCTGGGCAAACTGAGGCACAGTGAAGTTACAGGGCTGGTATTTTTAGAAGTGGGCTGGAATGCTGGGTTACATCTCTTCAGGGTGTTTTGATGCAAAAAGGGGGATTAGACATCTCATAGTAAGCTGTCTGAGCTCCTGAGATCCACCTGTGCAGTGGAAGCATACATGCCAGCAGCAGACTGGCATCCCCACCCTTTTGTTGTTATCCTGCAATGATACACAGAGCTTAGTGCATTGCTCCATGTGTTGGCAGCCGTGATTCCAGATGATGGAGTGGATCTGTAGTGTGCTTCTCAGCCCCCTGAAAAGAGAGACTTTATGTTCAGTAGGTGGTTCAAAAGCCCACCCAGTAGAATGAGAAAGGCCAGATAAATTGATGAAAAGTAGGAGTGAATTGCAAGGTGCCCAAAGTGTTGCGTCTGTTGCTAAACTCTAAGACAATCTTCCCCTTCTCCCCCTGCCATTTACCCAAAAACAATCCACATATCCATAGCACATCATGCTGTGACGATCATTAACCACCAACCTCTAGAAACACAGAAAAAAGAAATATCATGATAACCTGGAGCTCTGCCTAGTCCCGTGATTTGGCCCCTAAACCTGTGTCACAGTGCAGTCCACAAGCACAGACAGAGGTAGGCTGCCTGCATAACATTTTTGGCCTGCTCCCCTGAGTAGCTGCTCTGGCCAAGTTTTCTAATCAGTGATCAATGATTATCAGACCAGCAAATGGGACATATGCACCCAGCAGCAGATGGCGGTGACTGTACTCAAGCATGACAGCTCTTTGCACGCAGAACTGGCTGCAGAGGGAAGCAGACTGTTCAGGCCACCTAGATACAACCTCCCTCTGTTCTGAGCCTCAAGTAGAAAGCATTTTACTACCTGCTAAGACATCTGAACATCCCACTAAAGGTCTGGAGCATGCTTTGCCGTATGCTAGAAATGTGCCTGGGAAGCAGAAGAGTTTCTCTGGCTTCTGCTTTCTGGGACTCCGTACATGGCCCTTCACTTGGGTGAATCTGTAGTGTCAGCGTATGTGAGTATGAAAAACAGGAAGCGTGGCCTCTGTACCACTATTTCCTATTCATCCCAGAGGTATACTGTCAGGAGAAGTAGCCGTATCTGTGATTCTAGAGGAAGCACAATCCTTTGAAGGACCCTAAAGATTTGAGAGCTGCCAAAGGCTGTTTATGTACACCACAGTTTCCTATTTGTCCATATATCCTAATTCCAAAACCTCCTGGAAATTCCCAAGAGCCGTCTTCAGCATTTGCTTCCACACTTCTCTGGAGGGGACAAATGAGCTCACTGCTAAGGGAACAGTTCTTTGTCATTATATTAGGACATTTTGAGAATCATGCAGAAACATTTCATCTAATCATACTCTTCTTGAATATGGTGGATAATTCCTCCTCTGCTAGTACTTCATAGCTCTGAATATACAGGAAGTATTTTTGTTTGTTTATTTATTTTTTGTTTGTTTATTTATATTGGGTAGCAGCTTCAGTTATGGGCTAGGATCCCATTATGCAGGGAGCTGTAAAAACAGCATTCACAATAAGCTCAGAGATGGTTATCATATCCCTCAGGCATTTGGCATGTTATTCTTTAAGTGGAGAAGAGTTTGAAGGCAGATCAAATTAATCTACTTTATAATTTATACCTTTAAATAATTTTGATTAACTCCCTTAATAAGGAAGTTCCATAGCATCCCCATGGAAACAGACTTTGAAGCAACTTGTCTGCATCCGTCTGTAAGAAGATGTCCAGAACAGTAGCCAGTATTCCCGGTATGCACTCAGGAGCACCTCACAGGGGCCTGCTAGTTCTGTCCTGTGATACAACATCTCCATTTGTGCTGCCCAGGGTTTGCACAAGTTTTTTATGACTTTAGCAAATGAGAGAAGAGTCTGCGTTAAAGAGATCAGTGCAAATTTTGTGAGTATGCTGTCCAAAATTGAGATAGCCTCTCCCCTGCTCATACCTGCTGGAAACTGAAGACCTGTAAGTGCACTACATACCCACCCTATTTAAATCAATCTGTTGTCATTTGCCATTAACCTTGGCTTTCAGCTCTAGCATTGCTCTTTTCCAAATCTATTGGAATCAGTTTTGTGCATGAGCTTTCCAAAAGCACTGTAACAAACTTTATAAAAAACAAGAAAGAATACTTGATGTGGTTCATCTCCTCATGAGCCTAAACTCATTGTGACAAAGAAACTGACAAGTCAATCTAGGTGAGGTGCTTACAGCATAGCATTTGGGAAACTCTGGAGGGAGCAGGTGGAATTGTGGAGAAATGTCAGGAACTTGTAATAGCCCTAAAGTTTGCATACTGTGAAGTGAAACAGAAGGCCCAGGGGATGCCGGTTTGGTTAAAGATGAGTGTGAGGTAGATTGCGAGGCAGGTGTGGTCTTACCTTTCTGAAACCGTATAAGAGAGTAAGGAGACCAGAGAGGCATGTCTTCTAGTTGGAATTCAGTCTCTGCCTTTACAGAGCTCATTTTAAAGAAAATCTGTATCTGCCTTCTATAGCACCTCCTCTGACAGAGACACCATCTATAGATGAAATGATTAGGACCCACTGCAACAGAAGCAATCATCCATCTGCAAAACAGGAACATAATACAAACCAGACTGAGAATCCCTGCCATAGAGTTAAGTGAATTGGATGCAAACCATTTTTTTTCTGTCTGCATAAAGCACTCAGGTTTTTTTTGCAATGTGCCTGTATTATATGTAGCAGTAGCTTGTTATCTAAAGGTACATTAAGTTAAACTTCTCCTCCTCCCAAGTGGCCATTCTTTATAACTAGAAAACAATCCCAAGGCTAAGGGAATTGAATATAAGATTTACTGCTTGCATTTAAACCATAGTTTTAACTTTTGTGCAAGCAATAATAGAGAACATTTCAATTGGAGAACTGAAAAGTACATTTATTGCAGAGAGATACACTTCCATTTTAGAGGGGAAAAAATGTCTTAAAAATAACTTTTATAACAAAGCTTATTGGTCCACATTTAAAGTAGATTGTCAAAAGAATTATAAACAGCTACAAAATTGCTATTATCAGAGTACGTAAGTAACAATAGTGTGTAAGAGCTCGAATTGTGCCTACAATATTGTTCCACTAGTTATGGTAAAAATGAACAATGGAGATGCTGTCTTTCCAAAACCTACACTTTAGTGGCTTTCTCTGATGGAATGCCTAGTTAATGATTTGGGACATGTTAAAATTACCTGGTCAGTCTCTTCAGCTATAACAAATCTAGTGGTTTAATATTGCAGGATTGCCCTAGATCTTGTCCCAACATGAAAACCTACATTCAGACTCCTGTTTCCACCAGAAGAAAAAGGGAGATGGTCTGTACTTCTTAGCAGAACATCTGTCTACTTACCGAAACAGGGACAATACACAAGTAATGAAAAAACAAAACCATCAGCCCATGTCTTATCTCAGTTACAAAGTTGCTTTTGAGATTTGCATTTTTGGTCTTCCAGAAATATTTAGGCAGTGGAGAGGAGAAAAAAAGAATGCAGTTGGAATGTCCATATTAACAGTTCTCAGACCTTGGGAAAATGTTTTCTGACTCTCAAGTATATTTCACTATTCCCTTTATAATTGCCTTTAACAATGTGTTTCTACTAATACCATAACAGGGTTCCAGTTGTAAGCCGGGGTCCTCATATCTTGTCCTTTTGGAAAACTACTGTGTTAAATATTTACCTCCAAATAATTGAAATTTCTTTTAGCTTTTTCTCAGCAAACTACCCCTATGTCATCCTCCTTATTCTGGCTTTACAGAAACAGTATGCACACTTTTTCCTAGCTTGCTTGTTTGACGCCTAGGTCACTTTTGCTGTCAGAATCTATTTATTGAATAAAACTGATTTTTTCCCTTCTCAAGATACAGTGAAAAATGTGCAAGAGCTCCCAGTACAGGGATGTTGGTTACTAGGAAACAGTCTCCAGAGAGCAGAGTAGGAGCACAAGCCTTGGACTACAAAGATTTATTTTGGAGACAATTCTACAACAAGGGTTGGAATTAAAATAATAGTAATCTAAAAAAATGCCTTTGCTGAAGGACGAGTTTAAAGACAGTCTTCTCCTCTTGTCCCAAGAAGATGTTTTATGTAATGGTCCAGCCTTTGTGGATTTCTCTCAAGAAAGAAGCTGAAAATACTCATGAGTATGAAAAAATAGATCCAGGGATTCCACTGAGGATTTTTAGGTTCCTTGACAAGAAAAACTCCGCTGCTCAGATCAATGTGCAGTCATGACACATGCGAGACTCCTTTCTCTACGTGAGCTTGTGCTGGTTAACAGCTTCAGCATCAAGTGGTGAACAGGTGCTTGAATATGGCTTTGGAATATGACCTTTGTCAATATTTCTGATTTTCTTAATTATTGCCAGCTAACTGGCAAATTAAGACCACTAGGATAGAGTTAAAACAAACAAAGAAACAAAGAAATCCCCCAAAATAAATCAAAAAATAAAATCCATCCAAGAATGGTGGAAGTATTCTGTATGGTTTGTCTGATACTTGCATATTATGACCACTCCACTTAGAATGAGCCTGCTGGGAGGAGAGACAATACCTCTTGGGGAAGAGATGCTCTAGACCAGGGTGTGTGGCAGAAAAAGAAAATAAGGATCATAGGAAAGAGTTCATGGAGGCACAGAGAGACAGCTGAGAGGAACATGGGAAAGACCCACAGCCAAGCTTTAGACATGATGGAAAGAGAGACTTAGCAGGCACCAGAAAATACTGAAGAATCAGCTGTAAATCCAGAAGTTAGTGTGCAGATTGAAACCAAGCATTGAAGTGAGTGCCTGCCTGCAAAACAAGAGTGGTCAGGAGGACAGTTGTGTATAAGCATTATTTCTAGGCTGTTTTTCCTAGTTTCAGAGTTAACAACTGTTTTAATTAATAGCCTGATAAAATCCATCTTCTTTGAGTTTAAAAGATTTTTAGTCTTCTTTGGGACAGCCTCCTACAAGGAGAAGTTCTGGGCACGGTTTCACCTGCCTAACTAGGAGCCCTATCACAATTATGCATTTGAGATATATTATCCAAGCTTTTCCCAAATGGCTCCCTGTCTCTCCTGTGAGAAAGTCCACAACACCCAATGGGCTATATTGGATTAAATTCCTCAGTGTGGCCTGGAAAATAAGCAAAACAGGAAAAGATCCAGCCAGGAGTCACTGAAGACAAGCTTTATTCAAAATATTTACAGTATTGGAGCAAGGCCCAAATTATCAATGTTTCTGTATTACTTACTTAGATTGACATGTTTCAGGATAAGGGTTGCAGGGGAAAGGCTTCTCCTTTAGCCTCTTGTAGATTCACCCACCCGTCACCAAATGGCATGGTACAAGGAGATTTGAAGAGAATGAAGAGTCCCATGTTCAAGTGGCATGAATGCCATCACAATAATAAGTAAATCCCTCTTGGACCATTTCTAGAGAGACTGTCAGTTGATAACCTATTATGCCTGGTCTGCAAGGACCATGTAAGAAAACACTGCCAGTGGCTATTTGTCTTAGATGTAATTAATGTGTGTGGGATGCTCTCATGTTCCAAAACAGAGAGTGGAGGTAAGTGCAAAAGCCAGCTGGAGCCTGGCCCTATGAAGCTGGTGCCAGGCAGTTTGAAACAAATACTAGTTTTTCCCACCCAGCAGCTTGCAGTGCTAAACATCAAAGGCAGGCAGGCAGCCAGGACACACTCACGGAGGTATACACATATGACGAGATGATGTGCTAGATACCAGAAAAGGAGGTAGTCTTTATCTTTACAAGTTGTACTGAGATGAACAGAAAAATAATAAGCTCTCCTACTCTTAGTTCCAAAAAAATACAAAGAAGATAGTGGAGAAAAAGAAAGCAAAGAAAGCTTTTAGGTGTGTCAGCACCATATAAGAGTTCTGAAAATGTTCACAGCCTCTCTTGGGAATAGAGCTTTGAAACCTCTAGCCTAGGAAGGTCTCATGCACCCCTTAAGTGCTTAGAAGACTGAAATGCCTCTAGAAGGACAAGAGCTTCTCTTGGACTCTGACCTCAAAGGAGAACTGGAGGAGTTGTCCAGGTCACAGGGAAGATCTGTTTCTACATAGGATTGAAGATGGGCCATCCACCCCCATATTAAAAACCAAAAAATGCCCCAGGAAAATTGTGGGACATCAGTAGATCAAGGAAGAGTACGCTTGGGTATGTTGTGGTGCAGTTTTTCTCATGGACACTCGCAAATGTACTTTCTTGGTTTAGTCTAGATAGCAAATTTTGCAGGAAAACTGAAAGATCTGCAGCTGACCACAGAGGCCAGGAAAGATAATGTCCCTAAGAGAAAGATTCATGAACACAGACAGAGAATAAGTGTCCCAGCTGCTCATCTCCTGGGGTCTCCAAGAAAATGGCATTGACTAGTACATACTCCAAAAAGAAAAGCTACAGAAGCATGTAATCAACTTGCTAAATTCCAGATTTGATATTAAAAGAGAAGGGCTCCTTTCCTAAGCCTTCAGTCTGGTATTTCATTCACTCATATCCAAGCTTGAATTTCAAGGTGAGGAGCGCCAATTTGGAGAGACCAAAATCATTGCATTTGAATTTTGCTGATTACTTGGCCCTGCTAAGTAGCTCTTGGGACAATAAATCAAGAACATCAGCATAGTAGAATCATTTTTCAAACTCTACTATCTATTGATCCAAACCAAGAACCATTATGTTTCAAATCAACTCATTCACAGTAAACAGCTGTGAAACCTGGGGAGCAGCAGCTAAAAGCACTCAACGTGGTTGGTGGTAGTTAAGTGTGAGAAATCTCTAGAAGTGGTGGCTGATCCGTGGTTTGGACCACCAAAATCAGGTTGTGGTTATTAGTGGACATTTGGTTTTGTAGAACTGGAAAAGCTTATTTTAGATAATTCTGGAAGCTTGAACTGCTCCCTGTGTCCATCAGACATGGATTCATGTACCTGGCAGGACACATAAATGTGAAAGAAAAATCTTCTTAGGTTTTTCTTCTTACTCACGCTTCCTGTGGGACCAAGAGAAAATAGTAAGAAGGCAGGAAGGCTTGTGGATCAAGATAAAGATAGTTTAACAGGTGAAGCAAAGGAGTGCATGAAAGCAAAGCAAAGGAGGAAGTTGTTCACTACTTCCCATCAGCAGGCAGATGTTTAGCTGCTTCCTGGAAAGCAGGAACTCTGCATGCTAGTGGTTACTTTGGAGGACAAACTCTAAACATCGGTGTGTTATCAACACCATTTTAGTCAAAACACAACACTGTACAGGCTGCTATGAAGAGCATTTACTCCATCCCAACCAGACTCAGTACACATGGATTCATGATTGTGCTGAGCAGGGGAAACAAGGAGAGAACAACAGAAATTGCAGCTGTCAGTAGGAGCTAGTGAGGAGCAAAGTCTTAACATGTTCAGTTCTATACCAGACTTCATAGTGCTAGGCCCAGTAAAGCATACTGGGTGATACTTTATTATAGCATACGGACTTCAGGCCTTGTAACTGGAATAACACCACATTCAACCAGCGTAACAAGCTATAGAATCAGAGGGGTAGAGTAGGACATCCTGAAGAAAGTCCAATAGTAACAACTGTATTAACTACAGTAAGTGAGTGCTTGAACAACTGCATGTGGCACTCTAATTTTGTGCTGATTTCTATGATAGGAGGAAATTTCTAGATCATAGACAAGAAAGCACTGCAGATATAATCCATCAGAGCAGAAGATCTGTTCATTTGCTGAAGGTTCTTGCCCAGAGATACAATTTACTGGGTCTGATGATGTATCAGCATCTGCAGTTCTTTCCCCATCTTCCCCAGTTAGGACTACACAATATCCTGTGAGTCTTGTGATAGTGACAGCATCAAGAAGTTAAAAAAGCCTGACAAATTATTGTTAACAATGTTAAGGCCCAGTGATTGACTTAGCAGCTCAATATGAGAACAAATCCAGTGCTATAGTAGCAGGAAATGTTTGGAAATTGTGAGAATTTAATACCAAAGTGTTATCAACCTTGTCGGTCACTTGCTTTGTCCTCCCGGGAGGAATCAGAGTAAGGTGGCATGAGTCCAAGAACAAACTACTTTTGAAACTTTGTCCTAGACAAGGACAAGTTGCCAGATTGTTCAGCTGGAGATGTCTGCTGTACTGCACAGACATTTGACATGTCATCAGATGTGGGAAAAGTAAAAGTGGTGCATCATATTTTATCTAATGCACTAACTACTTTGTCTTTCAGTTTTCTTTTTCTTACTGCACCTAGCTTTTCTTCATCCAAGCTATCTACATCTTTATTTCTTTGCCAGCTTCCTTTCATGGGATACTTTTGCTGCTTTTGCACCAGAAGCTGCCAGTTTTGGTGGACAGACCATCACAGAATTTCTTCCCACAGGCCCATAGAAAGTTTATCATACGGAGTTTGTAAATAGCCTAAGTGACTCCCTTAACAGTATCCTCTCCATCAGCCACCCATGGAACATGAAGTGGCTTCTCCTCCTTGGCTTTATCCTTCATGCACCAGCAAAACCTTGACTTGGTTCTTTAAATCCAGCCCTTATCCCCAGCACTGTTTTTTTTCCCCTGTGGAGCCAAAGTGTTCCCAGGAAAACCCCACACAGCCTCAAAATCTAAGACAACTCTCTATCTGAGAGTTTTGAACGTTTGTGATATCAGGGTTGTTTGCTACCTAACCGTACAAATTTGTAAGAAAAGCTTTGATGAGCCTTGGAGAAGCCACTATTTGTCATTAGGAGAAGCATCATTCTGGAAAAAAGACACCAAAGACAGCTTCCTATTAATGCAGAGAAGTTCAGAGGGAGCAGCCTTAAAGACTGGAAACATCCATAAAACTCAGGGGAACATTCTGACACAGAGATGCAAGATAGGCATAAGTAAGTGATCAACAAAGATTTAGGCCAGGTATACATGATCAAGATCTGAAACCAAGAGAAGGACACCCATCTGGGGCAACTGACAGGAACCTGCTTTTCTGCATGCACTGTGCTCCTCTTCTAAATTTTTAAATCATGCCTGGGCTGCTCACTAGCTAAGTCACAGTAACTGTTCATGCATATTCCTGCCCTGTGGCAAATGCAAGTTAATGTGCGATCTCTCAGCCTTCACATATTGAGGCACAGCTCAACTTACCTTTCATTAATTGCAAGCTAACCGTGGACACAGGCAATGGCAAGGGATAATCTGACGCTATTACTTTGTTCAAGAGACTGAACACTTCCATTCAGACACTTAGAAAGACGGGCAAGCTGACAACTGTCAATTAGCAACTACTTCTTCAGGGATAATGAAGAGGTGAACAAGTCAGATGTCACAGTAGTAAAGTCTCAAGTGAGCCACAGGTTTGGATAAATCTTCAAAAATGGATCAAAACTACCCATTTCAAAGTGAACTGTTTACAGATACCTGAATCTATGAAGCTCATCTTAAGAACCCAGATTTGAAAGTACTTTGGACTTTGAAAAATCTTGTTGATTTTTTCAGGTGGCTTCAAACCTCTCAAATAATAGATCAAGATGATCTCCTCCTGTAACCTTGGCACTCATGCCAAGAAAAGGCAGAGGTTTTGAAAATGTTACCTAGGTAAATGCTTACTGAAATGTTTGAGCTCCTGATGAGTCCAGGACAGGATGAGGCACTGGCCCCACAGCTCTTTTACAGGTTAATGAAACTGCATCATTGAACAGTGATAGACTGAGCGTGCCCTGAAGATCGCTTTAAACCGTCCCTGGTGAGACCATTAGCAAACACCAGCTGAGTCCTTAAGCTGTACCATTACCTTCTCCTTCTAGGGAGCAGACATGGATGATGCTCTGCCAAGCAGAGTCAAATGCCGTCTGATTGGTGTCCTGATAATCTTGGACTTTTCCCAGGCAAGGCTGAAGGATATTTTGCATAAGGCTATCATTGCAGAATAGCCCCTCCAAGCACTTACTCACACTGTTTCAGTTGCTATGCTAGTTCTGCTCCAGGAAAAGGGGCTATTTTGGTGGGACAGAGCTGAGATAACAAGTATGAAACTGCTTCTCGTTTGATACAAGGGGAATACAGCTTCCCTGTGCATTGCTGATTGCTGACTATTGCAACAGCCTTGTGATTGCTGCAGTATGAAAGAGCAGTCCTTTTAATTCACACTTACGGGGAGCTGGCTGTCTTCATACACTATCTGATTTTTAGAGAAGAGTTGTTCCTTACCTTTTCCTGCTTCCTTCCATATATGCTCCATGCCTCTCAGTAGTAGTCATGCAGATGGGGACCCTCCCTCCAGGTGGAGAATCTGCAGCAACTGACTATAAGCTCATAAATCAGCAAGCAAACATAGCATATTATGGAGTATCATTTCTACTAGAAGCAGATCAATGTGTGTGTACATGTGTGTCGTGGTTGAAATCAGCAACCGGCAACTAAGCACTAGACAGCTGCTCGCTCAGCCCTCTGCCCAGTGGGATGGGGAGGAGAAATGGACAAAAGGTAAAACTCGTGGGTTGAGATAAAGACAGTTTAATAAGACAACAAAGGAAATACAACTACAGCTGCTGCTACTGCTACTGACTATGCAAACCAAACTATATACAATACAATTTTCTTACCACCTGATGACCATTTTACAGTCAGTCCCCAAGCAGCTATCATGGAACCTGGCACTCGCAGATTTTGTGAATCTCCCGAAAAAAAAGACCAAACTAACAGAAAATTTGGAACTCCTGGAAAAAAAAAGGAATCAAGAGAGGATTATAACTCATGGAAAAAAAGGAATAGTCCTGCCCCCCGGCCGATGCCCATTTATAAACTGAGCGTGACGTCTATGGTAAGGAATATTTCCACTGGCCAGCTCGGGCTGGCTGCCTGGCTGTGCTCCCTCCCAGCTCCTGCACATCTGCTCATTAGCTGAACATGGGAAACTGGAAAAAGTCCTTGATTTCTTAGCAACAACTGAAAACATCAGTGTTATCAACATTCTTCTTGTACTAGATGCAAAGCACAGAAGGTACTGGGAGGAAAACTTACTCTACCCCAGCCAAAACCAGGACAATGTATGTGTAAGTATGTGTTAAGAACACATCTGGATTGCACAACCTCTTCCACTCCATAAATCTATGGAGGAGAAGCCATCAGCTCTCCTTTCCCTAGCAACCCCATGTTTTTGATAGCAGCAATGAATCAATAAGGAAATGGCTCCCTTAAGCATTGTCCCTTTGCTCAATGTAATCGCTCTCGTCTAGTCCCTTTGCTGTTTGCTTCAGCCAGGAAGATCAACCAGGGCTCAGATGCTGTTTCAAATACATGCAGAAGTTTTTCATCACAGGCAGGGCTCTGGCAGGTGATTTATTTTTCTTTGCTATCTGTTTTCACAAAAGTCTCATTAGAAGTGCAGGCTCCACATCTACAAGACAAAGGTCCAAGCCTGCTCAGCTGATTCAAATGACAATAGGGCTTATGGAGTTGACCATTACAGAGGGGATTTCGAGGGGCACTGGAGTTAGAGAGCTCTTCAGATTACAGTGCTGTTGCTCTGTTTTGCACAGTTATCCCCTGCTGCACGTCAGGCAGGAAGGATCACCTGCAAGAAAACAGTACAACATCATATTTCCCCTCTACAAAAAGCAAAACACAGCAGTCTTCCAAAGATCCCCCCTGCTCAGGCCGAAAAGCTGCCAAGATAACTAAGTAGCCTTTTTCAGCTGGGACCTCCTCAGCTGTACCAGAAAGCATGAACTGGATAGTTGTCACAAGGGTCCCTTACGTGAGGAACTTGTTTGTGTGGGAGCCTGGAGCTCAGTAGGGACTTCAAGGACTGATGTGTTAGAAACAAAAGCAACAGCTGTAGGCTCTGTCTCTCTTTTGGAAATGGGAATGAGTTGGTACAGCTTTAAAGGAAGACACCATCCAAGCAATTTCATTTTTCACCATTTATGAGGACATAAATGGACAGGTGCTCAAAGAGCTTTAAGATTGCCTCTCTAATTTCAGCTGACTGAGATGAAGTTCGAACTCAGTCCATTTCAAAGCCATTTTAAATTCTTTCATATTTCTTTCACACTATGCCTTGCCCAAATTACTTCGAAGAAAACAGTCAGAAACAGTTTATGTGGTTTTGTTTTAAATGCAGCTATATTTCTTTCTCCAGTCCTTGAAGGATCCTAACTCTTTGTGACAATTACTCTGAAAAATTGAAAATTTTCACTTTTATTTTCTTATAAGATAATCATATGCTCTCACGGCAAAAGAATTTTGAAGAAACATGGACTTATTATTATAGTCCACCAGCCCTAGTATAATATTATCTTACTCATTTAAATCCTTTCCTAAAAACGTCTAGGTAAAGAAGGGTTCATCAGCTTCAAGTGCTTCTTTTAGGTCTGCAATAGCAAGTCATTCCTGTGCACTTACTTATGACACCGATAATCTAAAGCAATTCATTGCTGTGAATTTCAGCTTTTCTGCAGACTTTATCACCAAAGATTGAGATCGACTGCATGAAGGCATTTAAAGGATGCAATCAGTCTCCCTTCTTCAAGGACACCATACAGCAACGGCCCAAACAGCAGTGGTTACACTGTGTACAGTTACAAAGCAAAACACATACAAAGCTGCTTACCTGATAGCTGGAGCACAGCACAAACAGGTGAAAATGACTTTTTTCTAACTGCTAAAGAGTAACCTTAAGTATCAGGACAGGGCCAGTGAAGTCAGTGAAAATATACTGATTTATACTAGCCGAGAAACCAGTCTTAATACAAACTTGACAAATGTGTGAAACTTTTTAGCGCTAATACTCTTTATGCATTAGGTAGTTCACCCTGTCAATGCCAGTAAGCCCTAACTGGTAGAACTACTGGGTCTTTCCTTCCACAGAAACAGTTTTATGCCTGTGTTGTGGGGCAAAACTAATCTAAAGGCAGACTATGAGCCTTCTTTGCATGGGGAACCCTTTAAACATGTGAAAAAAGTTACAGGATTTACAGTCTGCCTAGATCATCCATGCCAGGGACATGGCCAGGGAAACACCTGAGCCATCATTGTACCAGACGATCCCTCAGCTTCTGGGAAGGGCAGCCACAAAAATTTTGCTGAGTGGGAAGAGGACTGAGGAGATCTCCAAAGCCGATCCAAGCCATGGGAGTGCTTTTCAGTTCCGTTCACTGATGATGGAGAAAGAGGGTTTCACAAATATTTTAAACCAGAGTGGTCTGGCAGCGGCTTTAGTGTGTCAGCAAGTTTCCCACCTGGAGGGACATGCCACGCTAAGCAAGGGCATTCGCCACAGAGCAGTAAGGTGGAGTTTTGTCTCCCTGTGCCAGTTCTGTGCTGTAGAAGAAGGGACTGTGTTAAAAAAAGACAGGAACATCAGTTCTGCATCAATGTAGGACTTTCCAAAAGAGGATAAATATCCATTAAAGGAAATGCAGGATTTTTCTGAAACAGCCAAGAGGATACGTGCCAAAGAGTCTACATTTGCAAATAAAATACCAGAGTAAAGTTAGTTTTTGGCAAGAGAAATGCTTTCCCCACCTTAGCGGTGTATTAATTAACCAGGCCTTTTACTTTATGGAGTAGAATATTGCCCTTTGCTGTTTGCATTCCTTTCTGCTAACCCAGTCACTTTGTATATCCTGAACCTGTTGAGCAACCAAAGCTTTAAATTGACTGCTAATTTTGTGTTGGGTCAAATTGATTTTGAAACCAGATTAATTAAAGCAGATGAAGCTTTGTTTATCCATTATTCATGAAGCTCATGGAACAGGAGAGAGTGCATTAGCTTTATTTAGGATATTACTTTAATGAACTCTTTTTTTTGCCTCTTAATGCTCCTTTTGAGCAGGAGTTAATCTTTGTGTTGTTGGCTTTTTTTTTCTTTGGTGGCCTAATACAGACAATAGAGTTAGCAGATTTTCTTGCTCCGAGAAAGCTGCAGCTGACAGTCTCTAGCAGTGACTGCCTCTCACCATAATTCTGCAGAGGGAAAGAAGAGCATGTGTGCGTGCTGAGCAAGGATCTCCCACTCATCCTGTCCTGCTGCATTTGGATGCTGTAGAGGGGGGTGGATATGCTCACTCAACATCAGAGCCAGAAAATCCACAGACAGTTAGAAGAAGCTGCTGAATAAATAAACCAGAACCACCTAACTGCAAGCGTTTGAGCATCACTGTGGATGATCCAGTGAAGAATTCTTTTCCCTACAGAGCAGTGATTTATAAAAGCCAGGCTAGCCATGAGGGGGTGTAAAGTATGGACTAGAAAATATTACTGAAGCTATTACAGTGCTCTTTGCACAAATGGTGTATTCCTCTCTGGATATGGTTTAGTTCTAGTAGCTGTGTCTAAAACGATGTACTGAGACCTGAGATACTACTTGTCTCAGCAATTAATGGCATTTATGAGCAAGTGGAAGACTGGAACTCCTCAGAGTAAAAAGAATGAAAATAGAGCTTTGCTAAAAACTTGCAGTAACATCATATTTGTAAATAAAATTAGCTAAGCAAAAGTAAGTTTAAACAAATGAAAGGTTGCCTTCACAAAGTGGGTTGGACTAAATTAAATGAAATACCAAGATGCCAATTAAACAAGATACAAAGGTAGGTCTGTGTGTGAACATAAAAGGATAGTTTGCAAATTTGGAAAGCAAAACATTTAACACTGCTAAAAACCAAGTCTTTTTCCTGCAAAACAGCAAACTGATTGACAGACCTCATTGCTACAGGGTATTAATGAGAACTGATGAAATTGAAGATGGACGTTGTTACCCACATGACTTAGGAAAACCTCTGGGTACAATAGCGAGAACACTATAAAGAATCCAAACTTATATTTCAGGCTGTGAAACAACAACAAAAAATTAGGATGAAGCTTTCATAGAAACAAATATCTGTTTTCCTCTTACATAGCTTCTCTAAGGAATATGATATTAGCCACTGCATAAAAAACAGGGTAGTAAATCACACATCGCAATCACTTGATCCTCTTAACTGTGGTATCTGAATATTTCATGATCTCCATGTGTTTAGCCTCACAATCCACTTGTGGATGTGGGAAAGTGATTTGTGTTTTAGAAATGAGAAACTGAGTGGAATGAAACTAAGGCTGTGGTCCTCAGAAGTGTTTATTCACCTAGTTACTGTGGTTTCACACAAAGCTGCAAGAATAAGGCACTGATCTTTGTACCCAAGGTGTATTCCCCTGGTCACTGCTTTGCACTCTTTTTAAGATTAGGTGGCCCAAATTGACTACCGTAACAGTTAGTTTTTGCATCTGTCAACAAGAAAAGTATTTTTCATTTGCTTGAAGAGAAAGATTGTTGCTAAGCAAAAGAGTATCCAGCAAGGGGAATGTGAAGTGGTTAGAGAGATCAAGGCAAGAAACCAGAATGATGAAGTGAGAGCTTATGTTCCCTTTATTCATGGCACTTTTATTAGTGCTGTATTTTTAGATAGCTAAAGTGCTGTTGTAACATCACCACAGAAAGTACCAGGTCCTGGAGAAGAGGCAGGAAAGGACAAAAGGCTGTAAAGTACTGAAGAGGGGGGATAAAACTTGCACTAAAGCTGCTAGATAAACTCGTGGATGTTGAAGACTAAACCTCATTTAATGGGGCTATATATCTGGTTTAGTTATCGTTATGGTCAATGTTATCCAATAAACTTCTATTAAGTAGATTAGTACCGGAGGGTATACTTCCTGTTTATGAGCTGGTAATTACTGCATCTTGAGCTAAATAAACTTGGAACTTGAAGGATGAAATTTTTATAGGAAATAAATTCCCTCAGCCTTGGTGTTTGTTAGCTCAGGATACGCTGGTTCCAAGCTAAGCGGGGAGCACCACGGTACGTATATAAAGACACGGTCAGCTGGCTGCTACCGCAGAGCTCTGCTCGCTCTCACACCTTCTCCAGACACTGGCACAAAAAAAGGTGGAATCAAGCTCCCGTTGGCTCCTGTGGATAAGTTTTATTTAGGAATTGTTTTGGCCTTACATTGCACAAGTTGCAACAACATTTTTCATCTGATCAATAGAACAGGATTAAAGGGGTGCGGCCCTCAGCTCAGCAGGCTCTCTGTCTGCCCTGAATGGAGACCAGAAGGGGTGATAAGGCTGGTGGCTGCTGAACTGCCCAAAGATGGGCTGTTTCTAACAAGCTTTAAAGCTAGTTGAAGGGAACTAATTTTGAAAGGAGTCAGAGCTGCTATATGGGTTCAATAAAAGTGGGTCAAAGCCACTGCCTAACAGGTCTACATTTCATCTGTCTCATGGCCCATTTTGGTCAAACCATCTTCTGTCACCAAATAGTGGGGTGAAACCTGGGGTGAAGTGTTGGCTCTTCTGAAGTCAACAGGAGTTTCAGTGCTGATTTTCATGGACGTGAAGGTTAACTCTGTGTCTGGCCGGGAGAATTACGGGTCTGGCTGGCATGGGCAGCGTGCAGGATCAGAATAAATAAAAATTCCCAGCACTGTGATTGGCTGATGGCTGTAAATAGCCAATTAGGCTGCACATGTTTGCAGATTAACAAATGGCCATTCCACTGTGGCTAAGCTGCATAGAAATCCTCAGTGTGGCTTGCTGAGAACATTCCACTGCTGCTGACTTTAATTGTTATTAGTTAGCATTATATGTTGAATAGGGGAATATTTTAATGTAATAGCCGTAAGCGCTAAAGCTGAGTGAATAATTCATAGCAAATTATTTATTCAATAAATTTAGCCTTTTTTACTCTTCAATTTTTCAGGAACAAGTTTATTATTTTCTCAAAAGAGTAGTCATTATTCAGAATTACTTTCTAATCAGTTTATCAGAATGTTTCTTGCTCTGCAGATCCCCTGGGTAGGCTATTTTTTACTAAATCCGTAAGCCACACAGCACCATTGCCTCCCCTGTTTTGAAGTGTATTACCCTTTAGCAGAAGTTTCCAGTGAGGACTTAGGTTTAACCAAAGGCAACCTGGCTCCTCTCACTCCCAGAGTCCCTGATGAAAGGTATGACACATGTTCTGCCACAATGCTTTTATTTTCTGCAGAGGCTGGCCTAGGAAAATGGTCAATGCTCTGGGGGCTGAGGCAAGTTTAGGACTGAGAATTTCTGCGTTACTCTGATGAAGAATATGTGTAATTGTCCCATCCCCCTGGCCTTCATACTGGGCCTGCAGAGCATAAGAGATGCAGCACAGATTGCTTCAGGATCCAGGATAGGTATGAAAAAGCCATTACAAGCTGTCCACCGATAAACAGCACTTGTCTCACTGTCAGAGGACCCCAAAACATACTCTGTTGTTATTTTTTAATTTTTACTATTTTTATCTTTTTTTTTTTTAATAGTTCACAACTAAAGGAAAGCAGATGAGGAGAGCCAACAAACAGGACAGAACCCCCACTCCCACACATAACTGCATCGAGCTACCCTCTGTGCACCTCTCCTGGCTCTGCACTTTAGAGGTGAGCAGGTTATAGCTCTGCTTTTTACCCTCAGCTGGCTTCCCTTGAGCCTACTTGCAGCAATGCTTAGATAATTTTGTTGCAGCCATTTGCGCCTCAGATCTGCACCTCATGCCAGGTGTCTGCCTCAGGTATTTACACGTGTACGTGAGATCTGAGAAAAGCAGAGCTAATCAGTGAACCTTGATAATTAATAAGCCTTGAGATCTCACAACGCTTTGCATTGCTCCCTTGTCTTCCCCCAGGTATCCCAGGGATTGCTCCCACTCCCCCTGGTGGGGTGCGCTCCACCTCAGGGGCTCTGGCTCAGAGCAGCCTCTCTGTTACTCACAAATCTGCGGGGCAGCGCTGCATCCCTCCTCTTTCCAGTTGCCAGGCGGTCATCGGCATAATGCTGTTCGTCATTGGCGCACGGGTGGTCTACTGTTTACTGAAGACCAAGCAGGAAAGCAAATCGTTTGGGTAAGCTCTGCTGACAGTAGAGTACAGCTTTATTTAGTAGAATTTGTTTCGTACAAATGGCATCCCAAGGTACTTATCAAAGTTAAATAATACATAATAGCAGAGGGAGAGAGAAATTAAGAGGCACAGGCATGGGAGCAGAGACGTTTTCAGATGAGATTTGAAAGTAGATGGAGAATCGGTGAGGCAGAAAGAAACAACAGAGAAAAAGACTGTTCCAGATGGTGGGAGGCAGAAGGGGAAAAAGCTTCTGCAACAGCCGTGGTTTGAGCATAATTAGGCAGAGAGATGACCAGTGCCGTTTGGAGAGGAAAATAGGAACCAAGGAGAAGGAAGAGGAGTTCCAGGAAACAGGCTGGGGAAAAGTCACAGAAGGCAAATAAATCAAGAGGAGTTCTAGGAAACAGACTGGGAAAACATCACAGAAGGCAAATAAAGAAATGAATGGGGAGGTGTCGGAGCTTTCTCTGTAAATGTCACAAGAGTGATTTGGGAAGTCAATGCACGTGCAAAAAGACTGGTGTGTTCAGGGTGGCTGGAGGATGTTGAGATGGAGAATTCAAGCAGAAATGAAAGTCAGGCACTTTACTTTTCCGCACAGAATTCCCAGTAAGAAATAGTTTAGTATTCAAAGATTATCAGAAGGTTTTACAAATATTTTTTCACAGATATAGGGACTTCTAGCAGTATTAATATTTAGGACAAGTAATTTTTCATAGTAGTTTAGCTACCCCAAATTCATCTCACTATTTCATACCGTACCAAACTGATCTACAGTGTTACCATATAATATGCAAGAACTTTCAAGAATAAATTTTTTGTTTTACTCTAGTAGAAAATTGTTGTGGTATGCTGGGAACAAGGCAGAATGGTGGGGAAACCTTGTATGGTGATGGGCCACAAATTTTGTGCTGCTGAAGAGGAGGATGGAGAATCTAGTATTGATCTCCATGAGGTTGACTGCTCCATATGCACCTGACAACCACCCGTAACTTAAGCCTCCTCAGAACAGCTCTAGCTGAGGGCAACCTCTTCTCAACCCACAACACCCACAACTTTGGCAGGGAGAAACACTAACTATGGAGCATGAAGAAGGATCCACTTCTCTGTAGGGCTGAAGCCTCTCTCTTTTTAGAGGTTTTGGAGGTGATCAAACTTCCATCTTCCTTGCTCAGGGCGTGTATGAATGACATGTAATAAAGGGAAACATGAAAATCCTCTTGTCTCCAGCCCCCTGAAAAGAGGAATATGGCTCTCTGTTTTCAGAAGGCCTGTGATTCTTGGATTTGAAAAAAAAAAATGGCATGTTGGTGCAAGAAATTTATGTGTCAAGAAGCCAATTTCTGCAATTATCAGGGCAGCCCACTTAGCTACGAGTTGTTCATATTTTGTTTAAAGCTCTTTACTAAAGAGTTTGCATTGTGTTTACCTTATTAAATGGCATCAGTGAAAAGCTTGATTCCTCATTCAACAGCGCTGATAAATAAGAGAGGAAAAAGTTGTACGGCTGGACTTTTATACCAGCAGACATTAAATGATTACTGGTTTACTTTTTATCGTGCCATAGCAGACATAATTTCCCTATGCGCTCTCTTAAATGAAGGGTCTTTCACCTGCTTACATCCTTCCCTGCTGATAAGAGAGGAATGGAGATTGTGTTCCTAAATGCCAGCAGCTCCAACAGCTACAGAGACATTAAATTAAACCGCTCCGTTATTTCCACTCCTTTGTGCAGGACAGACATGCCAGTACCTGGCCAACCTTCCCCAGGCTCACCAGTGACCACTTGGATCCTTGTAGTCCCATGCCTTCCTTGGTCCTCTCATATCACTGCTGAGACTTCCCACCACCGGCAGCCCACAGCAAAAAGTGGCACCAGGTATCTAGCAAATTACTCCCCTGCTCCTCCATGGGAACAGAAGCTACCCACAAAAATGGTGGGTTACACTGGACACAGGAAAGTCTTAAGCCTTGCAAGAAGCATACTCTCGTTGACCATCTTCATGTTGTCAATGATACAGGGCCATTTCCTTGGTCATGCTCCTGTCAGCTTCAATCGCACTGGGATGTGATGCAAGTTTAGGATGAAATTTGATTATCTGCTTACAATACTGCATCATGAAGATCTCCATGGCATTTTGTCACAGTTGGCAGTAGCGCAGGACACTACTGGTTTAAGGTCAGTGTTGTAAAGCTGTTTTCCACGGCCTCAGGGTCACAGTTCACTGTTTGTGTTAGTGAAGAAGTGAAGAAAGCAAGAAATGGCAGAGCCTCAGTCCTGGGTGAGAGGCAGATGAACCAGGAGTGACAGATGAGCCACAGAGTGAAGAAAACATGGGTAAGGCAAAGCTAGCACATTCCCAGAATACTTCAGAACCTCTACAGCACGGACACACGATACCAGGAGACAGCACGTTTTGTAAGAGTAGTTTATACAGAGCATTACTGGGCCACGTGGCACTTTCAAGGACAGATACTTGTTCACAGGGACTGCTAACCTGGTCAGTAAGGACAAGTGTGATACCATCATGACACTACTTGGTCAAACCTCAGAGCAGAAGAAATGGACAGGCAGTCCCCAAGGATGACTAAAAGTGGTAAGTTATTGGACATCGGCCTTCCCCCAACAGGTGATTAGTGCCTGGTCTGCTGACTTTCTAATTTTTTCAGCCTTGTTGTCTCCAGCTGATCCCAACTCCTCCTGCCTCGCTAAGTCTTTTCTCAGCAAGAGCAAGCTGCAACTGGGTGTCTGAGATTTTCCTTGTCGTTCCAATGTGAAGAAGAGAATCAAGAGCTTTCTCATTTACCTCTGTTTGCATGTTTTGTGATTGCTGTATTTTGCTTCAGTTGAAATCCTCCTTAAAAAACAAGCACTGCTTCCTTTCCATTTAGGGGCAAGAGGCAGCAGCTGCCTGGCCCTGGGCACAATTACACTCCAATAGCTGAGGATGGGAGTCAGTGGCAGCCTCATTCTCCCCCCAGCATTCATGAGGAAAAATTCATTTAGCAGCTCAGCATGGAGGGCTGTGCCCAGCCTCCCCCTTTCCTGTGAAAAAAAGAAGCATTTGAAATGGCAGCAAAGAAGAATACACACGCACATTTCAGCTGTTTCCTCTCTCAGTTACTGCTATCTGAGTTTTCCCATGCCCTCTGCAAACATATTTCCCTCCATCTCTATGCACTCCCACTACACTGAGGTGGTTAGCACAGAATGGACACACATTTTGTTCTGTTTGTTAGGTGCTTAGAGGTTTGTGGTCTTTCTGTCTTTATTTTTCTAGGAGGGACTGATTAATCAGGGGACCCATACTGTGTGAATGAGCTCATCATAGAATTGTAGGATCACAGGGTGGTTTGGGTTGGAAGGGACCTTTAAAGATCATCTAGTACAAACGCCCCTGCCATGGGCAGGGACTTCTTTCAATCAGGTTGCTCAAAGCCCCGACCCACCTGGCCTCGAACACTTCCAGGGAGGGGGCATCCACAACTTCTCTGAGCAACTAACCAGCTTCACAGTCACCAAAGAGCTCATTGCTTTGTGATCACCCAAAGAAACCAGCTAAAATTTGATGCATTCAGCATCAAACTGCTTGAAATACAAGACCTAAGTAGCTTGTTCCATCATCTGGTGAAAAGGTATGGCTCTCTGAATGGTCCTCTTCCAACCAAACCTAGCTGTCAAACAAACAGGAAAGTAGTATAGTAGTACTTACTACAAGTCAGTTGACCACACTAACCACAGAAGCTCATGTGTCTTCATGGCACAATTTGTGGTTACCAGATCCTGAAGTCTTCCCTGAGATATTTGCATAGCAGCTGCCACTAGCATTGGCTGTGTTAGCTACTACACTTGCTGTGGCTGCCTGGTTTCTAGGTCGCTTCTGCCCCAAACCAAATACATCATACTTGCCTCCTTTCCAGAAGAGAAGGATGATGTTTTATTCATATGCATGTGCCTATCTGGGATAGAGTGACTATCTTCTGTGACTACAGAGGTACTTTCCACCATCACAACCACTCAGGAAAGATGTTTCCCGTAGTGGATATGCACAATACTTTTAAGAAACATTTATGCCAAGGATCCCATATTATGTTAAGCTTCTTGTACTATTTAACCTGTCTCTCATTATAAGTATCTGCAGTACCTAAAGACTCTTAGCTGTTCGATAGACGTCTGAAAATTGTAATGCCTGGATTTTTAGAAACCAGATATTACCACACAACAACCCACAGTACCAAGTGCACTTTTGTAATCTGAAATTTAAATGCAGATCAACTGATTTTCAGCCTTTTTATCAGGCTACTATTTTGACACATTTTTCCATGACCTTATCATATTGGAAAAAAACAGGAGTCACAGTCACATGAAAAGACTGTTTCAGTGCAAACGATTTAAACTGATGCTGCTGAACAGTGGTTCGTCATCAAATTACAGGAGCAGATACGTGATGTTAGGCAAAACAACTCAAGCCCCTCTTCTGTCTCTTGCAGATACAAAAGGTGTCTCGCACAGCGCTGCATACAGTGTACCCAGATGGTGCTTACTGTCTCTAGGACACACTACAAGCCGCCCTCCCAGCCTGAAATGATGCAGGATGACTGCCTCAGCAATGGGGAGAGGCTTGTGTTAGTACTGAGTGGGTGCTTGCGTAGGTGAGCTTGTTTCTACAAAGGTGAAGAACTTTAGCTGGAGGGGTTCAGACAGCACCCTCTAAAAAGAGAAAAGAGTGAGGGGTGGGAAAAGAAACTATGCTTTGCTTTGCCTGTCATGGGAGTGGTGTGAAGCTATCTGAGACTGGGAACATTGCCTGCTGGGCTTGAGCCTGCTATTTGAATTGTGGGTAGAGAACTGGAGATGTGTGTTTTCAGAGTGGGTGAGTTGCCAGTATGGTTTTTATCTAGGTCTTGGCATTCCCAGAGATCATCAGTAAAAACTAAATCTATAGCTGGACTGGCAGCCATGCACCACAGACAGACTGTGGGAGCCTGGTGCAAATGGCACAGGTGAGGTTTTTGTTGCAGGGGTCATGGTGATGATGGGCCAAATCCTGTGAGGGAAGATCATCTTACCATGTATTTGTATACTGCTGAGCTCTGATGCTGGCTGGGACTTCTAGGAGTTCTGATAACCACAATGACAGGCTCCTCCCAAGTTTACTCACACTGCACAGTTGCCTATATTCTGTTTTGTAGAGAAAGCCTTATGGAGGGGACTCGAAGGCAGCCTGGGTCCCTTAAGCTAAAGCTTAAGGGAAGCAGAAAAGTTTAAAAGTATGTCTACTTTGTCTTTTTCTTCTTTTTTTTTAGTGCAATTTAGTTAGATTGTTATGCTAAAAACACATCTAGGGGGAAGGGAAGGGGAGAGAACAGGACATGTCCTATTTTCTGACTGAAATTGTTAATCTGATGGGAACTTCTGAAAGATAACAATGTAATGGACAAAACAAATGTACTGAATCTTTTTAGACCATGGACATCAATCATGTGGCCTCTCTGAATATGTGTACTGACAAGTAAGATATCCACTGTCAATCATGAGATGGTGTGCAGTGGAACAGCATTATAATGGAGTGGTGCTCGGTCCATGCTAAAGTTTGTGCTGAGGGCTGGCAATCAGGCAGGGAAGCAGTGCCCTTGTCAGGTTTGTTAGAAAGAACCCACCTCTGTCCCTGGAGGCTGCCATGGGATGGTTTTGCCTTTTGCTATCAGGGAACAGATATTACAGAAAGTGCTGTAGTGTTTTTCTTTGTTATTGAAGGAAATATAGAAGTGCTTTAAGTACTTTAACGTTACTCTATTCAACGCATGGCGACAATGACAGAGGCTGGAGAATGCTATTCAGCGGAGCATAGACAGTGGGTGCAAGTCCAGTCTTTGTGTACAGTCTTCTTACACTTGCATCACAGTCTACGAAGCCATAAGCACTTCCTGGCTCTAATGAACACCAGGTAAAGCTGGAAGCCACACACACGAAGCTTCAGGGCAGTATATCTTGCAGGCTTACATATTTAGGCAGTTGGACTAGATCATTGTAGGCCCCTTCCAAACGGAACTGTTCTGTTCTGCGCTATTCTATTCTATATGTTCAGTGTCTGATATAGGCATCTATGTTTACTGTCAATTTTTTTCAGCTCTGGACAAGTATCTTCCTCCTTTGTTTGCACGGCAGGAAGCATAGTGGATGACTGTACCTCAGATGAAACATTTCAGCTCACTCATACCTTCCTTGGGGAGACATGCACAGCACGGGTGGAGCAGCCACAGGATCTTAGGTTTCTCCCTGAGTGCTTCTTCACAGGTGCACTAGTCCCCTCTGAGTGGCCACGTTGTCCATGGTGTACAAAGAAACTTGAATGCAAATGCCTTTGTAAGCACAGATGTTTGCATGGAGCACCTTATTTTACATATTTCCTGCATATTCCAATGTTGTCGGGATATGGATCTTTGGACAGAGGACTAAAATACGTATAAAGAAAAAATACAAGATTTTTTCATGCCCTGGTATTAAATGCCTATATTTACAGGGACAAACCACACCTTATCTAACAGTTTACAGGAAGACTCATTAGGATCTTTATAGTCTCCACTGAGTATACTACAAAAGCAGCACACATACAGCAAAGAATATATAGAAAGATATCTAAGGGAGCCACATTTTACAGTGAAATTTCTAGTTCTTTCATGACTGAATTTGATAGAATAAAACTGACTTCTTTGATTACGAACATCCTTGTGCAGGATCACAATGCTACCTGGAACGGCAAAGACTGGATCTCACTTTTCAAATGCTTGCAAAACAGCTATGATAAATTTAACTTTTTTTTTCCAAAGAAATTCTAAAACTTCTTATGGCTGAAGTAGTTTTAGTACAAGGTCATGCAAATCTACAAAATACATTTTATCCTGCTGAAATGAGCAGAATAGCTGTATCACAAGGGAGGGGTATGAAATCCATTGTTCAAGGACAAATCTTTTTGAGTTTCATCTATGTAGGCTGTTAGAATTGAATTATCTTCTGAGATAAAAGGTCTATCTTTCAGCTTCATCATAAATATTCGTACATGTGATGTAACCATATACACAGCCAATCCAGCCCTCCATTTCCCATACATGTTGAGTGTATGTTTAATAATGATGAAAGCTCTACCTGGATATGCTCTACAAACTATCTCCTACTTCTGTTCACCTTAAAGTTGGGGTTTGTTGCAAATGTCCATTACCAGCAAGGCTAACTGCCTTTAACTATTTGTTGCCTGCCATTTTATGTAGGCACAAGGATGGATTAGTTGAGAAAGTCTTTCTTCCTGTTCTCTTCTAGAGAACTGAGACAAGGAGCCTCTTCTTCAAAGACCCCTTTGAGTTGAGCAGATGATAGGCAATTCAGGCTCAGCATTACGGTCTTTCATGAAGACAGCCTGATGCTAAAGCAAATGACTTCTCCTATGCCTCTTAAAAGGAAAGAGGCAATCTTCCCCGTTCAACCTTATGTCTAGGCATGTTTAATTTGCCTTCTGACTGCACTAAAACCATCTTTAAAGGGTGTATAATGAGCACAGTGTGGCTCTACTGTCTTGTAATGCACGATTAGTTTGCTAACAACTTGTTTGAGTAGGCATGTGTGTTGCCTCATGTCTTTAAGATTATGCCTGAGCAGGAATGAAAAAAATCACAATTCTCCTCCTGTTACTCCTACTCTAGCCTTCCTCTGGAGCATTCTCTCTCTCTTATGTCTGTCTTAATTAGATCATGCCAGTCCTAATTTGAGAAAGCAGATTTTAAACAGGGAGAGAGGAAGAAAACACTCAGACAATATACTAATTTTAGACAGAGACAAATGTGTCTTTTTCCATTAAGGAGAGGGAAAGAAGGAAAGGAAAGGAAAGGAAAGGAAAAAAATAAGCAACAACAGAAAACCTGCAGGTGAAACTTGTGCTTTGTATCTGAAGTGGTGATTCTATCAAAAAGCACTAGGAAATTCAGCTAGAGAGAAGTCTACAGCCGAGACAGCACTCTGTTACCAGCCGTAATGGCCCTCTAGCTCTTCTCACTCAAGATCTACTACAGAATAACATTGCACATTTCCATTCAAGTACACCCCAAACATTTTTATAGCACTCAGAAACTACAGGAGAAAACAGCATGTGTTTTTGACTCTGTATCTTCTCCCTTGCCCATCTGTACTAAAGCTCGGTGTTACCTGTGGCTATTATCTTCTGAAGGATTTCTCCAGTGTAAATATCTATATGTATGTGTGTGTTTAGGATAAACACAAAGTTCAGGGTTCCAGACTGTGGAGTTTCTTTTGTGTATGCATGGATTTAGAGGATGATGCCTTTCACATGCTGGATGTAAACAGCAGCTCCCCACCAAGAAGACTTTTGTTTCAGCCTGAGGGGGGAGGGAAAGCCCTCAGAGTGATAAATAAGAATTTGTGCCAGGCCTTGAATTGGTTTTCAATACGTCCATTCTGTGACTGTCTTGTTGAGGAAGGATATTTAAGACGTGCAGTGATTGTTGTTTATTACTGTAAATTATTTATCTCTTCCTTTCTCCTTCTATTGCTGTAAATTGTGCACATGTGGAATTTGGATCTGAGAAACACACAGACAAAGGGGATTATAGTTTATTCCCCTGAAATGATTTCTCCTTCAGATTCATCTTGCATTTTTCCACCTCATCTCTCGTCACAGAATTATCAGCTCTGAGCCAGGATATTCCATGCTGACAAACCTGGGTGAATGTCTGGAGATGGAGTTGCAGTCCAGCTTATTAATAAGAGAGATGACATTCAGGAACATTTGTAAAAGTCTATTTTTTGCAAATTACCTGTGCAGAATAAACTGGACTGGTTGAGGTGGGAATGAGGCTGTACAGCATCTAATTTCAGTGATCTGGTCTGACATCCTCTGTTTCTGATAGCAGCCTTGTCCATGTCCGCAGAGAAATTATTCAGCCACTTAGTGTGATACATTGAGTGGGTGAAGTCAGCCTTTGCCCAGGTCAAAGAAGCAGCCACACAGGACAGTCTGCCTGGTCCAAAGAGCAAATACAGCGTTGTCATCAGAACCAAAAGTAGGTGCAGTACGGGTGGGTAATGCCTTGTCATGGGAGTGACGAAGCATGCAGTGTGGGTATTTTACGAAATGCTGTGGTGCACTCACCAGCCAGCACAGGCATACGAGAGGTACATGGGCTATAGAGACAGATGCCATGCAGTGTGGCTGCGGCCAGTGCCCTGCAGCTGGAGCTAGCCCTCAGTGGCATGAACGTGGGCCACATAGCACTGCTTGGTTTTACACCAGGAATCCTTCTTTGCAGTGCATGTAAACGGAAGGCTGGATGCAATTTAAGAAAAGAGATAGGTAAGGTAGAAATAATGCCTACTGCAGACCAACAGGCTCTCGATTTCTCTGTTTGGTTGTCTTCTATTTAAGAGGCTGGCTTTCCTGTTCACCCCAAACTGAGCTCACACAGTGAAGAGGCAATGGAATAAAAGTGAGTTTCAGCAACTTATATGCTAATAATAAAAGCTCAGCCCATGATTAAAGCACCCTGCCAGGGACTCAGCAGTAGATCCTCTGGAGGCCTTTGCACAGCCAGGAGTAGCTGGGTCACAGCAGACCCTGCAGTGCTGGCAGTTCTTTTCTTCTTTAGGGAAGTAGTTCAATTAGGCTTCTTTTCAGCTGCTGGAGTTTTGTGAAGAGGCTACAGCAGAAAACTGCTCAGGGGTGTTCAGCTGGCTTTTCTTACACTTCGATTCCTAGTTTAGCAGACTCGTCAGATTCCCATGTAGCAGCAGTTTCTCGTGCCATTGGTGAGGAACAAGTGACCTTTCCTCTCCACTGCAGACTTCGCTGCCTGAGAATAGACCGGTGTAACACCCTCTGCATGGGACTTCGCCTCTGAGGTCACTCCCAAACATGAGTTGTCTGCTCATTAAATAAAAGTATTCACATATGACATATTACAACAACAGAGGTCAGAACTTCAGATGTGAATGCAAGCCCTGATAACCCCTCAGTTTCCTGTGGGTTTTGCAGTCTTTCCTGTTGGAAGGTTGTTATGTGTCAAGCAAGGTATTAGAACAGCTTTAACATTCTCAGCAAAGTTCACAATAAAAGCTGTTTATACATCAGATAATCCAAAAGGGAGGAAGGGAGAACGGGAGGGAGGGAGAACGGGAGGAGAGGAAAGAGAGGAAAGGAAGGACAGCATAAAAGGAAAGACAATGTCTATGTTTTCCTCCTCCTTTCTCCTCTTTGCAAATGAATTGCTGAAAACTTACAAAGTCCTGCATTTTTTCTTATACTGAGCTAACAGTTTTCTTCCTACTCAAATGGCAATGCTTTTGAAACAAAAGACTTTCCCTAACTCTGACAGAACAGTGATCAGGAACTGCCTTCTTAAAATACCATAGAGGTCTTGAACTAAACAGATCAGTTTTGCGTAAAGTCTCTCAGGTGTGCAGGGTCAGAAGAAGAGGAGAACTCAAAAACAAAATGGTAGATGATGTCAGAAGACAGTAGGACAGAATGGGGTCCAGGCTGTGGTGTTTTAGATCCTGACAAAAGAACATTACAGAGAGCAGACGTGGTCTGTGTTGACCTGGTGTTCCAATCTATATCTTCTGTCCAGGACCAGCTAGAAGCCACTGCTTCGCTGTGTGGACTGTACTGTCTTAGTTCCTGACTGTGCCCATAGTAACAATTCTGAGCTGGCTTCTAAAAACAAACCTAAATGATCTGACATGGACCCTAGGTTCCCACCGTCTAAGCACTGAAGGGCTACTCCTTTGACCATTCTGATCTCTGAAATACTCAGAAACACTTCTTCCCGCAGAGTGGGTTAGAAAAAACACACTAAACAAATAGGACATCTTTCTAAAATGTATCTAATCTGACTTGAAAAAGCCCAAGCAAAGACAGTCCCACTTCCTTGCCCAGTAAGCTACTTCAATATTTAGCCGACCTTGTCGCTAGAAAAAGGCAAGGTTACCTTCAACTTCCTAAATTAATCTATTCCAGGTGGTACTCCCTATTTAGCTCTGTCATGAGAACTTTTTTGCAAGCATGAACACCTTTATGCAACTATCCTAAGAACATGTCGTTGACTGTCGCACCGTGACCCACTGTCACCCCTGGATATGTGAAGGAAAGAATGGAGTAGTTAGAAAAACTATCACCCTTCCCCTAGTATATCACCTCCGTTTTGTACAACAAGGTATGCAACAAGGGACTTACGAGGTGGGACGCTGCTTCTGGATCTTTGCCTTCTCTGGTAAAGCAAACGTTCTGCTCCTTAAGAATCCCGTTGTGAAAGTTTGTTTTTTTCCTGCCACTGGGTCATTTCTGTTACTTTCTTCAAGTGCCTTTTGACATTTGCAGCACCCTGCCATGTAGAGTGTGCACAAAGACAACACTATTCCGAGTGAAATAACCCTGGAAAAAGTGGAAGGTGGCTCTATGACAGACCACAAAATCACTGTCCTCTACTCCCGAAGCTGAAACTACGTTAGTGGTGAGGCACTGGGAGTCAGCCCCTCCTGACTAAAAATCAAGAGCAAAGTTATCAGCCTGGTGATTGTCTCAAAAAGAAAGTAAAATAAGTTAACTTTCTGGGCCTGTCAGTTCCTTTACTTGGACTATGCAAGCACTATGAGAGACCTGGCGACTTGTACCAATGTAATTACTGACAGGTACCTTCTGTAAGAGAATTGGACTCACAGTGGGTTTTCTCACTTCTGTTTCGGATGCTGCTGTTGTCTTTTACCCAGTGTGCAAAAAGCCAATCAACACACAGAGTGGAGATATTGTTTATTTCATGTGTGCGCAGAGATGGGTGCGAGGTGGCAACTCCACAAAGCCAGCACAACTTGGCTAACACACGGTAAACATGAATAAATTTCAAGCAACAGTTATCAGTGCTCGGGCATCACTATTACATTGGCTGTGCTTCACCATGACCTAGCTGAGTCCACATTTTAGTTGTTAAGGCTAGTTATCCTGCTCATGCTTTTAATTTTGTCTTGTACTTTTGGCTTAAAGCACACTATGCTAAATCAAAAGAAGCAAAATGCACCCAGCAAAACTGCACTGTTGCCTTTGTTTTCCTTCCAAAGCTGAAAAGTGTCCTTACATTGTATGTGTTTTACCCTTCTCTGTCCTCTTCATAAGGAATAAGCTGCAGATGAGCTTCAGACTTTTCTCCTCTGAGCTGTGCTGAAATCTGCCTCTCTTAACAAGCAGTTTTTGAATCTTATAAACACACCACAGTTTGGCCCATGTTTTCCTTGACACTTTGCCAAGCCTATTACACGTGTCTGAGCAGCCAGGGAAATAGAAGAATTATGATTTCCATTTGGCTTCTACTTCTGCTTATTCTAATTTTCACTGGCTTTGAAATACACTGAATGCTTTTCTTTTGTTTTATTTCTCCTTGTCATTTTGCTGGTTTCCTTTTCTTTTACTCTCAGAAAAAATGAACAATAAAAAACTGCCAAAATTAAATCCCCTTCCCCTACATTACTTTTTCATAAAATAACTTATTTGTTCCACAACAAGATTTCATTATCTGAAAAGTATTTTTGCAGTAGGAATTATACTAATGAAGTCATATGTAATCAGAACATATGGAATTGCCTTACCATTATCTCCGTTTCAGCTGCTTTGGAAGGAGGCTGACAGCAGGGTATGTGTGCATGTGAAATGAGGCAGTAGCCATGGCAAGTAGAACATTCCTGTACCATGTGCATAGGAAAGCCTGTACCTCTGAAGCAAAAACATTTGCTTTTCAGCAGGGCCTATGCAGGCTGGAAGTATAAGCCAACAAGAACCTTATGAAATTCAGTAAGAACAAATGCAAAGTCCTGCATCCAGCAAGGAATAACTTCTTGCAACAATACAGGCTAGGGACTGACTAGCTGGGGAGCAACTCAGCATGTGCTTGGAAGGGAACATTGCTGGACATAAGCATTTAAGGAAGTTTCTGGAATTGCTAGGGATAATTTATGCATGGATGTGTTGGACAAGCCCACAGAAAAGATGCTCTGCTTTGTATGCTGCTCAAGAGTAGAGAACAAATGATCAGCAAAACAAAAGCAGTCTTATGATGAAAGCTGCAGTGATCGTAAGCTGGTAGCATGCAAGTCCCCAGGTGATGTGAGGAAGGCAAGCAGCAACGTTATCACCCTGCACTTCATGAAAGCATGCTTCAGCTTGTTCAAGGAACTGATAGAGGGGTTGCCTAGGAGGCAGCCTGCCAGGGCAAAGGACCCTGGGAGAGCTGGCTGGTCTTGCAAGACAGCCTCTTAAAGCCCGAGAATGGTCTATTCCAATTCACAGGAAAATGAGCAACTGTGGTAGGAGGGTGTCCTGGCTGCAGTGGGTGTTTCTGACTGAGACCAAACAAGTAAAGGAAGCATATGGAAGGTGAAAATGGGGACAATACAATCCAGGAAGAATACAGAAAAGCAGCGCGCAGACAGGATGAGGAAGGCCAAAACCTGCTGAAATTGAAACTGTGAACCTATCCAGAGAGTCCAATTTTACTGGCAAATTTTTCTCTGAGGCTTCCTGGACAGTTGTGCCCACGGCAGAGTCTGGGGACCAGAGAGGGACAGGAGCATTATCCACAGCAGAGAAAGACAGAGATAAGGACCACTTAAGAAAAGTAAACATGCACAGCCTGTGGGTCCTGATGGGGTACTTCCAAGGTTGCTGAGCAGGCTGAGAACTTTGCAAGGCTACTCTCTATCATCTTTGAAAGACCATTATGATCAGATAAGTTTCTTAAGATTGCAAAAAGGCAAGCAACAGACCTGTTTTTTAAGAAAAGGGGGAAAAGAGGTCCAGGGAACTGCAGATGTGTCCTCGGTCTCTGGAAAGATTATGGAGCAAACTGTCCTGAAAGCCATGCCCAGACATACAAGGAACAAGGTAACTGGGAGCAGCCAGCCTGGATTTACCGAGGACAAGTTATCTCAACAAAACTGACTGCTTTCTCTGATGATATATAACTAACTATGGATGAGGGGAGATCACTAGATGTTGCTTACCTTGACTTTCCTGATGGTTTTGACAGTTTCCAAGAATTGCTTTTTAGAGAAATATGGTTTCAATGGATGACTTAAAAACCCTGTGAAAAACTACCCAGACTGCTGACTTCAGTTTAGGTGTCATCTGTTCAAAGACTAGTTGACAGACAGTTACCAGCTATGATTCTTGAGGGTCGATAATGGGGCAAATGCTGTGTAATATTTTCATTAATGACCTCAGCAGTGGGTCAGAATGAACTGTTGCTGAGTTTGCAGATGATGGTAAATTGTATAGAGCATTTGAAACATTGAATAACAGGGCTGTCATTCAGAAGGACCTTGATAAACTGGATGAATGGTCAGACAGAAGCTTCCTGAAGTTCAGCAAGGGAAAATGCTTCATTCTGCGTTTGGAACAACACAGGCCCATGCAGCAGCACAGGCTGGGCACGGACTGGCTCAGTGGCAGCCTTGCAGAAAAGAACTTAGTCTTGATGGACAGCAAGGACAATGTAAATCAGCAACACATGACACTGAAGGGTAACCACTTGGTAGGTAAGATTGTAGAGAGTTTGGTTTGTTTAGCTGGGAGAAGAGGAAGAGCAACTCAAAGTCTTCCATTAACTGAAAAGAGATTGTAGGGAAGTCTGAGCTGGACTCTTCTCAGACGTGCCCAGGAAAAGGACAAGAAACAAGCTGCAATAAGGGAAATTCCAGCTGGACTAAAAGAAGTCAGATTTCACAGTGAGAAAGGTCAGATGCTGGAACAGGTTTCCTAGAGAGGTGGTGTGATCTCCATCCTTAAAGCTACTCAAGACTTTGACTTGACATGTCCACAAGCAACCCAATCCTAGTTTGCTTTCCAATCTAAGTTATCATATGGCTCTGTGATTTTCAATGCTGCTGAAATTTCTGGGTCCTTGAAGGACAGAAATTTATATGGGATTACCATAGCCATACTCCTCCTAGTTTTCAACCTGCAAAATATTGCTGCTGGCATACTGGGTGGGACTTCCTGGAAGTGTGTAGGAGGTTTCCATGAAAGAAAGATCAAAATCAAATTAGGGGATTTCAAAAGATCCACCAGTTCTTCATACTTGAGTTCCCTTCAAAAAGGAATTCAATGGACCATATTCCTTATAAGAATCTTTTCTGTATACTTGATTTTATCTTCCTTTGCATCCACTGGATGTTCAAAGGAAGGGGACACACAGGCACTTCTTTCTTGCTCTGGATTCCTCTTGAGTGGCCATGGTTTCAGAATGAGAGAGGCCAAATTTCTGGATCCTAATATTGTGTCCCTCGTCAAAATGTCAGAAGATCCTCGAGTGCTGAGAAGAGCCTGGGGTGACAGAAATCAAGCTTGCTGGTTCTTTGCTATTCCCACCAGCAAACACAACGCGTAGGGATTTTTTGTAAGGATTGTATTGTGATCTAACTACTGTCAGACTCTGAAAGACTAGCAGTCTGGTTGCTAGTTATACTTCTAAGAAATTATGGCTATAATTATGGCAAAGAGTTTCATACGATAGAACTGGATCAGCAGATTGATGCAGTTAGTGCTGAGGCTTCTCATCTCCGCTTTACGCAAGCTCCCCTGGTCTGAAGGCCTGAGCATCCCTGTCATGCATACATGTTGAAATTGTCCAAAGATAAGCCCTCCCACAAAATTTTGTTTCCTTGCTTATGAGCCCTTCTCTGAAGCACCACACTATACTTTTGCTTTTCAGGCAGATGATGGTGATATGTGAATGTTACTGCCAGCTGTAATAACAACTCCCATGTTCAAAGAAGCCTTATTCTGCCTCTGCTTGCGCATTTCTAAGTGGTATCATAGTGCTGCTGTCTGAACTCCCCACTGCTGGTTCATTCAATGTTCAAAAAAGGTGTCACAGGGTGGAGTAAGAGGGAACACAACAGTGGTCTTAACCCTACAGAAGCTACTCTGGGAGAACACTCAAGATTACTTATACTCCATGTCTTCTCCTGGCATGGAGAAATACTGGAAGCCCTTGCAACTGTGACTGCTTTGGCTGTGGTTCTGGGAGGCAAACTCTCACTGGTGAAACTGCATTGTTCTTAGGACACAGGACAACTAGCAACTGAAGTCTTTCAGATGTTGCAAGTTTGAGGTCCTCAGCCATGAACTAGCACTATGTCTTCATCACCATTACACTCAACTTTGTGAGCCTGTAGCTGTGTCAGGGAGTGACTGTTGCCCTATGGAGTCAGCACTTAACTCTTACTGATGGAGTAATTTGGTGTAGGCAAGACCATCACAGGCAGAAAGGTGACTGAAACTTCAGGGGTATTTTTCAAGCCACTTTTTTTCAAGTGAGTGAGAAACACCAAGAAGGCTATTGAGGAGTTTAGTCAGATGCAGTTAGTTGAGACAAGTACAGATGAGCACACACAATCTTTTGAACATTAAGTGACATTCATCCTCTTGGAGTGATATAACCAGTTCCCTGAAACAGGTGGAGGTACTGCTATCTCAGATTTACTAAGGGGTTGTCCTATTACACGGACAGATACTGCTTTTGTGGTGACCATAATTGCCCTGAGGAAGATGAAGATATAGCATCAGAGAGAAAAAAAAAAAAAGTCATGGAAGAAAAAAGAGAAGGATAAATAAAGGTTCTGGTCATTGGGCCATGTCATCAGGAGCAGCATAGCAGATGCCAGACATGCAGCCTAATCCCCTGCCTAGGCTCAGGAAGGAATTGAGCAGTACATGTTTGGGAAGGGTATGGGACTACTGCTCTAGTGTTACTGAGCAGAAGCCATACGAGGTCACTGGTGAAGGATCAGTGGCTAGGAAATTATATGACCCACACTGGTGCACTGCAGATGGACTGTGACAGTCATTTTGCTTCATGTCATTGTCAGCCAGCCAAATGCACAAGTCCTCTAGAGAGAGAGATGAAGGATTTAAATCTCTCCTGATGGCTTCGGACTGATAGCTTATAACTTTATCAAGTATGCAAGTACTCTGCAGCAATCAGGAACATAACAAGAGTCATGCATGGACCAGTCTCATGCCCCCATATCTATACAAGACACTCACCCACACATGGTGCAGACACCATCCCCCTTGCCCTTGGGATTCCCAACTATCTGATGTTAATCAAGAGTCAAAACACATTCTGGGATGGGCTGCTTGCCTGAGTGCCCCAGCTGGTGCTGCTGTGGACCTGTAAGGAGGGGTTATTAATGGCAGCCTATTGGGTGTGAGGCAGTGTTTTGCAGCTTTGGCAACTACATTTTCATCAACAGGGGGAGGAGTGTGACTCTCAATACATTCATTTAGTCTCCTTACCAAGCAGAGCTAGCTTCTCCTCCATGTCCTTAAAGATTCCTTTGCCTGTTACAGAGAAATATTGTGTCTGTCAGTGTCTTTGAGGGCCTGTAACCACCAATACTTAAAATCAATGCTGTGTGTCCACCATAACATTACAAGTTAAAATAAAAAGGATAAAAAAATCTAGATGGGATGGTGTGATAAGAATTAGACAGCAGCGGGGGAGAAGAAACAACCAGAAATGCAACTTTTACTAGAAAGTAAACTTCTAGGTCACTTATTAGTCAGCTTCACTGCTCCTGGTTTATTAGCATTATATTTGTGTGGAGCTGGTGGGTGTTTTGTGTGTGAAAGCATTGCTGTGCAACAGCAAAAACTTGCCACAAATTTAAACTCAAACTTATACGAAGAGGGGAAAAAGCAGCCTGTTCACAGGAAGGATTTTTTTCATCTGACTTCATCCTAGGCAATTAACTTGAAAGTAGAGACCTGTTTTGCTCCATAGGGGATGGAAAAAATACCCATGCCATAAAATATGGTGAAGGATGAAGGAAATTGAGCTGAATTCACAAAAAAGTCAAGCAAAGGGGTCAAGTGAGATTGCTCCATAAAGCGTTCATTTCTAGCCTTTCTGCAGAGCTTCAACCAGTACAGCAAAAGCTCTGATGCCCCATTACCCTTATTTCAAATTCTCTCTTCTCAGCAGTTCAGTTCCCACAATGGTGACAGGAAGATTTTCTCAACGATTTAAAAAAAAAAAAAGGGGAAAAAAACAACAAACAGACAGATTAAATCCCAAGCCTGTCCAGTTCAATCCAGATTATCCAAGGGCAAGCAAAACCAACTTTTTTTTCTGTTTCTGCCTTGCAGGGAGCACCATTTCTGGACTAAAGGTTTTCTCCTGAAACAAAACAAAATAAATATTATATCTGATATTCCATTTTCTATCTTTTTTTTGCCCCATTTTTTAAGAAGCAAAATCCGATCAACACAGCTGTGCTTCCTAGATACCATAGACATACCCTGCCAAGATAAGCAGCCCTTCTCGTATCTGAGCAAATAACATTTAACTCCCTACAATCTGAACAGTATAATCCAGGTTGGAGATGCAAATAGGGACTTGAAATCCTTTCTGCCCCATAAGAGGGGTCATTTCTTGACCGTGAGAGTGGAGTTCCTGTGCCCAGTATGTAGAGCCGTTGAGGGTTAGATGATGTCACCCTAAACTGAGTCTTCAATACCTCTCTACATAGCAACATGGGGACATAGCTTTGTGATTTCTTCCAGCAGCGATCTAGCTGCAGGAACTGACAGTCATCTGGTAACTCATTATTCAGAGAACGCCTCTAACAGTCTTATGCATTTGGATTAAAGTCAAGAAAATACCATAGTTCATGTCTGTTCTATGGATATTCAGCTTTCTTACAAGGCCCCCTTTGCAACATAGAACAAATTCATGAGCAAGCACAAATGAGCTATTCATGCATAAAATGCTGGGAACAACAGGTTCAGTAAGGCCTAAGAAAGCTATTTTGTCAAGGTTAGTATTTCAGGAAAAAAACGGGAGGCAAGGATGAGCTGCCTGCAACAGGAGAGATTGAGGCCAGCTGGAGTAACCTTCTTTCTAGACCTCTGAGGGTAAAAACCTGAGGTAAAAGAGGGCTTTAAACATGGCATTAGATTTTAACCACAGCAGATTTGTTTCTTGTGTTGGATACAGCCAGAGGGCCCTGTAGTATGTTTATTTCTACTTATTGCAAGTTGTGTGCTACGTAGACCTGTTAGTTAACTCTGTTATTTAACTGTATAAGAGCACAAATTCATGTGCTCGTACCTTATTACCAGTGCTTTAATTCAGAATACATGTTGACATGATTTTGACCTGTGCCAGCCAGCACTGCAAGATAAAACCAGGTCACATTTCAGGGGATGGCAGAAGCTGCAGGCTTTTTCTGGTAGGCAGGTTGAAGCAATACATCTTCAGTTTGTTCCCTCTGGTCTGCAACTGTAATCCCAGCAGGCCTGTGCTTGGTACTGCCTATCTTTCACAAATACACCTTCAATAACAGCTACAAAAGTCAGCTCCCTCCTTCTTTGCTAGCCTCTGAGACAAGAGCAGACCTGCACACACAATATAGTCAAGAATTAAGAGGGGACCATGGTTCTGGTCTCCATGCACAGAGTAACGGCAGAAGGACAGGGGCTGTCACCAACAAAGGTTGGTGGCACTTGCTTGTGTGATAATATGCTGTGTGTTGGGCCAAAGGTGTTGTGTTCTGGATGCAAGAGGCCATGAGGCAGAGAGCAAGCAAAAGTTTCCTCCCTCTGAGGAGTAAGCATGCAGCTAGCTCAGCACAGAGAAGCTAGCTCTGCGTGGGGTATAGGCAGCTGTACACACAAGCTGGTTCTGAGCTAAGACATGGTCTCTGTATACTGACAAAGGTTGTATGACCACTCCTACAAATGGCCAGCCACAGGTGTTTCAATGTCAGCATGTTGGGTGGCCCAGGAAAGGAGAGCTGTGGTGGGTGAGAGAATATCAACCATCAGTGTGACATTGTCACTTCCAGGAAATCCCATGTATAGAGGAGAGCTGTGGTCAGTCACTCAGGCAACAACAGAATTCATCTGTCAGAGCCAGAGTCCCCACCACCAGCAGCCCACTTAGTGTTTAGGTTAGTGCTGCAACCAAGTACATCAATCCAATAGATACTGTTTCACCTGCTTGGCTCTGCATTTCAGGAAGCACCTCTCTTGCTGTAAGGCACCGTGCACCTTATGTCACAGTCTGCATGGCTTCACAGAAACTTTCTCCATTGTTTGACTAGAGTACCCTGTGTTCCCTTTGTCTGGTTTGAAGAGCATGAGTTACCAGAGAAACATCCTCAGACCTGATTTGTGAATCAATGAATACAGACATCTGCTTTTCTTCCACACAGACCTATGCAATGACATAATCTCTCAAGGATTCTTGCACCCCACACATCTTTTTGTAGCTCTTGCTATAGACAGAGCAGCTACCTGAGTGCCAGCCACAGCTGGAAGACCTTTAGATAACAGCATGAAACAAACCAGAGTGTAACTAAGTCAGGAGAAAAGAAAATAAGGTGTGAAGCAGAGCACAGACTTGAAAGTGTTTTCTTCTTCCAAAGTGCAAGAAAATACAATTGTTTTCCAGCATGCTCCTCCTTTTCACGGCAAAGGGGGAAGCTGCAGCAGGCCAACCAGTGATTTCTCTCCCTGGAGTGGAAGTCAATACCATGCTTCCATACCAGGCTCATCTTCCATCCATGGAACTTCTTATGGGCAGCCTGTGGCTAACCAGTGTAAGCAGATCTGGACGCCATTGCCAGTTGTACACTCTGATTCCACACGTGGACTTGTAATCTGCACAGCAAACTGCCTAGTTTCAAAGCTCTTCAAAGTATAGCTAGAACCAGCGTTTCACATTATAAAGCAAAAACTGTCTGGTGTGTGGTTTTTTTCCAGACAGGTTCAGGAAAATTGAGAATTTTTTCACAAATTTTACACCTCAGCTGTAAATATAAAAGTCTGCATGGCAATGTCCAGTGATGAAGGAAGCATGAAGAAAATAGGTACAGAAGTGTTTTTTTCTGAAATGGTACCAGTAACAGAAAGGGCTTCCTGCTAAATCCAAACTACTGTATGTTAACATTTGACTTACAGCTCAGGAATACTGGAGTTGAAGAGCTAGGTTTTATTTGTGGATTCATGCAGATAGTCGAAGAGCTGATGCTCAAAAGGAGTGTGATTTAAATTTAAGATTCTGTCTGGAAGGTGGAAGCTGGGCTGTGGCATACTGACCTGGGGTCAGAGTTTCCCTGCAATGCTCACAGGTGTTAGCTAAACTACTCTAAATGTCAAACCACTGTCTACTTAATAAATTTAATTGAATCATGGAATAACTGACATTTGAAGGGACATCTGGAGGTCATCTGGTCCAATCCCCACTTAAAGCAGGGTCAACTTTGATCAGGTTGCTCAAGGCGCTGCCTAGACTAGTTCAAAGTACCTCCAATGGAGTGTGAGAAAGGAAACGTAGATCCACACTGGGGGATATGATTTAGCGTTTCAGAAACTGTGTTTGGGAGAGTAAGGGAAGGAATAGAGTATATGAGCAAGAAAAAAAATAACATGATTTTGATACAGGAATTGTTTAATACATGTAAAGGGTGGGACTGATATTGTTTGCTCAATGGGGGTGTAGCTTTTTGAAATTTGGGAAACAGTTTTTGTTGCAAATAGCACACCACTAAGCATAAACAAAGCCTCAGGTTAGCATACAGCCTGCTCTTTTGCATGTCTTCCTAATACAACTGTCCAAGAGAAAGGAGAAAAAAGGTGTTTTGATAATAGATTTGAAGCTCTTCCTATTTGTTTCCTGTTTGAGTGTTTTCATCTGTTGGGGCTACAGGAGATTGGCAGCAGGTAGTGTTTTTAGACTTTTCTGGGAGAAAATATTTGAACTTACAGTAGAACACAGTGTTATGTAACAAGTGACTTCATTGTGGTCCTGCACTGTTTTTCTCAGGACTTCAGTGCTCATCTCGTAGCTGCTGGCGACACTGAAGATTTGAGTTCTTTAGTGCTACCTCCTTGCAAGAAGCATTAGATAGGATGCCTAGTATATTAAGATTAACAGAAAATCTCAGACAACAGGTAGCATCAGAGGTACAGTGGGGGATCTGTCCAGAAGTGTGCCAAAGCCATCATTAAAGT
Source organism: Opisthocomus hoazin (assembly GCF_030867145.1). NCBI lineage: Eukaryota > Metazoa > Chordata > Aves > Opisthocomiformes > Opisthocomidae > Opisthocomus > Opisthocomus hoazin. Next base: position 14,313,192 of record NC_134421.1, on the reverse strand, counting down.
TGTTCCATCCAGCAGGCAACAACTTTTTCTACAGGCATCATTCTGAATTAAACTGACCTACATTTTAGCTCATCTATAGTTATATGCAGGGTGAAACCACCCCAATTCTTCAGAGTTGGACTGGGGTTTCAGCACAGCAACTGTAGCTACAGAACAAAAAGTGTTTCAAAGAGGGTTAAATTCAGAGAAGGTTGTGCTATGGAAAGGGGACTTCCCTTTGCAAATGCTCTCACTCATTATAGTAGAAACATTGGTTCTAACTGTCCAGCTTTCAATACAGGAATAGGCTTAAATCTTCACCACAATTTGTCTCACAGTATGCAGGCTTCTCCCATTTCATCCTGTAACTGATCACAAACCAAACTTTTGCATAATTGAAAGAATAACTCTAAAACATTGACCTTTTTTCCTTATAGGGTGTAGAAGTTGAAAGGATTGCAAGCTTATACTCAGCACCAAGTTCTCCAGCCTCCCATTAAGTCACTCATCTATAGTCTATTCCTCCAGCAAGTGTTAACTACACAGATGATCCATGTATGCCACTGTACTCATTTGCTATGTGCCTCATAAGACATTTTTCTCTGCCTGCCAACAATAGGTCTCCTAGCATTTCAAGGAACAGACACCAGGAAAAGTGAGAACAGTGGCTAAGACTGTGACCATTCAATTCATCACTTGGGAGCTTAAAACTAAAAATCTAACCCATAAATCACAAAAGTGATCCTTAACAAAAATAGACCAAAGAACAGTAGTTACAAGTTCCAAATGCTTGCTTAAAAATTAAAATCTACAGCTACATTCTGCTTTCATGGTTTTCTTCCAAAAAAAATGTCAGAAGTAACTAGCAAGTATGGAAGACTGCCTTCAACATTTTATTTCCACCCTCAGACATTTGGATACTGGTCCAGATTTCTGCCAGTCATTACTTGTAAACCTTCCAAGATGCAAGGGCTACAAAGAAGAAACAGGTATAGAAAGAAGGCGTAATGATAAAAAGCTTACTTGGCCCATCTTGGATTTAGAAACTAAATTTTCCTTAATCATAACATGCAGTGAAGTCACTGTTTTCTTATGCCAACTGCACAACCAGAGGGATTGTATAGCTTTATCCAGACCTTATTCATACCCAACGGTTGTGGTGGATTCGTTGTTTCAATTATGCATGCTCTGAGAGTAGAAGCTGAATTCATAATGAACTTCCAATGCCATCAAGGAGAAAATCAACTTCATTTGCTGAAGCAATGTATGGAGTATTTTTGCCTTATGCCTGCCTGCAAAACCGTTTCCAAAGACAGCAGGAGGGAGATAAGTCTCATATGTATAGAAAAATAACAGTACACTTACTTCGTCTCTCATACCCATCCATTGTTCCAAATTGCCTCTATAAAACATACTCCTCCAGCTTGCTGAACAGCCAGCTGAGCCTTCCCTTCCTTCTCCCTAGGTAACCTAACCAACTCCCCCATTTCTTCACTCCTTGTCAGTTAATTATGACGACCCAGTAGCTCCAAAATGCACTCCAGAGATACACATCACTTCCAGAATATGGTGCTCAAATGTGTCTAGCACAAAATTCATTTTAGCCTCCAGATAGGACTGAAAGATTTCAAATATTGGAAAGGTGTCATCTCCTGATTATACCCCCTCCTCTTAGAGACCCATTTTCCCTCTGGTATGGTTCCTTCTACTCCTTTTATTCACCTTCAATGGCAAGCATAATCCCAGTTACTCCACTGCGGTAGAATCGACTGAGTGACAGACAAGCACAAAAAGTAACTGTATCAGGTCAAAGCCAAATTTGAGATTATTTCGCATTCCAGACAAAAATACATTTTCACAGCTGAGGTTATGGACAGCACACGTGATCTGCCAAAGGAATGAAAGTAGATCCCAGAATAGGCTAGACAAATCTTAGCAGCCTCATATCTCCTAATAGCCCCATGTAAGGTATAAACTAGAAAACAACTACTGTCACAAGTTCAAAATACGTTCCAGATTTGTCCTAGAGTTTGTTTATTGAGAGGGGAGTGGAAGAAAAAGCACTTTTAAAATGCTTTCCATTCCTGAAGACACCTCCCATACTGTTACTCATTCAGCAAGACTTACAGTGTTTTCTTTCTTTTTACCTAGTGAAAACAAACTCAGTCTCATTTTTCTCTGGAAATTTTATTAGCCAGAAATGTGACAGTTTTATGAGGCACTTTGGACAGCCATTATGCTGCTGACAGATGAAAATAATAACAGTACCTTATACAAGTGAAGTACCAAAATAATGCACTAATTAGCTAGCTTTATTTCTCACTATGTACTCCTTAGTTTAATGAGCACCCCCTCATCTCCCCATCTTCCAGACTAAGGAAGAGCAGCAGAAAAGAGGTGAAACCTGCTGACCCAAAGCTGTAACAAATTTGAAATACAGCTTGAATTTGAACCCAGGACTCTGATGTGACCACCAGGCTTCCAAATACCTGATTCCCCTAGGGGGAGGAAGAAAATTTGAAAAAAACAGCTCATTTGCTGACTCTCAAATCCAGCTAAAAGGCTTCCTAGTGACATAAGGAGAGGACTGAATAGCAACGTGTTCAGAAAGCCTTTTGTTTTCACACTGTAAGCTTTGATTCTCAGCTTGGTCAGTCTGATGGCAAGCAAAAGACCATTTCTCTTTAACAATTCCTCGGTGGCCTGCACAAAACAAATTGGTTGTTATCTTGATCTTACACGGAATGGAAATTGAACAAGATAACCATTATAGCTGTGAGAATAACTTAGAATGATTTATATACTCAGTGAATCAAACTGTTTTTCTCCTTGCAAAAAAGTTAAGGCTTGCACTAAAGAGGGATCCATTGGAATGGAACACACCCCATCCTTCCCCAAATGCAGATTGGTTTTTTTAGGTGTGTGAAGATCTATGCCTGTACAATGCAGTATAAACACATGCAATGCAAGTTTCATATGTCTTTGCCAGTGAACTTGATTGCCACTTTAGAGGGGAGCAATGAGCTTACATTAATTTCAATAGAGCCTGGAATTAAGCATCCAGCAAGAATTATTCTGATGGTGTTGATATTTGGTATTTCATAACTGATCAAAGATGTCAAAAGGATAAAGGGAGTCTCCCTCTGAAGTTCTGTGGGTAAGGTTTGTTCCTTCAAGAGCATAATATTAAAGCATCAAGATGAAAGTGGCAGGTGTTTACTTTTTACACAGAAGTTCTGCAAAGGACCTTGAAATATTTCTGCTTCCTTCCTGTAACTGGAGCTGAGATAAGCTTCCAAATCTTGAAATTGAATTTCCATCCTCTGGAGGGCTTTAAAGCACCATCCATTTTTCACACTGTAAAGAGAGGGTGCCTGTGTCAATCCATTTTTAATAGCTGTGTTTAGTTGTGTTTCTTGATTCAACAAATACAACTCATTTCATTTGGAAGGAAGGAGCAAGAAAAGGTAAAGAAAATGTGCTAAGAACCTTTGAGCCTTTCATGAGCCACATGAACCTTGCCTCATCACGGCTTTCAGTCTCCCAGTACCTTAATTTTCTATAGGTGGAATGAAGGTGCTCAATGCTTTCCTGCACTACTTCCCAAAGGAGAAATTACATGCTTCAGCGTGCAAGAAGCACCAACATTTCCTTTCCATTTTTGTCTACCTGACCCTGGACTCTGTTAAAGAAACCCTGCCTGCTGTTCTGTTAGAGCTACATCTATAATAGTACATTCAAGTATGCCCAGAAATATTCAAGATCTGGAGCATGGCTGGCTATGATAACAAACAATCAAGCAGACTACTCCCTGGCAAGCCTTGGCCTGCGCAGCTAGTGTCCAGGCATGGCTGGTCTGACTCTAGCCAGGCCCCTTGCAAAAGACATAAAAGCTGGAAGCAGCGTGCTAGGAAGTTGGAGTGTCTCATCGCTTGGAGAGGAGGGTAGAGAAGCTTCAAACTGGGCAATTTGCAGTTCATTTGTGTGCATTCATGAGCCTCGGATGCAGAAAGAGTTAGACAATTTCTGTTTTCAAAGATGGCAAAGTCTAAGAGTTTAAACCAGTAGATTAAAAATATTTTTTCCAATAATAAATTGGTTTCTTTTACTCAGTTTAATTTTTGCTTTTTTGAGTTACCATTTTCTAAGTGGAACGCAATAGATAAGTGGTAAAAGAAGTAATGAAATTAAGGCTTGACCCTTGTCTTAAAGTGGTCAGACTAGCATTTTACCGAAAAGATGTTAACTTCTTCTGAGAGATGTTTGCAATGGCGTAAGGCCCTCAGGTCAAAGAAATTCAAGACTGAAATCACGAGTCCTATTTAATTTATTTTAGACAGGATGAGAACAAATTCAGAATGTGCCAAAAGGTGCTAATTTTATTAGCCTTGCCCATCCAAAGAGCAAACAGCTGTCAGTTAACTGAACATATTCTTTATCAGTCATCAGCACAATGAAAGGAAGGATGAAACAATTTGTCTGCCAAAACAGACATACGAGGCTGCAGGCACATGCAATACAACCCAAGGGCAAGTCACAGGCTTAGCAATGTGAAGAGTTAGCAGTCACAGCCTGCCACTTCCACTATTCAAGAAAGCTCTGGTGACTACCTGTTGACAAATTGGAAAGGAATCGGAGCAAAAATGCAAGTTTATTTTAATGAGACGATATGGTGCCTTCTAGTAGAAGGCTTAAATATATTAATTGTACCTGGATCATTAAAAGAGTTACTAGATCATGATCTAAAACTACCTGCTGGTGCAATGGGAAAAGGTTCTGGCAGTAAGAGGTAAAGTCATATGCCCAAATAACTGGCTGAAGCTAGCCAAATTCAGATTAGAAGTCAGGTACACTTTCAGAATGTTGTGATCAGGGGGACAATTTACTGAAGGGTGTGTGGATAATCTATCAGTTGAAGTTAAGATGATGTAGCCTTAAAGATAAGAGCTAGGTCAGCCAGAAACGGTAATTCTGATGCACAAATTTCTAGATGTGCATCTGTGCTACAGCAAGTCTAAGGTTAGGATCAAAGGTAGACTTGTAAATGACCAAGTAAAGGCAAGTGTCTCGCCCCTCAACAAAAAGACACATGCTGACTGCCACTGGACTTTTATACCAAAAACAGGTGTGATTAGAGACCCTTAAAGTGTGATCCACCTATTAAAATGTTGACATTTACTATCATGGTAATCAGCATCACTGTGAGACTATTTTCTGTCATCTTTGAAAAGTGGTACAAACCAGGAAACATGCAAGGACTGGAAAAAAGCCTCAAATGTTCCCCCATCTCTAAAATAAAGGGAAAGGAAGAGGACTCAGGGAACTATAGTTCAGCCATCCTCCTTTTAGTTTAGGGGGAGACAGTAAAGTAGACAGAGACAGACTCTTCTCAGTCATAGACGGGAGGAGACAGGCTCTTCTCAGTCATAGACAGTAACAGTAGAAGAGGCAACGGGCACAAGCTGAAATACAGGAAATTCCGCTTAAGGAGAAAACAACTTTAATGTGAGGATAGTTAAATACTGGGATAGGTTCCCCAACAGAGGTTGCGTGGCCTACATCCTTGGGGATATTAAAAAAACCACCTGAACAACACCCTGAACAACCTGTTCTAGCTGACCCTTCTTGAGCGGGGGGGGGGGGGGGGGGGGACGGGACGACGATGACTAGATGATCGCCAAGTGTCCCTTCCAACCTCAGCTATTCTGTGATTCTTTAACTCAGATCCAGTATGTTAGAAAAAGACATCCAAGGCTTATCTGGCCCTTGGAGTATTATCTCTGTGCTTATCTATGCAGCCACCTGAGACCATGCCAAGGGAAACCCTAGCAACGTAAGGAATGACTACAGAGCTCTGGATGTGGGAGTGAAGGACATGGGAAACTAGCAGGTGTTTTCCTCAGTTCTGCTGATGAAGGAGAAAGATGAATGTAGGAGCAGGTATTCTGCAGGTCAATAGCTGGTAGTGGAGCTAGTGTTGTAGGTAGGGTTTCAGTGTTTGCCAGTACAGGACTCTCCTCTGAGGAACAGAGTCTGCTCAGGAAACGTGGGATCCACGTGACAAAGCAGGATGAGAACATTTTTGCCTAAAGGCTTTCTAATCTTGTAAAGAAAACTTTAAGCAAGACTGACTGGAGAAATGAAGTGCAAAGAGAAGCAGGGGCACAGAAAAGTACCTATAAGGGAGTGCTCAAGGGACTGTATGATTGAAGGAGGAGGATCTCTTTCAAGAGAAATCAGTATGACTGGGGGACAATTAAAGTGCCTATGCACAAATGCACACCGTGTGGAACAAAGGCTTTGTGTGCATATGCAAGTAATGTCATACAACATGTAACTACTCTGTACCCAAAATGGCCTTATTTTTCCATGGAATTGGTGTTCTGTGTGGGTCTTTGATGAGAGAAGAATATTTAAAAATCTTTTTTGCAGATATGAATAGCAATTATTCCAGTTACGAGATGAAAGTGTGTAGAGAAACATTGGGGGAGGGCAGGCAAGAAACATACTTGCTATTTGCGTCAAGTTGTGCGTCCTGTGCAAGTTATCCTGCTGAAAGCATCTTTGAACTGAATCACTAGTTACACATGCATTCTGCCTCCATACAATATCTCCCTTGAACAAACTGGAAAACTGAATTCCTGATAAAAGTTTCAGGCTCCTGCTTTGGGAAGACACACTGCTTACACAGTGGTACGTAACTTTTGGCTAGATAACTCCTGCCTTTAAAAATACATAGTCGAAATGCAGATGAAGAGAAATTTAATCCAAACGAGTAAAATTACTAGCTCTGATAAGCCTTCATGTTAAGAGTGGTGATACAGCTCAATCCACCCTAGGCTTCTGGCTTTCCCAGTGTTTAAGCAATTGCCTTATATGAATATACGATATACTGAAAGCTAATAGGCACAAGGTTAGCTTAATGACAGTAGCATTATTCCTCTTCATTCCTGGCTATCAATCTTAGTTTGGGGGCAGGAATTTCCAAACTGCAATTGTTCTGGCATGGCCACTGGCAGCAATGACTACAGCAACTCCTAGCTGGCCATGCACGTATATAGAGAAGTGTCAGAAAAATTATTCAGACAACATCTGTGTCCTACTTTGAAGTAGCTTGCGTACAGCTCTGCACACATCTGCTTAAGAACCTCATCTAAAGACATTTCCATCTTTTTTGGTTTATTAGAGAATGAAAAAGCTCTTCTTGGATGCTTTCTTCTCTCAGTGTTCTTGTAGCTTCCTCCAAGTTTCCCTTAATACTAATTTGTCTACAGCACCACACTGAGTCATGAATATACCGTTCTTCTGAAATGAAATATGGAAGGTAATTACTACTGTTTTTGATTTACTTGAAGAAAACCTGCAGCACGTTTTATTTTTTTTTCTTCAACTGACATGTTCTGAACTGTTGAAAATAATGGAGCTCTTTGAAATGTGTTTGAGGTCAAAGAAATAGTGAAGTAAAAAACAAATAACGGAATCTTGCCTGCACCACTTTGGTGATGTCAAATCAACAGATGCTAATGCCTGTTCAGGCAACTTTTCTTGGGATTTGAGAATTTGTATGGAAGAGAAAGATCATAGCAGGTTAAAGATGTAAACGAAAGTTTTGCTTCAATATTCACTGCTCATGTGCCCATTTTTGGAGCTTTGAAAAGAGCAGGTGCATTCATTACAATCCCAGTTTACTAATACATTTCACTGGAAAACTGAAGACAACAGAAACACAATGGGCAATTCTACAATCAGATGTTTCTTTAGATGCAGACACCTATAATTTCTGCCTTGGACAGCTACTGCACTTGCCTTGCGATCCGTCCACCTTGCAGAACCAGAGCTCCAAGACCAGCCACAGGTACAGTTAGAACTAAAACTGCCTAATGATGACAGGAGGAGAAATAAATGCATTGCTAAATGCAGTATCACCTCTTCCATCAGCAGTGATCCCGAAGCGCTGACTTTGATATAAATGTCACAGTCCAGAAACATCAATTGCTTCTTAACATGTAGCTTGACTGTGGCATTGGTATGATCATCTTCCAGTCTGCTTGATTACTGAAAAATTTAAGTGGAATTAAGCTACTAGTAGCAATCAGTCACAGATTGAGATAGCAGGATTATAGTTTCCTAATTTTCTTCTCAGTTAAAAACCTCCAGTCCATCTCCTGACACTTCCTGCAATGGGTTCTGTATTATGAAGAATGAAAAACCTGCAGCTAGAAGTGGAAAAATATAAAGAAATGCAAAATAAATTGCATTTAACAAAGCAAATTCAAAGGCTACTGCAGAAATGTGTCTTACTCATTTTCATCTTTAATTCATTAAACTTCATCTTTTTAAATTTAAATAAACCTTACACTACGTATTTTGCTTACTGGCCTGGAGCATTGCAGGTATTCCAGATGTGTCAGAAAACTTACACGCACTCTGCTGCTCCATACACAGGCCCTTGAAGAGCCACACACAATTGCATACACACAGAGGCATGAAATATGCATATTTTCATACATTTTAGAGAAAGTGATGAAAAAGTACTGCCCCTTTATTACATTTAATATTGCTTTTCTCATTTTATTTCTCCTTCCTTTCCCAAATTTCTTTCCCACTACCATCTGCTGTATCTCCTCTATCTTTCCCCACAACTCTTCTCTCCCTTGCATTGTTCTATATTTAATATAGATTACAAATTTTTCAGAGTCTAGAGAGTGATATCCCCTCCAGAAAAATAACTACTCAACCCCACAATCTCTAAGGATTTTTCCTCCTTGATTTTTTTCTCCTTTTTCATTAACCCTTCCTTGAATTTTCCCCCTTGCTTCTTCCTCACCACAGTTGCCCTTGATTCTTTTTCATCAGTAAAGCTTAAATCTCCAAGCCTCTACCAGTGTAATTAAAAAAAAAAAAAAGCTATCATTACCTTAGTATAGAATATGTCCATGCTAAAAATAACATTACTTGATTAAAGAAAAGGTAACCAAGATGCTCATCCATAGGATTAGTGTCTCAAGAGTAGGCAGGATCAACATAAGGTAGACAATAATCCATCCCTGAGTCTCGGTATTACTGTTGCAGAAAATGTGATAAAGTAAGAATATATTCAACAATCAAAAAGGAGAAAGATCTGTGAAGGGAATGGTCATCTTGGAAGGCACTTTTTCTCTAGTACATGGATTAAGAGAGATATGTTGTCTCAAGTTAAAATCTACAAGGGTTTTTAGGAAGATGGACACCCATGCAGATTCAGTCATCCTGTCTCTAGTGTACTGTCTGCCCCGAGAGGGGCAAATCTCCACTGATTCATTGGAAAGCTGGGAAAATACTGAGCACATCCTTGGTGCCAGGTTCAAATTCATGATGTGGTTCAGTGTTTTCTAGAGGACGTCCTTCAGCCTTTTTTCTGTGGTGTGTTGTCAGAAGGGCTTACCCCACACAGGAGGCCATACAATCCAGGTCTTCCCACCTCATCTGCAAAACTACAGCACAGCTTTCTCCTCCCTTTCAGAAGTAATTTAACAAAGCTTATTGTAACTGCACTCCCTGTTTACAGTGAAAAACAGAAGTCATGAACCATTCCAGTTTTAAAATGAAAGAATGATCTGTGAGTAGATGGCCGTCTACTGAACTGCATCCCAAGGAGCTAACAGACTAGAAATGAGCCACTCTCTACTCTGGGGAGTTATCCGACTCTTGCAGCAGTCATCACCAAAAAGAGGCAGGTCAGCCCACAAGGACGAGGATAATTCACTTTCTGCACAGAAGACCTTGTTAGTGGCTGATCAGGCTGAATTTGGACCCCCAGGTATGGAACATCCCTTCATTTCCCACCACCATCAAATTGCTCTAGCTCTGAAACTATTAGGAAAGTGATTGTTATGTGGGTAAGGAAACCTTTTCAGTACAGGTCTAATAGCAAGGACTGTGACTTGGCAGGTTCAGCTTCATTCAGTTCCCACTACACTGCATGCCAAACAGAACAGCTTTCTCCATTGCTGTCGGTGAAAATGTTTAATGAAGTCATAGATGTTCCTGGACCATAGCTGCAGACCCTTTGGCTGTGCAGCAGGCACATCTTTTTTTTTTTTTTTTTTTTGATCCCTTGCGGCTCCATAGAAGACTAAACATTAGGCCCAAGGTAATTCAGAGGAGGAAGAGAGAGGTAAAAATTCATAAACACTCCTTGAAAAAACTTTGGAAGCAGGAAGAAGACAATCATTTTCAACCCTTAGTATGCCGTGCAGAAGGTCACAAGGGGTTTTAAGGAAAACAGACACAGAGTACCTCCTCCCTGCTTCCTCGATGGCATTGGTTCAGTGGAGCGGGCATCGGCAGTGCCCAAAATGGGGAAGCACTGGGTTGAAAACTGTGCTTTCATACGGAAAAGGGGAAAAGCTGTTTTTCAATGACAGATAATACCACCTTGAATCAAGCCTTTCAGCTAGCTCTCAGATTCAGTCATCCTTGGAAACAGCCATAAGCACAGTTTGTCTAATACCATCCAAATAAGCACAGTGATCAGTGACCTTTGCCAAGTGTTTTCTAAAGGTACCATTACCAAAGTTTCTGACCCTTTATCAATGACATCCACATCTTGCAACAAGCCACAGACACTTTTCATTGTAACATCCATTGCAACCCACATAAAAAAAAAAGCTGTAAAAGAAATCAGTGTCACAAACATCATAAGAAAGGGCTGCAGGCTAAAAATAAGTGGTGGCCTTCCATAAGTCACAAGGAGTGAGTCAGGAGCAGCAATGTGCTTTGCTAACTTTTTGTTTTCTACAGACTTTGAGAAGGAGGGGACTTTTACTGCTATAGTGACTTTGGAAAGTTCTGGACAGGAAGTTTCAGAAGGACAAGCAAGTTCTGATTTTGTTAGAGAGGTATGGAAGTACAAGAGCCCTCTTCCTCCTCTCTTTGGACAGGCCCCTCTTAGCAAGGCCTTCTCTTTAGTAAGGGTATGGAAAAATCTGTCATTCTACAAGTACAGATTTTTTTTCTCCTTTGTGTGTATAACTCCTAGTAGCAAAACCATGAGCTGCAATTGAAGTTTTACACTTGGCACATTAAGATCTGTCCCACAGCACTTCTGAGACCAGGTTATGCCTGACCTCCCAGCCATACTGCAGTGAAGGATCTTCCAGAGTCTGCTGCAAGCAAGTGTATTTTCAAAACCTGGTGCAGAACTAGCTCTTTAAGACATCCGGACTCACCAAAGTTGGTGACAGCTGTCAACATGTTACCAGAATTATTGGGTAGGGACACACATGAAGGCATATCCTCATCTGAGCATTCAAATGTAATCCCAAGAACAAATGAGGTTTAAGAACAACCCAAAGAATAGAACAGTCATACAGCTATAGTTCTGACCTTTCATGATTTTGCTTGCTCCCTTCTTTACCACACCACAAATCACACTGAACCGAGTACGATATATTTTTTTACAATACCTGCTTCATTTGTTGCTTGTCCATGGTCTGTGTGGAGCTTAGGAGCTGAATCCCACCCAGAGACCTGAACCTAAGTCTTTTGTTTGCACCTCTAGCTTATCAGAGGAAAACTGCTGCAAAGATCTCTCACCTCAACAATTTCAGGAATCTAGTTATTTAGACCATAGGCATCTCATCTTTCACTTCCCCATAAATTATCTAGCTTGCTTTGTGGTGTGCTAAAAATATTAGAAATCACATTTTTTTTCTCATGTATTTCTCCATTCACACAGGAGCAGAGGACCATCAGCTTGAAGTTCATATTGTCTCTTCAAAGGGCTAGAGAAGTAGAGAAAAAACAAGAGATATTCTAAAATTCACTTTCAATTAAACTGTAGGAGAGTTTCCCCAGTTCTACCAGAGAATTATCATTGCTCAGACCCTCTCTAGCCATAAAGAAAACTAATCTTTAGGGCTGCCTACACCAGTCTGCTTTTCAGCTACCACTTGACTTTCACAAGTAGTTTTAACTTAAAAAAAAACACCCCACAGCCAAACAACAACAAAATCAAAAATCCCTAACAAATAAGAAATGTTCTGATAGCTTGCTTTCTGCTACTTGTAGCCTAGCCTACAATCCCTCATATACCTCATCACCCTTGCACCCAGAATAATGTGCTTGTGGGCCAGCAGCTGCTTTTATGGTGTGTCTTGATATTACTGATTGAGCCTTCAAACTCCACCTGGTTTGGGACTCAAAAACCTAGGGCTGCAGCAGACCTGAGCAGGGATTTAACTCCTTGTCTGCTGGAGCTGCTGCTGGTCTTCTTTCTCTTGAAATAGCCATCCCCACTGTAATTTTTTTTTTCTTTATTATGCTCACAAGTGTCTCCTAATGAGGGGGAAACCAGAGCAACAAATTATTTTTAGAAAGTATCTTTTTAAAAGCCGTGTGTCTGTGGAACAGACGACATCTATCAGACTATCTGATGAACTTAGTGAAATGAATGTAAATAAAGTTTAGCCCAGGGCACTGGACTGGAAATCCAGAGCATTTTTCTTGGTTTTGGCCTGATAAATGAAGTTGTGCACATTGCTGTCAGCTCTGTGCCTTGGTTTTTCCATATATAAAATAGTAATGAGCTATTAAACTCACTTACAAGGTGCTTTGAAAGCATTAGTGAAGAAACACATCATGTAAAAAGCCTGGTATTATTGAAGCAAAGGGAATTTTTCGAATTGCGAGGCCTGTGTTTAAAGGCTAGTAAAGAATTAAAAGATGCTGAAATTCCTTCCATTTGTGTGTGTCTCATTTGCTAGAAGATGAAAGAAGGAGACAAAGGAGTAATCAGGCATATACTGTAGGTTGGGCTGTGGAAGTGGTGGGGGCCAGGTGCCTGCATTTCTTTTCCAATTGTGTGAGGAATATGAGCAAACTTTGATGTGTATCAGGTTTTCTAAGCAAAGGAAAATGCAGTGAATTTCTTACAGCTGACATGATCTCCCATCAACCATGTGCTCTACTGCATTCCAAGCCCGAATTCCCCCAGTATTTATTCACCTAAAAATACACATAGCTGCCTAACGGTGTTCTCAAAAGTGCAAATGAAGTGCTTACTTCCCACTGAAATCACCCTTCTTTTTAGATGCTGTACAAAATCCTACCTGCCTTCACCTGGAAGCACCTAAAACAGCTTAGAAAATGAGGCATTAGGCGAGTCAGGAGTCTAAATTCCATAAAATCATCAAGGGTGTAGGGACCATATTCAGACTGCCTAAAGTGATGGTCAAAGATGGATTGAAGTGCCTGCTCTGGGTTCTTAGCTTGAAGCGGGAGTGGAGCAGGGGCTAATCCCAGACCTCTTACTTTAAGGTCCTCACTTTATGGCCATGACTGCTGCTGTCTGTTTGCCGCATATCCAGGGGTCTCACAACTCTGAACAGCTTGGGGTTGTCTCATGAATCACTGTCATGCTTAGGAGCAGCAGGCTAGGTTTGCAGCAGGTTGGGTTTCCAGCAGACAAACCAGCTTTCACCTAACATGCAGTCTAAGCTTGGAATACCTATGAACAAGGGGTATGTGCTTTGTATACCTGTGCACATTTCTTGGGACAGAAGAGCCACCCAAATAGGAAGAAATAGTGCTGTGGGAAAGTATCCTGCTCCAGCTCTGCGCGGAAATGTTCCTGTGGAGGTTCACTGAATCTCTGTTGTCACTTAGGCACTTGTGAAGGCATTATGCCGGATGGGTGCAGGATGCACTTGGACTGGGTGACTTTTCCTTAGTTGCCTTTTCACAGACAGACTTGTCCTTTCCACCCCTCTGCCCCCCTCCCCCTGCCTTTCATTTCCCTCCACCAGTCCTCCTGATTGCTTTGTGGAATTTAGACTCTTACTAGAAAGAAATAGCTGTTTTTTTCTAATTTCCAGTGCTGTATGCAACTGAAATCAGTGTCCATTCAGAGCATGTTTATGAAGAATTTTGGTTTCATTTGCAGCTTGTGTAAGCATGCATCAGCCTTGCAAAAGAGAAAAGATTGCTTATTGTTCTACATGCATAGAGCAAGACTGCAAGACAACTTCATCCTGTGCATGTACAAAAATATATGGGCCCAATTAATTTTCTTTCATTCTGTATTATTATATAGTGCTTGTGTTATGCTCGTTCTGAAAATAAAGTAAGCAGTTTCCAGACCCCTTCCAGAAGATTTAATCTCTGTTCCAGTCTGTTTGCGGTGTTTGTTTATTTTTGACAGTTTTCTCTGGTGGGACAATGAAAATACACTTGGCAGTTTCAAGTTTAATTTATAAATCATGATAGAACTTTCCTATGCAATCTAACAGGAAATGGTAATTTTCCTGTATGGCTTGGGATCACCCTGTAGAAGATGCTAATGCACAGTTGCTCTGCTGTGATAGATTTCATCTATTGGATGACTGAAGCAACTGGTATAAATAAAGGTCTATAGCTTTGATGTAGCTACTGAATCAATGCACAGGAAGATTTATGCCAATTTTTTGGATTCCTGTTGGAAAGCTAGAACTGCAAATGACCAACCTAATCACAGCAGTGTCCTATCCTCTCTTTCTGTGGGGTAAAAAATTAAGATAGCAAATGACATGCATGTGCCAGTTGGTTCTTCACAGAAAGCATAGGTAAGCAGTGGGCTTCTTTCTGGGATTTAATAATGGATGCTTAAAGTTTATACAAGCTGAGAAATCAATGAGATCCTGCAAATGAGGAGCATATTCTGAGGAAATGCCTTTATGTAATTAGGTTGTTGTTATAATCCCCCCTTGAGACCTGCTATTGGCTATTTTCAGTGACAATATAGCCTTTGATCTGACTTGGTATGGATGTTCTTACGAAGAAGGAAAACTTCCTAGAAGAAATTCTGAAAAACTTGTGGAAGGAGCTTCAAGCTTTTGTGAGTTCAATACAGCAGAGCCCAGTGGGAGAGAATATGGCATCTTGCTAATTAATGGGTTGAATTGTCAGGCAACTTTAAGCTCTCAATGGGCTAGTCAACTCCATTAATCAGCTCAACCCTGCATGGGTCTCCTCTAATACTGCTGTTAGTGCCACACTGTAGTAATAATCAAAATTCCAATTAAATGACACTTTGCAAGTCAGTCTTTCCCATGTGCAAATGAAAACTGAAGTCACAGTGGTTATTGTCTCTCTTTTATAGGATTTTGTGGTTACTGTTCTTTAACACCTGTTTTGAAGTGGAGTTTATTTGCTCAGAATCTCATTATAATCCACAACATGCAGCAAACACAACCTTGCAGTTGTCCTGTTGTTTAATTTTCATTTTTTTACAATTAAAAAGACACCATTTCAATGAGCATCCAGGACTCTCTGAATATCCATGGATTTAATCTCCAGGTGTTGTCAGAGTCTTTTTTTTTTTATTACAGGGCCGCCATTTTTGTGCTTTTTGATTCACTTGAAACCTGAAAGTCAAAATGACGCTCACTTAAAAATAGCATAGTCAGCTTGGTTTGTAAACTGTGCAATCTGCTTCCATGAGGCAGGAAAAACAAAGAGGAAGAGAGCAGAGAAGGGCTGCTTTCACAAAAATAAAACAAAAAAAGGAAGAAAAGATGGGCTAGGTTCATTTCCAGACTGCATGCAGATTTGATTAGAAGTCATCAGCTGAAACTTGCCCAGTGCTTACGTGTCCAGAGCACAGCTTAAATTTTTTATTTATTTGCTGTAGGGGTGAGATTTTGCTGGGAATATCTTAATCAAAGCCCTCTGCCTAACACATCCTTCAGGAGAAGTTCGTCAGTAGCTGAAGTCGAAGTCTTTCAAATAATCTTTGAATCCATGAGGACATCTGTTAGCAGCCTTGTGCTGCCCTGTGTCACCCCAAAATGTTTCTAACAGGACTCCTTTGACTGGTTCACAGATCAGTATCCTGGCACAGAAGGCGGCAAGATGCTCACGTCTTAGACTACTCCTCTCAGGATCTTTCCTCTAATACTCAGAGTAGCTGCTGTATATTAAAGTTCTATCTTAATCATGAGTGCTGGCTCAGACTACTCAGTAACTAAAGTTTATGATGTTGGATATCAGAAATATAGTAATTGTCCATTACTGAGATTAAAAATTATAGTCACTGACTTTTTTAAAAAGCTCTTTATGCTCTTTCATTGGCTGTGATTTGTTATGTGCATTCCTTAGCTGCGAGCTGCCTGGGACTGAAAATGTAGTTTACTATTTGTGTCCAAAGAGTTCTTCAACAAGCAATTTTTGTACCACAGGGAAGATGGGGTCTGCTTCCGTGAAATCTCCCACAAAAATCCCTGCAGGGAAACACCTTTACACCCTGTGAGAGTCTGGTTCAACCTGCAGCTTGCTATCCTTAGTTAGTCTCTCTCATCGTCTTTTCCCTAGAGTGTGAGAATAGCTTTTCAGGAAGCAAACATGACTTGAAAATATGGATACCTTCTTCTGTCCTGGCAAATCACCTAGTAAACCAAGTCTTAATCTCATCCCTGCTTCTTCTACTTTCACAGTACCAGTCTCCTCCTCGCTGTGAGCTTCTGTAAGTCATTGCTGTTGCTACCACTGTGCTGGCTCTTCTATCAGCAGGGTCCCACAACTGTAGTGCAGACCCCACAGTTAGTAAGGCTGCCAAGCTGGATCACCTTGCCAAAACAAGGGCCTCAGCAAAACCCATTGGTATCAGTGGAAAGACGGACTTGCTGGGTTGCATAACCTTTGGGGAACACAAAAATTCTGTTGCTATTGAGCTCTTCAAATAGCTTCACTCATTTCAAGGTGAAAAGAAGTAAGATGGTGGAGTCTGATGAACTGCCTAATACTGCCCCGAATTAATTTGTGTTTGAGCTAGAACACATCTTTTAAGAAGACATCAGTTTTCGTTTAGAAATAGAATCCTACCAGCCTACAACATGTAGGAGTCAAAGGAGAATACTAGCTCCAAAGCGGAAGGAGAACTATGGAGTGGAATAAAAAAGTTCACATACAATGTATCAGATCTTCAGCTAATGTAAAACAACTCAGAATCTCTAAAGCCAAAAGAGCTGTACTGATATGCGCCATTGTAGAAATCTGAGTCCAGACTTCTTTGTTTTCAAGGAAAGCTTTGCACTTCATTGTAATGCTCCTGTTGAAAGAACAGGTTGGAGGTTACATTTGTGGAGCTATGATGAAGTGTGCTGTACTTTGTACCTGATAAGAATAATGTGTTTATTTATTAGGTGGGTAGAAGAGAAGATTTATATCCTTAATGATGCATTTCCCATGCTTTTATGTATTTGGTGTTTTGCAAATGACAACTTTGTAACTAATGCAACTTGGCTTAATCACAGCCCATTTTCTTCAAAACCAGTGGGGACATGAATTTTCAAGGGGATTTGCCTGCATGGAAAACCTTAAGGGATAAAAATGAACTGCTGTATAGCTAAAAGGACAAAGAAATGGTAGAAAAAAAGAATTGGAAGAATGCTAGATGTCAAGTCAACTGCTGCTTTTGCCATACAGAGACCAACTCCCCTCAATGATTTTGAAGGAGTAAGGATTATTAATGCAGTTAATGCAATTTTTTTTTGCATTTAAAAATCCAGTTATTGATTCAAAGATATTAGACTTGGTACAATTTACTAATTTGGGTTAAATATGTTTTTTCTATGGAACTCATGGTATGCCAGATACATTCAAAACGTGAATGGACAATGCAGAATCACTGAACAAACTAGCTGGTTGGGTATAATTAGCAAGTGAACCGCATTAACACAGGCTTCAGCACAGGCAACCTAGCAATACCGAGGATCCAGATTAATGTCTAGCGGCTGAAACACATGCTGCTTTTATTGCTCAGATACCCAAAGGAGTTACATACAAGTGAGCCTAACTGTCTCCACAGCCCTCACGCAGAGTTCTGAATCTCAGAGGACACAGCCTCCTGCAGTAGCAGACGGTCCAAGGATGCAAAGGAAAGATATGCAAGGACACATAAGAGAAATCTGAGTTATGCTCAAGTAAACTTGGTTCACTGTAAATGTCGCTGCAGATGAAGCTCTTCAAGAGGGGTGCAAAAGCAGACAGGACCTGCTGGATGAGCTCTCTGCGGGCAGGATACATCATCTGAAGAAACCTACTGTGATGATTTCAAGTGATATTTGTTTCAGATCAGTTGACAAGACAGAGAGGTCATGTGGGTTTCTTTCAGAGGAGGAAGTGTTTTCACTTCACACAACCCACTTGGAGCACGGATTTCATCCATAAACCCACAGACAGCATGTGCAAGTGTTAATTCTTTTGTTCTTTTTCCCTCTTCTGGCAGGAACAGTTAGAAGGCATTTTTCTTGACATTACTCTTTGCCAAGAATAACAAAGTCTTAGGGAAAATGCTCTATATCATTTCGGACATTGAAATACAGCAACAAGGCTTGATAGACAGAAAAACAGCAACTGTTACATGATTAAATTATTACAATCAATCATGTGAAGGGATCTGAGAGTGCTGGCTAGCTCTTATCTGAGGCATGTCGATACAGATCTGTTTGAGCTGTTTTTTTATTAACGTGAAGGTCCTCCTTCCCACTCCTGGCAGTGTCAAGTGACAGAGCATAGGCAGCATAGGGGGGGCGGTCTGCGCAGACTTTGGGGGTCTGTCCCTCTACTAGAGGTGATCTGGTGCTCCTGGTTAGTGGGGCTCATAAATTTTCTGCCGCAGTTTCCGTAAAACCCTCCTGGTTTCAGTTGTGATTGTGTTCCTGAAATTCACTTGTCATGCTAGGTTTTCCACGCTTTGTCTCTGACCAAAGATAAATCTTTATCTGATGTCTAAAATGTATTACAGAATTCTCAAATCTACACTTCATTTAATCAACATTAAAGATGTATTTGGTTACTTTAATTAAAAAATGTAGTTACGCAGCACTCAGGCATTTAGCTAGAGCACTTTACTTCATCATGCTGGAGTGATTACTCAGAGTTTTCATCCAAGGTGTCTAGGATAGGTATTGTATTATTCATATTACAGCTAATCACCTTCTGGCAAGTATATAACCTCACATTTGCTAGCAATGTGATGCTAACACTCACTCCACAAGAAGTTCCTACTAGACACTCTGCTTGTGACTACAAAATTCTCAGGGGTCGCAAGGGAAAATAAGGGAATGAGGTTCTGTCTAGACTGTTGTGTAGGCAGACACTGACATTTGCGCATACACTAAACTAGGAAGATGCAAGCCAGCTCGGATTCACAAACTGCACATGTGTTACCAGGGCCCCAGACCCGAGGTGATACTGCAGGCCTGTTGCAAAGATGTATTAGTTGGAGGGCAGCAGCCTGCTAATCTGTTGTCGTTATCAGCAATTTAATCCTACATCACCTCTGAGTGATGAGGTTGCTCTTATCCCTCGAAGATGAATGCTGTTGTGTCTGGAGCAGGCTGGGTTCGGTAGGTAAAACATGCAGCTCTTACAGCTGGGCTGTGGGCTTGCAAAGTTTCTCACTGAGCACAAGTGAAAGAAGGAATGAAAAATATCAGGGAGTTGATGTCACCTATCCAGGAATCCTCTCTGACCCAGAGGGAATAACTGAAATCCTGGGACCCCCCCCCCCCATCAGACTTACGGCTGGTTGGCAGCCAGGTACTGCTGCCAAAGAATGAAAAATCCATGTGAGGCATGGAGAGGAAAAGTTAATGTAATATTAAAACTAGAAATATCCATTCTGTCAAATGAAATGCCCTGCTGTTTGATCCCATTTACTGGAGTAGAGCTTTATATCAAGGCATCTTGGGTTTTAAATTACGTGTCAGTTATAATTTTGCACTGTGGACATGAAATGTGGGACTGTCATTTAAGGGAAGGAAAGAGCAGCTCAGCTCAAAGTGGCTGACTAATAGTGAGCTAACTTGCATAATAGTTCCAAATCTGGCAGCTGGCCACAGCTGTGAATGGGGGTTTGGAAAGTGGCCACGGACACTGACAGCAAAGCCCAGTGCTAACTTGGGTATCTCCATCTCCCTTGGAAGGCATCCATGCTTTGCAGAGGATTCTGCCAGGAGGACCCAGAAAGCAGAGCACCTCTGCACTTCCTTCCGGATCGCATGACGATGCCTGCAGTGAACTGATTTCAGGGAGGAGCCGCAGTATTTGGGCAGGAAAGGACTTCTGTGCTTCTCATGCAGATAGACGAACAGGAATCAAGTAACCACACCTCGCTGTGGGTTTTCTGAGTTACTTCAAAGGTCGTCAGCCTGTGACCGTCATAGTACAAAACCGCCTTTGCTTTCCTTTCTTGTGGAACAACACTTCTGAATACATATTCAGACTTACTTCAAGGGGTTTTTTCCCTCTTACAAGCCATTTTTCTACCTTATTTTATTATCAAGTCCTATTGTAGCCTTGCTAACAGTGTGCCTGTTGAGATGTGAAAGCAGCATTACAGTCTGTGTTTCGATTGTTCTACTGTCTGTCTCTCTTTGCCCGAATTTTCATGCTAGAAGAAATTTTAAGGATGATTATCTACCTTACTGATGTGATGGGAAGATTCAATCATTCTGTTCTTTAAATTAAAAGCCTTGAATACGTAGAATAGAAGGCATTTGGCATGGGCAATTTTTAATTTCATTTTCTCTTATTGGTTATCATCCGTACCACATTTATGCCTAGAGGTCTCAATGCAGATCTGCGCTTCATAGCTGTGTGCTGTGTGCATCCAGGGAAAGGGATTAATCTCAGATGATTTTAGCCATCTGAAAATGAAGCACCTATGCTGAGCTGGTTGAAAGGGTTTTGCTCTACAGTGTAAAAGATGACAGCGAGCCAGCCCATTCTAGGATACATATTTCGGAAAGGTGGGGTGAGTCTTCTTCTGGGAATGCCTCTGTCGATTAGCTGTAGCAACCTAAACAAGAAGTTTGCTTTAGGTACCACGGTCTCGGAATGCTCAGATGGGAATCATCCCTTGTATGTGACCTTTTTCACCTCAGAAGGAGACAGCCCTTAGCTCAAATGAATTCTAATTTCTGTTGCAAACAATGGGCCCAGAGGAAAAACAGTCCCAAGTGATGAAATGAGTTGCATGTTTCAAAGTAGAGAAGGAAGCAGAACTCAGACCTCTTGTCCCCTTAGCCCAGTGTTGAGTCCCCAAGGACTTTAACAAGTATGCAAGCTGTAGTTTCAAACAATAGCGAAAAGCTGGTCTACCTAGGTTGAGGTTGGGTCCCAAAGGCCACTATTTGTAAAGGTTTCTGCACAATCATGTCTTACTTTCCCCATGAAGGATGCAGAACTTGAGGAAGCCTTGCAGATCTTTGCTAAGATCGTTGGTTCTCTCCCTACTGGAAGCTCTTCAAAAAATTACTTTTTGGCTTGTTGCTCTCCATGTGATTGTCCAAATGAAACCTCTGATTTTTGCCGCAGCCTGATATCTGCACCAGCTACTTCATCCTCAAGAGCCTGTCCTTGACAGCTTTTTAATCAGATGAATGGTCAATTACAGAGTTGGATTGAGTGAGTTAAGCACAATGGATCATTTTTTTCATTTTTACTCTCTCTTTCTATTTACAGATTGTCTGGAAAGAGACGCGGATTTCCTCAAATGTATTTGTTATTTGAAATGATTCATGCATTTTACTAGCAAATAATTCTTAGCCTGTAGATTTTTCACCAACAATTTGTTGAGGATATTTGGAATGCATGCAATGTTGGTTAGATACATAATTCACTTCATTATTGTTACTGTGCCCTGATTGTATAATTTATATAACAAAATACAGGGCAAATTATGAATTTTACAATTGCTTGCACAATGAGAAATTTACTCTCAGTGAATATTTGCAGATTCAGTCTCAACATTCATTTTTCATGAGCATTCATTCTGGCAAAGCTACTCTGCTGCTTTGCTAAAATATTTCTGGAAAGCAAACACCAAAAGGATCTTAAACACTTACAAAAGCGGAGGAGGGGGGAGGGGGCAGAGAACAAACAGGCATTCAGTGGAAAGCGCTTGCTGGATTCATCCAGGACTGCTGCTGTGTTGTTTTGCCCAGTTCTTCATCTCATTACTTGTAGGAAGATTGAAAGTGGCCATCAGTGGATACGGAAGAGGGTGAGAAAAACTGAATGTCAGTGTGAGCCCGTCACTTGCTCAGTGATTCGGGGCTCCAAGTCATGCACAGGACAGCTGAAACGGACTGCACCCAGCTACTGTCTCTGCCCTTCTGAAAGGTCTCCCCTCCACACTAACCTTCATTTTTGATTAATTTACCTGACATACAAATTCACCCTTTTTTTTTTTTTTCATTAATTTCTCCCTTGTACTCTGCAGTAGGGACAACGGAGCCCAGGATACCACAGGCACTCCACAGCTGCCTTTGGGCTCCCCGAAGGTACAGGTGACACTTCTTTGCATACACAGACCCAATGTTCAGGACGGCTTCAAGCAAGAAAGAGAGAGACATCTGGCTCCCCGCCGTTGCTGAGAGAACTTCTAAGCACAAAGGGACAGCCAGCAAACCAGACTCATGCCATGCCATGCTGCCAAGTGTAGTGCAGCACTGACAGGTTTGGAGCAATCCCCTGAGAAAATGGAGGTTGCTGGCTTGGGATTTGTTTTTTTAATTCCCTCACAGTTGAGCTCTACTGAGTCACTCAAGTGAAGTATGGCAAAGCTTGAAAGCCCTGAAGACATTATTTATTTAGTTTTACAAATCCTGCAATAAGTCAGTTTAGTTGTTTTGAGATTGTTTTATAATCTTGGAGAATTTTTGCTATTTTTTCCACTCCTTTTAGCCAGAGGGTGCTTTGGTTCTAAGCCTCAGAGTAGCCTAGGTAACATGGTGGCCAAAAATCATGGCATTCACTTGAAATGCAAAGTTCTCCCACATGCTGCTGGTCTCCTGCTTACCCATGGAGAGGCAGAGTGGAAAGGCTGGGAGAGCTATTGTATTGATCCACCAGTAAACTAGTGCCAAGATTTTCAATCAAACTTTGCCATTTTTCTATGTGTACCCATGTATGTCCATGAAAAGCACTAGCTCAATACTGGACTACCAGAAAAAAGCAGCCCATATCCTCCATTTATAGTTCAACCCCGGTGTTGCTAATTCTGAGCACAATTTTACAAGCAATGCTTAGGAAACCCAGTCTTGCCCTGTTGCTTCCTCCAGCTCCGGAGGGTTTATTCCTTCTGCATTCTTTCCTTCTGCAAAGCTGATGATATGAATACAATCAATTTCTGTTTTAAGAAATGAAGCCTTATTTGACCTTATCTTCACAGAGTGCAGATGTTCTGGGCTAAATTCTGCCTGAGTGTAACAGTACTGAAATTGGGGGAATTGCGTCAACATTGCAGTTGACCATATTTGTCCATCTGGACAACTGAAACATATATTTTGTGCCTTTATGGGCTTGCCACCACACACAAGGCTTCATAGTTACATTGCATATGCCCTTGCATGAGTGATACTCCCTCTGTGCCAGAATGCATGGCACGGAACACGCCTTCAGTGACGAGGCGGCTGGTGCAGAAACTGATTGCTACCTCCTTAATGGAGGTATATGAACATCTCTGCTGCGGACATGGAAGTGAAAGAGGACAAAATCTCTTTTGCCAACCTGCATGGAGCAGCAGCAGCCTCCCCGTGCTGTGGCTGCTTTCTCTGTACACGCCCGGCTGCAGACTTTAATTAACTTCCCTGACTGAACAGAGCCGTTGCTAATGAAGCAGCTAATTCTGAGAGCAGGGGGCATGTTCCATCATTTAGTGCATTCATGTGATTCCAGCATCCCATAATAACCTGTCTTCCTCATCAGTTAGTTCCTTTTCTGTTTTTTATATTTATAACTCTAGCTGTCTCCTTTCCCACATGGGTGTCTGTGTTCTGGCTTCAATTACATTTCTGCAAAAATCTATCTGTGCTGGATACAAAGCTCCAGTTCAAGATTTACCAATATCTAATCTCAGGAGAAAAATGCCGTGTGAAGTAGAAAACCCCAAACTGGATTTATGTGCTCACTTGGAATTAACAAAAGCCTCTGAATGAGATTTCTCTCCTTCTCAGAATGGATTCTGTCTGTAACTACTCTGATGAAAACAAAATAAACTATTTTTTTTTCTTGTTGTTGTTCGCCGTTTGCTATTGTCAAGACACCACTATTTTCACCAGGGAGCAAAGGTGGTGCGTTCGACTGGAGGTTTAATATCTGATACAGCCTCTGGCTGGGTCTCCAAATAGACATAAACCTCACCAACGTGGCATCCTGATTTTTTTTTTCCATTGCTTTGTGGTTTTTTTAACTGCATCTTATCCTCAAGCCAGCTTGTCCTAGAAACTTCAGATGAAGTTTAGTTTAAAGGTCTTGGAGTCAATTTTGAGGGAAGGAAAAGCTCAGAGGGAATGTACTTCTTGGAAAATCAAAAACTTTGAAATGACACAAAATCCAGAAGATATTGAAACAGTGAGCAAGGGCTGAAAGAAGCCTGCAATTCCAACTGAAAAGACATGGTTAAGCTGTTGTCTTTCACTTAGAGAGGAGCAAACTTCCTCCTAGGCAATCCCACCATATCCATTTCTGTTTATTGCACTCTGTCAGACATTGCCTCACTCAGGCAGCTCTGAGCTCTGTCATTTACTCACTGTAAATGACAATGTGGGAACATCCAGTGCAACCTCCAGTTTTTGGGAGCTTGGGCAAAAAGGAGGACCTCACCACTCAGTCTGCTTGAGTGTCAGAGACAAAAGAGACATCAGGGACCAAGTTAGGAGAACTGATTCTGTATCACAGCACCCACCAGCAGGCATTAGGTAGCCTCTTGGAAGCCACACAACTATGAAACCTCTTGTGGGAACTTTACGGTCTATGGTCTGGAGAAAAACTTCTACCTACCCTTCACCTTTCCTTATCGCTGCACTCCCTTCCAGCCAGGGAAGAGGGCAAGGGGAAGAAAGCTGCTCCTGAGTTGGAGGAATAGAAAATGTTTGGGCCAGCAAGGGAGGGGACTGAGAAAAGCTGTAGCTGGTTTTTGGGAACAAGCTGATCCCAAGGCAAGGAAAGAAGGGAAATCTGAGTTGGAGGAGGTCCACAGGCAGCAGGAAGGGAGGCAGTAATAGAGCTAGCTATTTGCTCAATTAATTATCATTCGTTTAATTTGTAATTTAGAAATGAAATGATTTTTCGTGATTCATTCAGAAGAAATTTCCCGAGGTGCCAAGTGCAGTTTGCTAAAATGAAAGATGATATCCTGCGATTAGGAAGATGATTATTGCACTCTGGGCTGAAGGGGGTTGTTATGGCAAGGCACAGCTTAGCAGTACATCTCTCCAGTTCTCAACCCTACCTACTTGGCCTGCAATGTTAGACATGCTGCTGAAGGGCGGCTAGCGGGGGTTGCTCCACCAACATTCGACGGGTTGTGTGAGACCAACATCTCCATGCTTTCTCGAACAATGTCCTGACTCTCTTTGTCTGATACCTGAAGCTGAAGACACTGCATGAGAGGGCAGGAAAGACAGGAAAAGTGGGAAGTGTAAAAAGTTCGAGAAAAGTGAGGAGGGGGCAAATAGAAGGTGAAGTAGCTAAGGCTGTGGCAGGGAAGAGCTCCTCTGTGCCAGAGGAAGAGGAGGGGGCAAGTGCCATGTGCATCACAGCTACCAGGAAGAGATGAAGGCTTTTTTGTATATCAGGGAATTGACAGCTTTTTGCAAACTTGAATCATCCTTCAGATAGAGGATCAACAGAGGCAAAAGACAATGAAGTTGAAAAATATGGTTTGAGGAATGTCTTTTATATGTTGCAATTTAGGGCTCAAACCCACTATTCTTGTTGTTGTTTTGTTGCTGTGGTT
Organism: Opisthocomus hoazin; assembly: GCF_030867145.1. Classification (NCBI taxonomy): domain Eukaryota; kingdom Metazoa; phylum Chordata; class Aves; order Opisthocomiformes; family Opisthocomidae; genus Opisthocomus; species Opisthocomus hoazin. The sequence continues at coordinate 14,287,448 of NC_134421.1, read as the reverse complement.
ATTACCAAGAAAGAAGGAAGATCCAGCTCAGGAGATTTTAATGACCTTTTAGCAAGAATTGAGGGAGACCTGAGAAGAAAAAGAATCTACACAACAGCTAAAAAAGCCAGTTCCTGATACTGGTCTTGGTTTAAAGCTTAGTGATGCTAAAGAAATAAAAATAGAAGTGCCAACAATGAAGTGAAAACAAACATGAAATGCAGTGTCATCTTATTATCCATTAGCAAAACTCTAATTTTTCACTTTTAACTGTATATTGACTGTATTGATTCCAGCCTTCTTTAAAGTAGTACTCTGTTCAAAGACACTTATGTACTTTACCAATTTCTCATTAGAGGAACAACATACTGAAAGCAAATATTGCCTCTGGTGTATCGAAGTTAAAACGCATACTGCAAGCTTGCTGTTTTGCCCTGCACATTTTAATGGAGAGGGAGAAGTACTGCTGCTAAGCCAGAAACAGGAGGTATTTTTAGCTGCTCAATATTAATAAACCAGTGAGTTCCCTATCTTTCATGAAAGCATGGAGAATATAGAAATATCAGGCTGTATTAAAAAGGAGATATATATTAAAAACAGTTGTAGGGATAGAAAAGACTAACAGATCATACACCATTTGAGCTTCAGTTTTGTCTCACTTGTGGACCAGGGATGTTTGTGAGCTGGGTCGCACGGAGTTCTCTAGCGACAGTAATATACTGCAAGTGCATATAGGATCCGGAAGGATTTCAAAATCATTCCTGATTAGAAAATAGCAAGATTGTGATTATTATGAAGGAGATAGGCTACTCAGTAACTTCCAGAAACGGACTGACATCCTTAGGCACAATTCTGAGTGCCCATTTTCTACCTGGGATAAAGAATCATTTGGTGACAATAGTCCTGTCTTCTGTGTATCAGAGCACCATTTGGACCTGGGCAGAACAATTTTCTACTCCATTTTAAGTGAATTTAGCACAGTACCAGAAACTACACAGGAGAAAGGCTCAGACAAGCTGAACCCATTATTATTTACTATTTACATCATTACACTTCAAAGCTGTGGTAAATTGAGAGATCAGGGTTTCACCTGGGTGGCACTGGACAAACACAGACAAAAAAGCAGTATGTCTTTTTCCTTTTTCTTTTTTTTTTTTTCCCTCTTAGTGCTCCTTCTTGTGAAATACACGGGGTAATAACCGAAAGTCCTTTCTCTAACCTCTCTGAAGTCGGGATTTTTTGATCTTACAGAAGGCCAGTAGTGCTTGGAAACCTGAAGCTCTGGATTTCACCGAATGAATTGATGTGAAAGTGCCAGTGCATGCATCACTCACAAGATGGACAAAATAGTGTAAGGTTTGTGAGAGGATGTGTATTTACCTGGGCCAGTGATTTGCTGGAGAGCAACTTTTTACAAAGGCATGTAGTGATAGGACAAGGGGTAATGGCTTTAAGCTAAAAGAGGGTAGGTTTAGGTTACATATAAGAAATAAACTCTTTACCACGATGGTGGTGAGGCACTGGCACAGGTTGCCCAGAGAAGCTGTGGATGCCCCCTCCCTGGCAGTGTTCAAGGCCAGGCTGGATGGGGCTTTGAGCAACCTGGTCTGGTGGAAGTTGTCCCTGCCCATGGTAGGGGGCTTGGAACGAGATGATCTGTAATGTCCTTTCCAACCCAAACCATTCTGTAATTTTATGATTTCTGGCTGAAAGATATGGGCACCAGAGCTACGGCCACCCACTTGGAGCTACAGCTTCTTGTTTTACCAGTGCTGATGCTTTTAATTCCCAAATATTTTCTCAATAGTTCCCCACACTAAAGGAGGACGTAAATTGCTCTTCAGGGTAACTATAGATGACATAGAAAGAAACTTCTCAGAGAACCAATGCACACTTCACACGATGTAGGTATGTCTCAGAAGAACAAAATAAGAGCTGGGCTGGGTCTGAGTAATGCTGAGCCTGGCTGAGCCTTCTTTTTCTGATGTGCCCAAGAGCAGATGCACAGGATAAAAAAACAGAGCCAGCGCACTGTGGTGCCCATGTATATCAATTAATGTGTTATGATTTGCTAAGGCAGAAGTTGCACCCACATCATCGTCTTAAATAGCCATTAGAGCACCTGCATTATGCAGAGAAAGCACAGACTTATCATTATCCAAATTCCACCTCATCCACTACACAAAATTTCCACTCTGGTTGTACTTGCTGCCTCTGAAAACTTTTCTTAACACCCGAGATAAATGGGGGACAGTAAAGCTCAGCTTTTATAGCACTTTTCATGCAAAATGGACTCTTAAGCACTTTACTGAGTTAAATCACACAGTTATGGAATTAAATAATATAAATTTAATTTTTTTCAGCTTTAATGTATTACTCCTTGTTTTATTGCTACTGTCCAATTTGAATAATTCTTTCCCTTCTCTTCTAGTGCTATTATTTAATATTATATAACAGTGCTGGTCAGAGGTCTCAATGAGACTGATCTAGGAGTTGTACAGACTGAGTAGTCACACATTATGCTACTCAAGAGCAGATGCTGCAGAGACAAATTCTGCTTTTACTGAGGTCAGTGGCAAAACTTTAATTGGTTTCACAGAAGTCCTTAGAGAGATCTCATCCAAGTATGCATACCTGCTGATCCTGTCATCCCTAGACTGACTCCAGGTGGGATGCTTGTGGTTTTAAAGAGCCCAAGATGATTTTCTGGATGTTGCACGTGGAGTTGTAGCAGTTCTTGGCTGGTGCTCAAGGCATAATCATGGCAGCTAGGTCTTTGGTGTGCACCATAGCAACAAACCGAGGTCTGGTGAAAACCTGGCCGAAGAGATAGAGATGAGCTTTTTGAAAGTCTGGTCAGGATGATGTGTGCAAAAGACTTAAAAATTGAGGTCTCAGTGGCTGCAGACCCCTGGCAGAAAGCTATCAGGAGGCAAATTATGAGCATTGAAATGCTCAACCTCTATGTAGCCAAGCTGCCAGAGGCACAGACAAATGTGAAGATCTGCTTGCTAGGGGACTGGGCACCAGTATGTGGTGGAGAGGAGAGACTAGCTCTGGTTCAGACATGAGACTTGCTGAGGCTACAAGGTTCACATGTACAAGCCTCAGTGCTTGAATCAAGCCCATGCTTTAATTCCATGACTATTTCTGGAGTGATAACTTTTGGCTCCCTGCAGTTTGCTAGCAGGGCTACAGACTTCTGAGAAATTGCGCCGAGTATACTGACCTTTCTATTTTGAGCCAGCTTTCACCAGTCCCTTAGAAACAGTAGTGAGCCCCAGGGGACCACAGCCCGCAGGCTGCAAACTGCTGTCCTAGATTCTCCTCCGGATGTTCTGAAGCACCAGCTTCCCCAGGGAAACAGAAAACCTAACCTTAGCATAACCTTTCTGGGGACGCAGACCCAGACAGAAAAGAAACCTTTTGGATGACTCCAGTGAAGTAATCCTTCGTAGGCAGTTGTCTGCAGCCAAGAGACAGTATACTGAGCACCAGCCACTTCCTTACAGTAGAAGCTACTCTTTATTTGTTTCATCTTATCACATGCTGGAGAACAGCCAAGTCCCATGCCCAGTGACCTTTCACAGACCTTATCTACCTCTTCTTCCTCATGCCCTTCACCAAAAATCTGGCCAGAACTTTTTCAGCAGCTTTTTTTTTTTTTTTGTCAGTCAGATAGAATAAAAGATTGTCAGGAGACTGTAATGATTTTCTAACACAGTCTGGGGGAAAACAGTTTTCCTGTCAAATTCCTTTTCTCCTGGCCACCCGTCTGTGAAATGCTAGAGAACCAAGCATCTGCTAGCTCTGGGAATTTCTAAGGGAAAGTGCTCAGACCAAGCAGAGCTCTCCAGAGCAGGCACCTCAAAACCCTGTTATCAGGTCTTCAAGTGATACAGGAAGCACTACTGATTTTACTAAGAAAAATCACAATACAGTAAAATTTCACAAGTTCTGTCCCACAATAGTCTCTAGGGTGTGACCTTAATGAATTGCCTTGTCCTGTTAATCTCACAATCTGTTCTCTACATGATGCTTGCATAATATCTGATCATTCCTGTGACACAATTGCACTCATTTTTATGGTCTCCCACAGCTTCCCCTTTTCAATGATGGAAAGATCCCCTTCCTCCCCATCATTGCCCTGCCCAGGCAACGTTTCACCAAAGCCGTCTCAGATCACTATTCTGTTCTACTCCCTGAAAACTCTTCTCCAAAAGATCTGTCCCAGAACACTTTCAAAGAGCTCATGTCCCCACATCGCTCCCCCTACATTGTTCCGTTGAAAGCACCAAGATGCTGCAGAGAAACATAGAGCAAAATGAATGTGCGTTTTCCTGTGAAAGCTCTTGCCCTTGTCACTCTCTGCAGATCCTCTGTTGCTGTCTATAGCATTTCCCTGGAGGCTTCCATCTGAATGACAAACAAGGAAGGGACAAGATGCATTTGAAAAGAACAAAATCTTACAGAAAGCCCTGAAAGGCCTTTCCACTGCTGCAGGGAAATACCCTACAGGAGTCAAAAAGGAATCTCTGAACATCCCAAAAGAAATGTCCTCTGAGGCTTGCAAATCAAGCAAGGCTTCGCTTAAACTTAAGGTTCTGTTTAACCCTACTTGATGTGCTGTTGCAAGCCTGAGGGGTCTTTGTGCTCCAGTCATCAGAAGACAATTCAGAGGCGTGTGGCCAGGAGCAGCCTCCACTTCCCTAATAACAAAAATACAGGGAGTCCTTTCATAGAATCATCGAATGATAGACTCGTTTGGGTTGGAAGGGGTTCCAACCCCCCTGCCATGGGCAGGGACACCTTCTGCTAGACCAGGTTGCTCAAAGTCCCATCCAACCTGGCCTTGAACATTTCCAGGGAGGAGGCATCCACAGTTTCTCTGGGCAGCCTTTTCCAGTACCTCACCACCCTCATGGTAAAGAGTTACTTTCTCATATCTAATCTATACCTACCCTCTTTCAGCTCAAAGCCATTACGCCTTATCTTGTCATTACGTGTCCTTGTAAAACGTCCAGCTTCTGGTAGGTCCCCTTCAGGTACTGGAAGGCTGCTATAAGGTCTCCCCGGAGCCTTCTCTTCTCCAGGCTGAACAGCCCCAACTCTCTCAATCTTTCCTCAGAGGAGAGTTTTTCCATCCCTCTGACCATTTTTGTGGCCCTCTTCTGGACCTGCTCTAACAGGTCCACGCTTCTTTTGATGCAGCCCAGCCCATGGTTGGCTTTCTGGTCTGCGAGCACACATTGCTGGGCCATGCTGAGCTTTTCATCAACCTATACCCCCAGTCCTTCTTCTCAGGGCTGGTCTCAATCCATTCTGTGCCCAGCCTGTATTTGTGACATCTGGGAAAGGGCATCCCAAGCAGGTTCAACCAAGGGAGCCTTTTTCAACCTATTTTGATCGCTTCAGGTCCAAACTCAATGTAACACTAAAACACAGCAGAAGAACTTTACATGTGTATTGAAGTCCTACAGAAGTCAGAAGAGCAACAGCAGTCTTTCAGTTCAGAAAATCACAGCTATGCAAGAATTCGATACAAGTTGTTTTACTAAGAACCATACTTGTTTGTTTTAAGACCAAGCTGAGTTTCTGAGATCGAAGTCACATGCTGAAATTAAAGTTCTATATGTTTGTTTTCATTTTTTTAATGTGGATCTATAAATAAAATTTCAAACTCCATCAAGTAAATGAAAAAGATTGTGGAAAAGGTCTGCTGAATTGACTTGTTTCGCTTGTGCAGATGGCCAGGATGCTGTTCCTCCTAGTTGCTTATTCTTAAGCAGCCCATTTTTCACCTCTTCCCCAGGATAATATTCAACAACAATCTTGCAGCTTAATGCATCGTGCAAGTTTCCTAACAGCCCACTCTTTTTTTCCTTTCACATCTTCTGTTCTTATCCAAATTTTCTTAGTAATATTATTGACTCTCCGAGACACTGTAGAACACCTCCTTTTGCTGCCTGAAGCTGAAAAGTTTTAGATCCAGAAGGGCAAGTGCAGGGTCCTGCACATGGCGAGGAATAACCCAGTGCACCAGTGCAGGCTTGGCGCGGACCTGCTGGAGTGCAGCTCTGTGGAGAGGGACCTGGGAGTGCTGGTGGACAACAGGTTGACCATAAGCCAGCAGTGTTCCCTGGCTGCCAAGAAGGCCAATGGTATCCTGGGGTGCATTAAGATAATTGTGGCCAGCAGGTTGAGGGAGGTTCTCCTCCCCCTCTACTCTGCCCTAGTGAGGCCTCATCTGGAGTACTGTGTCCAGTTCTCTGCTCCCAGTTCAGGAAATATGAGGAACTACAGGAGAGAGTCCAGCAGAGGGCTATGAGGATGGTGAGGGGACTGGAGCATCTCTCCTGCGAGGAGAGGCTGAGGGAGATGGGCTTGTTCAGCCTGAAGAAGAGAAGGCTGAGAGGGGACCTTATAAAGGTTTATAAATATCTCAAGGGTGGGTGTCAGGAGGATGGGGCCAAACTCTTTTCAGTGGTGCCCAGCAACAGAAGCGGGGGCACCAGGCACAAACTCAAGCATAAGTAGTTCCGTCTGAACATGAGGAAGAACTTCTTCCCTCTGAGGGTGACGAAGCACTGGAACAAGCTTCCCAGAGGGGTTGTGGAGTCTCCTTCTCTGGAGATATTCAAAACCCACCTGGGTGCAGTCCTGTGGAGCCTGGTCTAGGAGAACCTGCTTTGGCAGGAGGGTAGGACTAAATGACCCCCAGAGGTCCCTTCCAACCCCTGCCATTCTGTGATTCTGTGAAGGAGAGAGAGACAGAAAAGGGTCCTGGGCTACGGTGCAGGGGCTTTGGGAAAGCCTCTGTAGGAAAGGCAGTCTCCTCATACTGCTCTGCTGTACATGGAGGGCTGTCTGAGTCCCTTGATCTCTTACGAACAAGGGATCTTGCAGCTTTTGACTCACAGTGGCCAAAGCAGTGTTGTGTCAGGTGATGTGCCTGAGGACAGTCCACACCACCATGCCACCGCTGCTCAGGATGCTCTTCGGCAGGGCTCCTTGGAAGCTGCTGCCCTGCAGGGCGCTGCAGCCCCACTGCGGTGCGGTGCGTTGCCACGACCTCTGTCCCACCGCAGGGTGCCACGGGCTGTGGCTGTACGTGGGAGTCCTGGGGTGAGAAACAGGCCGAAATACTGTGGTCAGCTGGGCAAATCATCACATGGCGTGTGTGGCTTGGCAGAGCTGCAGAGTTCAAGAGATACACAGCACCAAGCACCATCCAGTCCCTGTGACCGTCTTCCCTCTGGAACACTTCTTTGTTTCAAACTCCTCAGGAGACTGCGAAAGACTCAGATGCACTATGTCTAGTATTTCAGGCCCTGCAGTTCATAGTATTGTTGCTCTGACTGTGAAGTAAAGCAGTGTCTTTATATTTAATTTCCTTTCCGTTATAACCTATAATAGGGCAATATCATGGTTCTTTTTGCCATACTCTCAGGTACACAAGGTATCGGGTGTGCGGGAAATAAAGACATATTGCGATCTCTGACTTGGTTACCTTCTCTCCTTAACACTTTAACAGATGTCTAATGTAGCTTTTATGTTCGAAGAGAGGTCATTAGTTTACAAATTAGCAGCCTGAAGTGTAATTTGCTACCACTGAGTGAAAATTCAGTTTGGATATTTCTTTTTTAGGATTAGTGTTTATGAAATATAAGTGAGATTAATCACTCAGCTACATAAACTATTGAGGCATCCAGGATAATTTCTTCTTGTAATCTGTTCTTCCACCCACACCTCCTGCCACTTTGAAACTCAAATCTTGCCTCATCATTTTACCTTCAGCCAGAAGAAAATCTGTCTTTTCCTCTAGGAAATCAGTTGGGCTTGGGAGAACACACTGATGGTGACGCTGCACACTTTACTTTGAGAGAAGCTCAGCAACTGCATCTAGAGTCTACATAATCGCCACGGGCCTTAGGTGACTTGCAAGGTGTGAGGCTAAAAGATCAATGTCTCCATCCTCCTTAGCTGTGAAAAGATACCCTAAAACCAGGATGCCCATGAGAAATTTAAAGAAAGGAGATCCAACTGGAAAAAAAAGAAAATCTAAGGAGACAAATCTGCACGTGTGCCTGGGATTATAGACACTAGTTTGATACCACTGACAGCCTGTCTTCAGATTCCATTCATGTCCTCAGAGTTTAATTAGTGTTATGAACTCCATTCCTATCCACACGGGAAGCTCTCAGGTAAGGATGACAAAGTACAGAAAAGTACTCTGTGAAAAGAAATGGGAAAGTTTTACTAAATTTCAGCAATTTGGCTATAATGTCTTCTGGGTAATTTTTTTTCTGGATAATAAAATGGAGAAAATGAGACAGAAGAACTGTCCAAGGCAGCAAAGAGTGAACAGCAAAAGGTGCACTGCTCTGTTGAGAGTGTTGCTGCTACCAGCAGCTTGCTTTTGTTCCCACAAAATCAGTGGGAACCACGAACACCCAGTACACTAGTAGTGCTGCACCTTGCTTCAGAACACAGAGGGTGCCAGATGCCAACCTTGTGTAAGCATTGGGATTGGAGATGCTTGAGGGAGATGCAGTGTAAAAATCTCCCAGAGGTTTTTGCCTAATTAAAATGACTGCTCTTTTACATCTGCCAAACCTCCTTTCTCTGCTGGTCTCAGTGGATCAGATTGTCCCTCACACAGTGCCCATCGCACAGCTGGCCTCTTTTTCTGGCTTGAATGACAACAAATCAAACCCTCCCTCCCCAGCTCTGTGGAAGCAGAAAGCAGTAGTGTCCCTGTGGTGGGGGGAAAAAAGCCTTCATGGCACAGACTCTCCATCCTGGGAGGCTGATGCTGTGTATTTTCAGCTCCATGGAATGTGCTTTGGCAATCCTGGGAGACAGAAGAGGCAAAGGGACCATTTGGGATGCCTAAGGATTGACCTCACCTAGGTTTAACCATCTGAAAGGCATCTAGTATAGGTCTCAAACCTTCTGTAGTCAGCAGAGAGTGACCACCACCTCCCACCACTTGCTGAATCCTCCCCTGTGCACTCCACAGCTGTTGCAGCCAGGGGTGAACTACCTTCAGAGAGTGGGAGCATTGTAATGTACTATCAGAGGGAATTCGGTGACTTCATGAAACAGCACAAGTATGAGCAGATGGAGTAATTCTAGAGAAACAGCTTTTTTAATTAATCTGAATTCTTTCTATGGTCAAAATATATAAGAAGATGCTGCAGTCGTTATGGTGCCAGAAAAACCACCATAGAAATCCACAATAAAGTCCAGCTCTGGTTTTGGTCTCTGTAACTGTGTTAGTGTCACTGGAGGCAGTCTTGGACAACATACCAGTTAAAAGTGTAAGAGCTTGAGTGGATACCTTTTTTTTTTCAATAAAACTGCTGCCTCTGAAAAAAATTTCAAAGTGGTAAGAAGTCTCAAAATCATACAAAAGTATGATTCCCCTTTTAAATATTTAGTGAACCTGCCCTAGCATCTGCTTGAGTGTGCGTGAGTGTGACTTTGCAGTTCTGCATGCCTCAGGGATGTTGCAGGCAGGAAACGAAAGATGATGTGACTTCAACCGAGTAACAGTTCCCTGGAAATTCACAGTGTATGAATCCTTCTTGCTCTAAGATTAGCAAAAGGGGGTTCTTTGTTCCCTTGTTCTTTCTGTTCATGAGTGAGAGCGTACATCTGGGACAAGACATCAGTCAGATATCACTCCACTCTCTGTGGTAGGCATTTCTATGGGTAGTGCCTGAGTTTGAAGAAGTTGGTAGCTGGAACAATACTAGTGAAAGTACAAATATAGCTGCCCTGCTCTGAAGGTCTCCCTGATATCCACCTTTAGCTGCTGTCATGAACAGCATATACAGTAAATAATCAATGCTTTGGTCCAACGGGCAGAGCCATGTTTAAGTGTAGATACATCCAACAATCAGTGCGTGTGTAGTCTTGCTGCATGTTTACCGTAAATAACAAAATAAAAGTTATTTCTGGCCTGGCTATACTACTATCTCTCAGGAAAGCTTTAAACCTTGGATGCAGCACCTCATTAATATGGTTCTGTGGCTGTTTAATCAGGCCTGTTTTGTGTCCAACCAAACTAAAGGGAATACACATGTGACTACACAGATTGCTACAGGCATACCTTACAATAATCAACATTAACATTTCTGGACTTCTTTTACCTGGAAATTTTTGCTTGAAATACAATGTAACAAACTAAGGAAATGTGACATATGCTAAATATTAGGAAACATTTTCTCACAGTAAAATCAGCAAGGAATGTAGTACTAGGGAGTGGTGCTGTAGAGACCAAGATACTGCCTTTTGAGGCTGTGTGGTGCTCAGCACTGGGCATTTTGAAAGTGGACTAGATATCCTCCATCAAAAATTACTTAAGTCCTAGGAACAAGTCCTGAATGGGCAAGATGACTTTAAGAGGACCCTCCTAACCTCACTTTCTCTAGACATGTTAGAAATTGCTATTTTATAGGTTATATAATTGTTAAAAAGTGGCTGAGTGTGTCTACTCAGGGGCTGGTCACGCTCTACTCAGAATTTTCATTAACATCTGGGATGCACTGGGGTGCAACACTGAGGGATACACCTAATGGTCCTGGGGCTAACACCAAACTGGAAGAGTTGCAAGCACACTGAAAGACAGGGATGCAATGCTAAGGATATTGACAAACTTACGAGCTGGTATGAAATCAGCGAGTGCAAATCAGTAAAGACACAAGAAAGGAGGCTAATGGAGGGCAAAACAAAACGGGGAGCAATAGAGTAGGCAGCAGGACACCAAGGAAGTATGAAGGCTCTTTAGTGGCTGTTAAACTAACTGTAAATCTAGATCCTGGTGCATTTGATCGCGTGATAGGCTTCCTCTGTGAAAGAAGTGCTGAAAGAAGCACTAACAAGGCCCAGAAGGCCTTTTGCACCGGGGGATGGCAGAGGGAAGGAGCTGGAGCATGCAGGAAAGCTGCTTTGAGGAGAATAATGGGAAATAGGAAATACATAGCAAACCTTGCAGGCAAGAAAGCTGATCTAGTCAGAGAAGGGAGATGCATAAATCTTTCAGCATGCAGAAAGCTGTTAAAAAAGTGATATGAGAGAGGGACAGCTAAGAGAATTGTCAGAGAGTGAAGGGCAAAAATTGTTTTTCCTTATACTTGCACACACGCTTAGTTCCTAGCATGGGAGCTGTGTTCTCTTTCCTTCCTAGAAGCTTTCTCGTGTTCTCACAGTGCAATAAAGCATCTCAATACGCTGTGAATATGGTGAGAAGAGGCTCTAAACTTCCACTTAGGAAGCTTAATTATCAAGCAGGATCCTGGAAATACTGAACCTATCTTTTCTGTCTGCTGCTTACTCCCTGCCATCTCTAAACAGACATGAGGATGAGATGGTGGCCGTTAGGAGGAGCCAGCTCTGTGGTGTCCACAGCTGACCACCCACACGCTGCAAAGGAGAGATAAAGAGATGAGGGCCTCGATCTCTCATCCTGCCTTGAATGAGAAGTTGTCTCCCCTTGCAGTGCTCAGTAGTGAGGTAAACTCTTAGAGCCTGCCTGTATGCAGCTCTGGGGAATTGTGTTGTGAAGTGGCACCTACCAAAGTTGGGTAGCTATTTAGAAGGGGCTGTCCGAGTACTATGGACAAAAGACAATGGTGAAGCTTTCCAAGAACTGCCACTTGCTCAGGAAGCTCATGAAGTGCAGGCTGTCTTGCTCTTCCTCCTCGAGGTGTACGAGGCATGCCTTGAGGCATCATTTGCTGTAAGCACACACCTAGCTTTTGGGTGACTTAGACACAACCTCTCAGTGTACAACTTTGTTCCCTCTGATCTAGTTTTCTCTGCTGATTATTTCCCCACGCAAACCTATTGGTTCCTACAAAGCCTATTCATGCAAACCTGCAGGGGAGGAGCTTCGTTGAGAAACTAGTAACTCTAAGACAAAAAGGGGCTTGCATTTTCCTATGAGTCTTCACACAGCATAACGAAGTCTACTAATTTCTCTGACTAAATATATTTTAGAAGCATTTTTAGGCGAAGATATTGATGTTTGGGCTGAAAGTAGCAGAAGGATAGTGCATAATATCCACTTACGTGGTACTTAGCACCTTAAGCAAAATACTCAAGCCTTTCTTACAATCATAGAATAATTTAGGTTGGAAAAGGCCTATAAGATCACTGAGTCTAACTGTAAACCTATCATTGCCAAGTCCACCACTGCACCGTGTCACTAAGCGCCACATCTACAAATCTTTTAAATACCTCCAGGGGTGGTGACTCAACCACTTCCCTGGGCAGCTTGTTCCAATGCTTGATAACTCTTTCAGTAAAGAAATTTTTCTTAATATCCAATTTAAACCTCCCCTGATGCAACTTGAGGCCATTTCCCCTCATCCTATCACTTGCCACTTGAGAGAAGAGACCAACACCCACCTCGCTACAATCTCCTTTCAGGTAGTTGTAGAGAGCAATGAGGTCTCCCTCGCACCTCCTTTCCTCCAGACTAAACAACCCCAGTTCCATCAGCTTCTCCTTGTAAGGCTTGATCTCTAGACCCTTCACCAGCTTAATTGTTCTTGTTTGGACACGCTCCAGCACCTCAATGACTTTCTTGTAGTGAGGGGCCCAAAACTGAACACAGCACTCCAGGTGCGGCCTCACCAGCACCGAGTACAGGGGCACGATCACCTCCCTACTCCTGCTGGCCACACTGTTCCTGGTACAAGCCAGGATGCCCTTGGCCTTGGCTACCTGGACACACTGCTGGCTCATATTCAGCCAGTTGTCGACCAGCACCCTCAAGTCCTTTTCCGCTGGGTAGCTTTGCAGCCACTCCTCCCAAAGCCTGTAGCGTTGCATGGGGTTGTTGTGACCAAAGTGCAGGCCCCGGCATTTGGTCTTGTTGTATCTCATACAGTTGGCCTCAGCCCATCAATCTAGCCTCTCCAAATGCCTCTTCTGTCCAGAAGTGTGATTTCTGGGGGCAGAACAGATAGAGTAATATAAATATGGAGGGAAACCTTTCTTAATCACTCTTTACTTGTTTCAGTAGCCAAACACAGATCTGAAATCTGCACAGGTATTTCTCTTTTACTAGAGATTTAATTATTGACTCCTCCATGTGACTTCAGCAGTGACATGTCTCTGTCAAAGCTTCTAATCAGTTGCGCTGGTATGCAGCTGCCCACGTGAAAGCTGTAGCTGACACTGTCCAGCCTCTACGCAATCTCTGATCTCATGCTAGAACATTGTGTATCACACACAGAACTTCTTGCTTTTACACAGGGCCTTCAGCCACAAACTTCTTGCAGAGCTCAACAGTAATAAAAACTCTTCGTGACATAGTGAATAAATATATCAAAGCTTTTCCGATTGTATAGGACTTAAAAGTAACAAAGATCAAAGCCCAGGGGACAAGTATTTCTGCCTGAAAAAACCAGAATTTTTGTCTAAGCACGGCGGAAGATTTTGCACTAACAAGAAATGCACACAGAACTATTATTTGCTGGTACCCCAGGAAGACTTCAGAAACCTTATTAGATAGACAGGAAAAGAAATAAGAAATACAGAGGGAAGCAATGTTGATGGCAGTAAACAGAAAAAAAATCAATAGCATTATTTTATTTAATCTGTGGTGTTTTCATAGAGGGACTACGTGGCTCCGGCATGAGCTAGCTAGCTGTAGAGCCTTTACCTCCAGTCCCGGCCAGCCTCGTAGCTGTCAGAAGTTGCTGCAGCTGGGTGGCTGCAGTGGGATCCAGGAGGTAATACAAGCCATCCATCTCAAAAGCTCATGTTAGACTGGCGGTGTCACATGTGCTGCATTAGTCAAATGGAAGCAGTGTCTGAAGTGATGGAATTGCCCAGGAGCTCAGAACACCTCCTGACAGATACCTCAGCCACAAGCTGACTCCACACTAGTGGAGTCTTGGCTAGATATTGGACTCCTGCCCACCCACCTGGTCTCTGTGAGAACGAAACCCAGACACGTGGGCTACAAAGAGCAGGACCAGTACCCCAGCATGTACTCAGCTGCAGTACTGAAGAAATCATTGCTCTCTCAGCTCCAAAAGAATACCTCATTTATCATCAGGAGTATTAAAATATATATTTTTAAGGACAGTAAAATCCTAATTCATCTTCTTTAAGTTTATTCCTGTTAAGTCCACGGTAGAAGGATGGATATTGTAACTGGAAGGTTTTATGGCTTGTGGACACACCGTCAGCAGATGACCTTGCAGCTAAGGCTGAAGGTTCAGGCAGTTAAACTGGCTTGACTGTACATGGGTAACTCAGCACACAGCATCCAGCCTAAGGGTAGGAAGCACCTGTCACTGGAACTGCTGCTTTTAGGAAGATGAAAGCATGGAGCAGCACAGAACTGAACACAGGAACACCATGTTGTTTGTGAGAGAAAATGTGCGTGTGAGTGTGTATTAGAAATGATGGGCATCTTCCTGTCACTTCCTAGGCTTCCAAGAGTTGATGTAGCCCTTGACAGTCACTTCTCTTACTCTCCCACCTATTGAGCTGACCAAATAAACACTCTGCATGTATTTGCTGCACAGCTGAGGAATTCTCAGTGCAGCAGGGGCTTATTACTGCTCAAAGATGGGAGGCCATCCCTACAGCCTCCCGCCCCGCTGTTGCCTCAAGGGGCTTGGGAGGCTTCTCTGCAGTCAGACCACAGTGCGCTGGGGCCACATCCAGGTGTGATGCTGCAACACAGTGAGTCTTCATCCTGGGGTCTGGAGACACTGGGCTGCTCCTGGTGCCAGGGTTAGCTGCTTCGGGGCATGCCTAGGTATTTCTTCTTAGCATGGCACCATGCCAGGTAGGCTTACCTAAGGAAGGATGATTTAATTCACCAGCTGGCTGTAGCTGTGTTTGTAGTCACCTGTATGTCAAAGGCTGGCATGTGGTAGCCATTAACGCTTCCTGCAAATACAGTAACACCTTCTGCTTTTTAAGCAGCACCTTTCTGACACGGATCTAAATGTGCTTATGACAGGGTGAAAACTCTCAGCCCTTTGCCAGGCAGGCAGCATTAGTTCTGCTGCACAGAAAAGCAAGAGCAAAGGGAAATGAAAAGCCAGGCCTTCAGAGGCATTAGGGTGTCTAAAGAGCGCTTAAGCACCTTCTCTCATCCACCGAAGTTGGAAATATGTGTGAAAGTCCCGCTACCTACTGATTTCCCTTAGACATCTTGACACCCTATAAAGTCTGACTGTTGACTTCCAAGTGACTACAAATTTATGCATAATGCAAGTGGCAACTCCAGCCACAAAACCGGGGTGAGAGAGTGCCTGATTCGGTGCTTCAGGCCTTTGCAGCACTCTCTCCTTAAAGATATGGAAGGCAATTTACCCACAGCAACAGTGTTCATTAGGCCTGGTGTCCTGACTGAGGTTCACCTTGGGGAAACTGTGAATACCCTCCCTCTTCTTTAACAAATAGATGCAGTATTGTTATGTTGTTATTACATACTGATTTATAAAGCATCTTTCACATGCATCACAGTACTGTATGATCTAATTACAAACCACCTGAGATTGAATAAGAAGTATCCAGGCAAGAAAATTGCTTGAAGCCTGACCTTTAATGCACTAAAAGAACCAGAGGTCTGGAGTGAGTGGGAGACCCAAGATGAAGAAATCCATCAATTCTGACTGTATATAGGAGCAAGAGCCTAGGTACTAGCACAACTGTGCAATTAGGAATTGGCCAGGAGGAAGAATTATGAATAAAATGGGGAAGCCTTCATTAATCACTGCCTCATCTGTATCTCAAAGCCCATGGAATTCAAGGTGAGCAGTGCTCTTGACTTTGCTGGGCCCTCTGATGTCCCCAGGCTGAATAGTAGGGGTTGCTGGTACCAAAGTACTGCTGAGTCGCATCCCTAATTCAGTGCGTGTGCAAGCATTGCTATCCATATACCTTTGCAACTAGTCTGAGGAAAAATATAAAGTATAACTAAAGTACTTTTTTTTTTAAAAGAAATTCTGGCTGGATTTTTATTTCTGCCTTAATTCTGCAGATCACAATTCACTTTCCTGAAGTAATCTCCTCAATCTTTATAATTAAACCTCATTTAAATATTTTGGTCACTTTCATGAACTAATTATAGTGACTGATGGTTGAGAAGGTACTTTCATCTTAAGCCTTTATTTGCAGGTGCTTAGAACTTTTAGAAAATAATATCCTTTGGGCTTAAAACTTACGTTTGCAGAGATCAAAGATGACCTGGGGATGGAAAACAATTGTGTATGAGGCCTTGTCCCCTTTTTCTGACACACAATAAAATATGAAGTGGTAATTTCCCTCCTGCTTCTTTCTTTGTTACCTTCACAGTTATTGGGACTATATCACATTGTTTCTACCAGTAGTTTGGGAAGACTTCTCAAAAGGCTGAAGAGTTGAGGAGAAACATATCTCATCAGTAATATACGTGCTGTGTTTTTTGGCTTTTTAATATTGTTTTGGTTTTTTTTTGATGCATTTAAACAATAAACAACTTATAACAAAACAAAAAGATAATTTTATGCAGAATAACTGGAAGAGTTCCACTTTTCATCACCACAAAAGTTTCGTCATTTTGGGCTTGAACCAAAGACTGTTAATACTGTGGACTTTTTTTTTTGTTGATTTCAGCAAGCCTCAGATTATATGTCATGAATAGACTGCTTAATCTGAATTCTGTGTCAATCGAAAGAGATTAAATCATCTGCCTTTGTAGGTCACAGGAAAGGTTCAAAGCCATGTTTGTTTTAGTTCTCCACTCTTTAGAGGCGTTGTCAGCAAAAGCAAGGAGCTTCAGGATGGATACTTCTAAGGATAAAACCCAGATGAAATCCTGTGCCTCCAAGGATTGTCTGGCATCTCATCTTCTCTTTTAGATCTGATGGTGTCCAGCACAAGGACTTAGCTTACTGACTTTAGATTACTGTATCTAGAAAATGGCTCAATACATCTGGATGATGAATCTACTGGAAAATTGATGAGGACACACATGGCTTCAATTCCAAGGGGGTTCAGAAAATGCCATGTAGGTCAGTGAAACAAAACTGCAGTCTATGCTCAAGTCCTTTGAACAGCCTCCGCTCAGACCCAGAGCTGCAGCCTTAGACCAGGCTATCCCAGATGTCCCATCCATTTCCTTCACTACCCAGGAAGAGTGGCTTTCTGAACAACAGGAGATTTATTGCAGTGCCTCTTTCCTGGCCTCCAAGCTTTGTAGCATCTCAACCAAACTGAGGAACTGCCTTGGGTATCCGCCATTGTTGCTTAAATTGCCTGACCTATCCTTACATGTCTCTTTTAATTGAATAACACTTCACTTGGTTTTGTAGAGATAATAAAAGATGATAAGGATAGTACAAGGTATCTTTACCTTGCCAGGCTGATTTGGGGAAGCTGCAAATCCAATATGTGTGTCTGAAAACCACTTCTGTTGGCGGGCTGGAGGGGAAAAGTCATTTTTGTCTTTCCTAACATTCTCCTCTGGGGAAAATTAAAAGTGTCTAGGGTTTTCTTTCTTTTCCCTCTGCCATCCCATCTTTCACTTTCTGGCTTCTTTAACTTCCAATCTCCTTTAAATTGCATTAAAGGAATAGGAGAAACCACTGCTTTTCTCTTTTCGCCTTGGAGCTAACAGCTTTCTTTTTCCTTCACAGTGCTTCTTAAATGCGATAGACAGAGTGAAAGCTTCATGAATCATAAACAAGCAGAGAAGCAGAGGACCTAAATAAAAGTCACTGTAAACTGAGGAAAAGACAGGCCCCAGCATGCACATTAGGCCTAGCATCAAGCACGCAGTGCTTATTTTAAACTACACTAGTAGGAGGCAGAGGGCATACCTGTTTTGTGTCTAAGCCAGGAACCAAAACTAAAGCCAGTGGGCCATGAAAATCCATTAAGGAACAGATCTACAGTGTTATGGCCACAGACAGATGCAGGTTTGCCCTCTCCAGTTTTGCCTGTCCCTCTACAATGACCACCTCCTTTTCTTTTTGTGCCTCCTTATAGCATGGAAACGCTCCTCCATTTTTCATCAACGGGTAACTTGCTCTGGGCTCTGCTGAGCACAGCAGCAGCATCCTCCAGAGCACTCCAGCAGTGAGAAATGCTGAACTGTGATGCTAGTGGATCAGCCTGTGCTCAGGGATAGGGTAAGGATGCTGGGATTCTGGCAGGGAAGATGTTTGTTTCAGAACATGGTTCTTTTCCTCATGCCTGCTTGCAAAGGTAAAAGATGTATGAGCAGGTGATCGAGCAGAAAAAAAATGCAAAAGCACTCCATGTTGCCTCACAGGAAAGCACTCATTGGTGATAAAGAAGCAGAGCAAGTTAATGCAGGATTCAGAAAGTCAGCTCACATCCACCCTGTTGGTGGGAACCAGCCTTCCAATGGTCAGTCTCTGCTCTGTAGGAGACAAACTGGGCTCTGCTCCTCCATCTACTAGAGTGAGTCTGCACAAAGAAGAGAAGACCCAGCCCCTGCCCACCACAGCTCAGGTAGGGCTGGCACATCTTTTCAGTCAAGAATGTGTGTAATGAGCAGGTTTGAGCCCTTACCTCTAACCTAACAGTGCAGGTGCTCCTGGCCCTGTTTGTTTTTCTGAAAAGACTTCTCTTTGTACAGAACTCTTTCTTGACTTCCATGGAGCACATTTCTTCCCTGATGCAGAAAGATTCAGTCCAGGTTTGCACTTGTAATGCTGTGCTCCTGCTCCTTGCTTTGAAGTGGGACTTTAGTCCTTCATTCATGGTGCTCTTGGAGGTGGCAGCTGCCCAGCCTTGGGTCTGGACAATACCTTGTCTGGGACTGGCACTACGGCAGTCTCAGCAATAACACAAAGTACCATCTGCTTGTTCCAAATTTTTTTCCTCATAATTAGCTTTTAAGTCTATGACAGGAGTTCTCTCTTCATGGCTTGGTTATGAGACTTCTTGAATTAGCCTCCTGCAAACATTTTTATAATTTTAGGGGGAATGGATTATATCTTTTTATCAATCCACCATTATGGAATCATAGAATGATAGAATGGTTTGGGTTGGAAGGGACAAGCGCTTGGCTTGTGTAGGAGCCACCCACCTCTTGCCACAATGAATTAGCCCCTGAAGAACTCGCAGATTACATGCAATTGCAGCACAGGAAAGTCATGGACATGTTGGGCTGGGTCCAGAGGAAGGCCAGAAAAATGATCAAGGGGATGGAACACCTCTCCCATGAGGAAAGGCTGAAAGAGTTGGGGTTGTTCTGTCCTCCAGACAGAAGGCTCCAGGGAGACCTCATAGCAGTCTTCCTGTATCTGAAGAGGGCCTACAAGAAAGCATGTAGTGATAGGACAAGGGGTAGTGGCTTCAGGCTGAAAGAGGGTAGATTTAGGCTGGATATAAGAAAGAAATTCTTTACCATGAGGGTGGTGAGGCACTGGAACAGGCTGCCCAGAGAAGTTGTGGATGCCCCCTCCCTGGATATGTTTAAGCCCAGGTTGTCTGGGGCTTTGAGCAACCTGGTCTAGTGGAAGGTGTCCCTGACCATGACAGGGGGTTGGAACTAGATGATCTATAATGTCCCTTCCAACCCAAACCATTCTAGGATTGTATGATCATATGAAAATTTGATGATCATATATCTGTTGATTTTCCAGGAGTTCAGGAAGGTAGTTATTTAAAAAAAGTGTACTGTTGATTAGCACACAAATCAACATAATTTTGTGTTCTCTCAGCAGTGTTTGAAACAAATTCTACTAAGTTAATTTATTGCAATTTAAAACCGTGGGTTAACTGGTAAGGAATATTTGCTTTTTGTTTTTATGTTCCTCTTCCTGGAAACTTTTTATGCCAGTGGGTTGCTTTTACTGCATAAAAAAGACAGACCACAGGGCAGCTCTCTTTTCCCATTGCATCCTGGAGCAACTGTGGGAAAAGAGACATTTAGTCCTTTGCACTCATCTTCCCTTTGCCTTCCATTTTCATCCTTTTGCAATTTTAACAAACCTGCTTTCTCCCCCAAAGGCTGCCTTTTTCAGATACACTCTGGAAATTGCGTGTCTCAATTTTGCTCCTAGAAATCTTGACTTGACAAATGCTGCTCCTTCCTGGCAACCAATACAACCTTTAATAACTGACGAGAGGAGTTAACCTTTGGTCTGGGGAGTACAAAGTTATAAATCAGTTGATGTTCCAAAGGGCTGAGTTTGCATCAGGTGTTTCACTTTTTTGCTTTAGGAAAAAAAACAAAAACCAAAACCAGAACAGATAATCTAATACAGCTGTGGCTGGGAGGAAACAAGACATTTGTAACAGCTTTTAAAGCATTAAAAAGGAAGCATGCCAGGAACAAATACTGTGTTTATGTTCTGAGGCTAAAACATGACACTTCTGAAAGAAGAGATTTACTGAATTAAGTTTGATGCCTTAAAATAATGAGAGGGTAGGAACTTCCAGGGGAGGAGGGGGAACAGAGTTCGGGTATGTGGCTTCATTTAGAAAAAACATAAATGTGCACAGAGCAGAAAGGAATTGAACATTTAAGCCTTAGTTTATTTTAATAGAGGAAAAAGCTCTGTAATGTTAAACATCTATCAGGAAGGCTCTTACTGCCTGTGGTCGTGCTGAGCCCAGAATTGGCTTGGATTCAGAGGTTTCAGTCAGGGCAGTGGGATGCTGAATTGCTCCCTGTAGGAGCAGAGGGCACAGCCTCCTGGGGAAGGGCAGGAGGAACAGCAGGACAGGGAGGAAGAGAAGGAGCAGGGCTGTGTGGGCAGTGCCAGCAGAGGCAGAGACTCTAGCTGGGGCTTGGACTGGGCACAAGATCACTGTTCTAATTCTGTTTATGTGTCTCTGATTATACAATGCAGACAGGCTAGGCAAAGCCTCTGCCCTAGCCTTTATACTAAACAGCCCCTTCCACTTGAAATGCTTTGGTAAATGCTCGTAGCCAAGTCAGTTGTGTCCTCAGCTTCCTGGAGATCCCTACCAGCAAATTGGGGAACAGAAACAGGCATGTCATTGCATGAGGGAACCTGCACCTGACCTGAGTTTTCCTGGAAATTAAGTAAAACTTGTGGGTGGTTGTTTGGTGTTTTTTTTTTTTAATAAGAGACTTTTAAATTATTCTTTTTCTGTTTCTGACCACTTCCTTTGCATTGACTTGCAGTTCCCATAAGAGAGAATGCACTGATAGCTTTGCATGGATATTAAGAGGTATGTGTTCACTTCTCTAGTTTAGCACTGATAATCTTGACCCATATCTCCTTTGGTGCTGTCATATCAACATGGGCATCTTTTTGACTTTGCCTGCAGGGATATTTGAGGAATGGAGGAGCAACAAAGGGTTTGCCAAGGCTGTTGTTCAGATGTCCCAGTTCAGCAGTGGCACATACAGTGTTTTCACATCTTTCATAAGGCCACAAAATACCTGTGGTTTGCTAGGAAAGAAAAATTGCCGAAAGGAATGGTGGATGAACACTGACAGACTCTGGTTTTCCAGAAGCAGAAAGTCATTCAACCATGGATAATGACCACAGCACAGATGACAAGATAAACACAGTATGTGAGATTGAACTAGACACACAGCATTTAAAAACATCATCCCAGCAATGCCAGCTGCTACATTCATTCATTAAACAGTGACAAAAATGCTGTTTAAGGAGGGAAAAAAGCAAATTGGAATTAAATGGACATGTACAACTGGCTTGTGCATCTACATGCAAGCACACATGCATTTATAATTTTATAAATATTATCACGTTATTCACTACCCTACTCTTGTTCAGACAAAAGCATGCTTTGCATGCACACAGACATACATTCTTGCACAGAACCCAATCCAACACTCTAATGTACATCACACTTTTGTGTTAAACACACATAGGCTATAATCTTGACATTTCTGGGTGAAGTTGAGGCAGAGGGAGCTAAACCCAAAAGGGTAAACTACATAAATACTTGAGTAGTTTAATGCAAATTATATTTCTAGAGCCATGGGTGATCCAGTTAAGACTGGGAAGTCCTGTGATCAGACATACTTCAGGCAAACTTTTTACTATCTCCTGTCAAGTTGGTATTCACTGAGTGCATGAAAAATATCCTGGAGGAGTTGCTTTACACTCCTGTTTTGGAGGGAAGTAACCAACTTGTTTCCATATAAACACTCTATATTTCTCACCCTTGGTACAGTCATACAATTCATATTCTGTCTCTGAAAGAGATACTTTTCATTACTTCAGAGGGATGATGACAAGATAGCCTATACTAAGGGTATCCCTTGGTACCCTTTCCAAAAAATATATACCAGACCTTCTATTTAGTATCCTAGGCCAAAAGTATTTATAGATTTTAAGTTTTGTTTGTGTGCTAGATACATAAGTGATCTGATGATGCTAAAAGATAGCTTCTGTCAATTAACTGTATTAAATAGCTCTATTCCTCTGGTCTAGTTTTGGAGCAGCTTTGCCCAGAATGAGATAGCTGATTTGATTTTCCACTATTGGTATTTGGGTGATGACAGCAGAACAGAGGACAGCTTGAGCAGCTAAGCATTTGTCTCAGCTTGCCTCAATGCTCAGGCAGTAGGCCTTTGAGGGGAAGAGCAGCTCCAGAACACAATCTGGAGAAGGAGGTGGGGGCAAAAAAAACCAAAACCAAAAACCAGCAGCATTGCTCCATTTGATAGCAAGGGATTAACTTAGATCCCAGGCAATCTGAATATATCTTGAATTTCACCAGAGAGATGAAAGAATCCACTTGCTTGTTGTCCAGAGCTTCTAAATCTTATACGGTCAGTGGAGAGCAGCTGGGATTGTACTCCTCTTTGACACCTCTGCTAAGTGCCTACAGCTCTTTGCCATTTGTATTATGGCAGTATATTACCACGTCGCTCTGCTGGAAGCTATTTGGCATAATAATATTTACTTTAATGCAAGAAAAACAAGGTAAAAGCCTATCTGTGGCCTGTGTGATGATAGTAGATTTAACAAGGTGATTCTCCTAATCTGTTAATCTGGCAGGCTGCTCCTACAAGAACACCAGCTCTTCCAAATCCAGGATGTGAACATCACTGGATATCATCCATGTCTGAACATAGGAGTCCTAATCAGATTGTAACTGTCTGCCTAACAGGAGAATATGCTAACACATACAATATACATACAAGATGTTTGTTGGGAACCATTCAGTCTTGGCTGCATTTAAGCTTTCAAGAAAACATAAAGATACTGGGTCTGTTTCCTTGGACTAGCATTCCAAGGAAAAGAAGCCTATGAGCATCACACCAGCCATTCCCCCTGTACTTTTGCTGTTTACAATCTGTACAACCATAGGGTGAGGAAGTTGTCTCTTTCACTGTTGTCTGTTCTAGCGTACAACAAAGTTCCATTTTCATAGGATCATAATATCATTCAGGTTGGAAGACACCTTAGGAGTCTTCTAGTCCAACTTCCTGCTCAAAGTGAGGTCAGCTCTTGGGTCAACCCAGATCTCTCATGGCTATACCCATTCAGGCCTTCAAAACCACCAAGGGTGGAGAATTGGATGCACGGGCCTTCTGGATATCCTATTCCGCTGCTTGACTGTCCTCAATATGAGAAGTTCTTGCTTATAGCTGATCTGAATCTCTCTTTTTTCAGTTTGTGTCCTCTGTGTCACCTCGTTCCATCTACCACTGTGAAGAGCCTGGCTCTGTCTTCTTGATATGTAGGAATACTGGTAAAGAAGACTTGGCTATATTTTATTTTTGAGGTGGACATAAATAAACAGAGAATGAAACTGAGCTGTGGAAAATACAATCAAAAAGCTCTGGTGCTTTTTGTATTGATTGAGAGATGATGTTAGGAGCTGTGAGCAAAAGAAAGCTTTCAGCTGTTGTTTCTTAGGAAAACAGTATTGTGCTTGTATTGCCCATCAAAAGCATGCCATGAGCTTTGCGCAGTGCAACAGGGAAGAAGTAGTCATGTATTCCAGGGCATAAAGCCAATATATACTATATATAAAGACAATGCTACCACATTATTGCAGTGCTATCAATCAAGAAGAAGCCACAGCATGTTTTACTCTGCCTTTTTTAAAGACAATGTGGGTACTTCAAACTTTGCTTGCTTCTAAAACTGTCATACCAAGGACAATTCTGTTCAGTGTTAATCTAACAGAAAGCAGAGCTGAATGTCCCATTGTTTATGTAATTATTCCAAGTACAGGAGGTATACACAGTACTTTGTAAGATGCCCTGGACTGAGAATGAATTGTTATCTAGCTCTGACATATACTGCAACTTAGTACTACTGCAAGAGCAAAATGAGCCTGAGACTTCCTAGCCAAGGGCATTGCTCTAGTATCTTTTTTCATTGTTCCTGAACGAAGTGCATCTTTGAGAGAAATACCCAGACGCACTCAGTGAAGAAAAGCTTATCACCTCTGAGAACTGATTCAGAGGATCCGAGGAAGACACTGAGAAGAGAGCAGCTTAAAAGCAGTCAAACAAAGCACTAGTTGCAGGACCTGAGTGAACATATTCACGCATCAGTATGCAGCCTTCAATCTATATTTGTCCACTCAAGTGAGTGGCTTGAGGAGTTAATTATTTTCTGTATGAACAATATTTATGTTCATAAGAGAAAAAGAAGTCCTGAGGCAAAGCACATACCTTGATCACAGAGTATTTTGTGCCAGCTAGAAGGCAAAAAAGGGGAGGTATAAACACGGTGTCTTTTGGATCTGAGCTTGACAGACAAGTTCCTTGTCCTCTAATTGCTGTTTGCAGCAGTACCAACACCTGAGGCAGCTGTGGAAAATCATAAGGATGAGAAAGGCTTTTATGTTGTACAAGGACATTCAGAGAAGCA
Source organism: Opisthocomus hoazin (assembly GCF_030867145.1). Classification (NCBI taxonomy): domain Eukaryota; kingdom Metazoa; phylum Chordata; class Aves; order Opisthocomiformes; family Opisthocomidae; genus Opisthocomus; species Opisthocomus hoazin. Next base: position 14,262,639 of record NC_134421.1, on the reverse strand, counting down.
TTCAGTTTGTGTTTTTAGGTGTAAAGCCTAAAATAAAGAAGCAGTTTATTTTGAATGCATTAATGTAGGCAGCATGTGCCCAAAGAAGGAGCTGTAATTTCCAGTCTGTCTGTGACTGACAGCTTTGGTGAGGGCCAGATGCACAGTCCAGGCAAGTGTCCTCCATGCAGTGATGTGACACAGAGCACATTTTCAGCATGCATGGCAAAGGCAATGTATGTTTGCTTTACTTTCTCTTTAAGTTAGCCTAAACAACACCTATAGCAGATTGAGTCAAGAAAATAAATTTATTTACTCAGATTAGCTCTATTTTTTCTTCATTTTACCCAGTTACCATGGGTGAGGCAGAAGAGGTTCAATTCCTTGCTCTAGGTAATGCTATGCCAAACTGCTAAACTGCGCTATGCCTCACTTTCTCAATCTGAAAAATGGGGAATGCTATGTGAATAAATCCATGATGGAAGAAAGCTATGATGGAGGCAAGTTTTGTTATTCAGTTTCACAATGCATTGTGACAGTCTTATTTTTTTATTTCTTCAAATGGCTCTTAGGTTTGAACAGCAACAGAGCTGTTCAGTGCCTTCATTGAGCTGCACGGATGAAAGGCTACTGACTTATTCAGCCTTGGTCTGCCACATCCATGGGAAGTTCCCAGGACTGCTTAGAGAAAAGAGGCAAGTGTCTCATGGGCTGGGATCTCCAAGAGGTTTAGGTATCTCATTCCCGTTAATTTCGACAGAAGATAGAGAGAGAGAATACCTGTTACTTTGGAGGAAGAGCTGCATAAAATATAGGATAAATGAGCTTGGAAAAGACATCTGAAGGTCTCTAGTCTAACTCCCTGCTCAGTGTGAAGCTAACTTCCAGCTGGATCAGGTTATGCAGCATCCTGTCTGGTCAAATTTTTCAAATTTCCCAGGATCGAGATTGCACAACCTCTCTGTGAAACCTGTTCAGATGCTTAACCACCTTAATTGTGAAGTTTTTCTTTTATCCACTTGCACACTTTCTTAGTTGGTATCAGGTGGCATATTCAGAGTAATGGGAGTGCCATTTATGTTTGAACATCAGGACTTAAGAAGTGTTTTCTACCTCTCCAGATGTTTGTGCACTTCCAGGCTGTGTCCTGTTGCTGGGAAGTTACATGTATAGAGGGCAGAAGAGTGTTATGTTGAGCTAGAGCTGATCAGGCATCAGAACTGCAGATTCATCATGGATTCATCAGAGATGCCCTGTATCTAGTAGTAGGCACTATGTCCTGTATAAAAAGAGTAAGAGAAAAGATTGTGATGAGTTACCTTGGCCTGTAACAAGTCCTTTCTGAATCTGGCTGCTATCCCTGAAGCTCCTGTGTCTCTGTGGGTCGTATTCCTGACCTGTCTCCTCTTGCACTGGCAGAGAAATGGGGTTTCCCCTCTCCTTTGTCTTCAGCTCCTTTTTCCACCTTCTTAATACGAAAAACTTTTTACAAATAATTGATTTCTGACATTTTTTGTCGATGTTTTCAAACTATCAGTTGAAACACTGGAAATCCATTCAGTTTTCAATGGCCAAATGCCAGAATTTTTCAAGTCTCTAGTTTGGTAATTTGCAGCCACAGGTGGAGGAAGGAAAAGGAGAGGATCAGTGGAGCAGAGAACTTGTACTATAACATCACTGAACATCCACAGAGAGAAAAGTTAGGCTGGGCTCATTCCAGTCCAGCCGTGAAGCAATGAGCGGGAGCTCTGACAGGAAAATTAAAAATACCTCATACTCATTTGATTGTTTGTATACCATCTGCACTCACCCCTTCAACAGCTTGCAGTCTGCTGAAGAAGATCTCAGTTGATTCCCTAATCAGCTATGTTAGGTTTAGCTTTGCATATACCATTTTACCTTCATGACCAAGGCCCTGATTTTTGAAACCACCTCTCTTTCCCTCAATAAAATGGGAAAACGACATTGTAAATACATAAAGTCTTGTACATGCAGAGCTTTTGCACTTAGTGTTTAACCAGGGACTGAATGCTATTACAGCCAGAAACGGAGTCAAAGAAACAATAAATTTAGGAAAACCACATGTGTATGGTAAGAGAGTACATTAAAGTACGTGCCACTTGGAAACTCCTTTAATTGGGACATCTCTCAGAGCAAACCTAGTTTAAGCCTAATGACATTTAAAAGTGATAGCTATGGCTTGATGGGGATGGTAATTCCATTTAATTGGGATGCCTCCAGGTGATGCAATGGTGCTTTGTGTGTGTGTCACAACTACAGGCTAGTTCTGACTGTTTATGTACTCAGCAGCAGCCTTCAGTCTCTCTCTAGCTGCCGAGCACCAAGACAGCCCAAGAAAAAGGGTCTGAAAGTGCTTCACTGCAGCTTGAATTTGGCAGAAACCATAACATATTCACTCCATGCCAGCAATACCAGTTGGTCTCTTGGCTTCTGTTCCCATATCTGCCCCACCTAGGATGTCTGTATTCTGATTCACCTTCACAGCATCCTTCCTGAACTTCCCAGGACCCATCCCATGCGTGTAAGCTTGCTGTACAGCTTCCTAAATAGTGATGTGAATATTGCAATGGCACGTGGTGTCAGAAGGAAATTTGTGCTCATCAGGATGAAAGGCATCCACAGGGGTGTCCCAGGGAAATAACTTCTAAGGCAGGTTGCCAGCAGTCTCCCTTTTAGTAATAGAGACTTCAACCTCCATAGCTCTTTTGGAGCTATTGCTGCTGAATTAAGATTCTCTGTGTTTTTCTGTGCAGTCTCTTTAACGCCAGCATCCAGCCTATTACTGAAAAGCTCTTGAATAGGAAAGTGTCCAGGAAAGCCAAGTTTAAATCTTTTAAAATGCCTTTCTCAGTCTCAGTGGGGTGTGATTGTGAGAAAAAATTGGCCATTTCAGTTCCCTCTGTGGGACTCACTACATTCACAAAGCATAACACTTTGATCTTGTCTGCACACAAAAGTGGCATTGATTTAAATAATCAGGTTTAAAATGGATTTAACTGAACTGGTGCAACCTTTTACGTGGACTTTAAGTCAATTTAAAAGAGCTTCTTTATCCTTATTGCTCAAGGGTAGAGTCAGATAACCATAAGTGATTGAGTAAAAGCGTGCCAAGAAGTTATTGTCTCTTCACATGAAGACTGCTGTCCTCTCTGTCACAAATTTCATACACCACACACTCCCCACCTCAGCTGGAATTGAGCCTCTCACCCCGTTGCACCCCATGACATTGCAGCTGTTCTCAGTTCACTGCATTGCAATTAAAAAGGAAAAGTGATGGCTCTTCCACCACTGAATCCATGGCTTGCTGGCCTCCATGGTGAAGCAGCATCAAAAAGAGCAGAGGGAAGGCTTTCAGTCCAGAACGGCTGGGGGCAGCAGTAGGAAAAGGTGCCTTTGAAACAAAAAACAGAACAGCAAATTCTCCACTGGTATAAAGAATTTCATATGTCTTGATTACAATGTACTGTAACCTGTCTGCATCAGTAGAGAATTTGGTATTGAAATGTCCAACATAACATGTATGAAGTACATGAAGGGGAGGACCTTATAAATGCCTATAAATATCTCAAGGGTGGGTGTCAGGAGGATGGGGCCAAACTCTTTTCAGTGGTGCCCAGTGACAGGACAAGGGGCAATGGGCACAAACTGAAGCAGAGGAAGTTCCATCTGAACATGAGGAAGAACTTCTTCCCTCTGAGGGTGACGGAGCCCTGGAACGGTCTGCCCAGGGAGGTTGTGGAGTCTCCTTCTCTGGAGATATTAAAGATCTGCCTGGACAAGGTCCTGTGCAGCCTGCTCTAGGTGACCCTGCTTCAGCAGGGGGTTTGGACCAGATGGTCCACAGAGGTCCCTTCCAGCCCCTAACATTCTGTGATTCTGTGACTCTGTGAGGAAGCCAAGAGAAAAACATGCACATCCAAAAAAGCATGTGCATGTTCTGTGGCTGTTTTCTTTCCTGAAAACATGGAGTGCCTTTTAAGAGAGGACAGAATGCTTATGCCCTTGAATTATGGCTGAAAAGATCATTGCATACAGTGCAGAACTTCTGCAGAGAGGAAGAAAATACATGCAGAATAGTACTATCACTACAGAGACACGTGCAGTTGAGCAAAGGAAGAATTTTCACAGTGTCATGAAAACTGGCAAGAGTGGGTAAAAAAAAACCCACCTCAAGTGAGAAGGATACCGATATTTCAGTTTTCCACATGTTCAGCTGGATGAGTGAACTGCCCTCTCCTGAACATTTCCAAATACTGGATTTTTAAATAGATGTGATAATTTTTCTCATTTTAAACTAGAATTTACTTTCTAGTCTAAAAACAGAAGGGTCATATTGACCTCTCAAATATAACACTGTAATTGAAAAGAAGACAACACGTAATGCCAAAGGAAAATGTGAGAGGAGCTACCCCTTTTCTGCAAAAATCTTCATTTTGATGAATCAGCATCTTCTGACAAGAAGTATTTGGTCAAAATATTCCTGTTGTTCTCCAGGCCTGAATACTGGTTCTTCAATGCAGATTGTCCAAAGCCAATATAGCAGATCATATCCAGCTTGCTGAATGTATTTGGCTGATGGCTAACTGTGTGCTCCCGTGATATGTCACATAAAAAGCGTGGCTTGCCCTTGTCCATGGTTGGATATGCATCTGAAACATAATAGAATCATAAAATCATAGAATCATAGAAAGTTTTGGGTTGGAAGGGTCCCCTAGAGGTCATCTAGTCCAACCCCCCCGCAGCGAGCAGGGACACCGCTAACTAGATCAGGTTGCTCAGAGCCCTGTCCAACCTGGTCTTGAATATTTCCAGGGATGGGGCCTCCACTACCTCTCTGGGCAACCCGTTCCAGTGTTTCACCACCCTCATTGTAAAGAATTTCTTCCTTATATCTAGCCTAAACCTACCCTGTTTTAGTTTAAAACCATTACCCCTCGTCCTGTCCCTGCTGTCTCTACTAAGAAGATTGTCCCCATCTTTCCTATAGGCTCCCTTTAAGTACTGAAAGGCTGCAATCAGGTCTCCCCACAGCCTTCTCTTCTCCAGGCTGAACAATCCCAACTCAGTTTTTCCTGCAGGAGAGGTGCTCCAGCCCTCGGATCATTTTTGTAGCCCTCCTTTGGACCCGCTCCAACAGTTCCATGTCCTTCTATAAGGGGACATATGATTTTAGTCGCATGAAGAATATGGAAGTGGTTACATGAAGGAAAAAACAACTAGAACAATTTTTTTCTAAAAACCTCCATTGCCAGCTAGGAGCCATCTCTGCTTTAAACTTTCAGACAGCATATTTGCAAGTTGAGAACTCCTAACCCTGCAAATATGCAGGTGTGTACACACACACACATATGCATAAGTATACGTGCATCCATATGGCTATATATGGATGGATTGGGCTGCCTCTGGATTTGTAGCACAGTCTCTACAAGAATAATGGATCTGCCTTCACTTTTTCTTTAATTTACCTGAACAGAAGAAACACCTGCGTTCCCACCCCAGGTTAGAAGACACCAGAACTCCTAAAGGCTGTCTCTCACAGCCTTTAAAGTAGAACCTGCTAACACTGAGGAACTTCTCAGAGGATGTGATCTCCTCTACAGTCAGCAGCTCTGTCAGAGCAATATTTCATCGCTGCATTATTATGCACAGAAGTGCACACTCAAGCCATTTCTGTTTGTTCAGAATAATGTTTACTGAAATATGTTCTGCAGTTTACTGTTCCTTATGGAAGATAATATTGTATATATAAGAGCAAATTGAATATATGTAGTGCAGTAATTGCCATCATGCCAAACAAGTTGATGTGTTTGAGTATTCAAGATAGATCAGGTTTCTCTAAGGATTACCCCTCAGCACATTCACCAAATTCAATTTTGTATTTGTTACTTACAATTTCTTCCAACATATTACTCATAAAAGAAAACAAAATGCTGTGAACACTTTCTTTGAGAAAAAGTTGCACATACTTCCCACAGTCTTCACCCTTGGGATCTTTGGAAACCAGTTTTATCTTTCCTCCATGCAGTAATGGTCTTCGCCACTGAAGAGCAGTCCAGGGCCATTATTCTAGAATGGAGTTTGGGGGGAGCTGAATGCTGACTATGCAGATCCACACCCCTCAAGTGCTTTAAATACCCTGATGTATTTATTCAGTATTTGGTAACACAATTAGAGGCTGAAAAACTGACCTAGTTATCAGATACTGTTGGGAAGGAGTTTGAAGAGCCGTCAGCATTTAAATGAAGACACAAAGGAGAACATATGAGAAAGAAAAAGTTTAGAAAAAAAAGAGGAGACAGGATTTCTCCCTTTGTGATTCATATGGGATTCTGATACAGCACAGCAGGAAGCAGAGACAGGAGGAAAACATAATGAAAAAAATATAGGCAAGTTTTTCCAGGCAAGGGTCATGTCTCAGCCCTGGTGTGAGAGCACTTGCTATGCATGCACACATACAGATCTCCCACAGCATCATTCACTGCCTCCCCGTGGCCCTACACGTACTCCTCAGTGCTCATCACACTTTGTTGGCACTCCAGTTCTGTTGCTTCTTCCTCTTCATGCAGCCTTCCATCTCTCTGACTCCTCATCCTGAAGCTCCAGTTTTACCAGAGGAGTCAGCACTATGGACAGGTACCTGGTGTATCACAGAATCAGAGAATCACAGAATGTTCCGGGTTGGAAGGGACCTCTGTGGGTCATCTAGCCCATCCCCCTTGACGAAGCAGGGTCACCTAGAGCAGGCTGCACAGTACCTTGTCCAGGTGGGTCTTGAATATCTCCAGAGAAGGAGACTCCACAACCTCCCTGGGCAGCCTGTTCCTGTGTGTAGAATGACATCAATTAAATAACTTTTTTTTTTTTAAATCTGAAAGGTAGCTAATTACAACATTGTAGATATAAGTCCATGTAAAGCACAAAATTTAGCAACCCAACAGAAATATTCCAAAATAACACAGTATACTAGGTGTGCACATTTCCTTCAGGACAGAAAGGGAGAAGAGCAAACTGCGGATAACAGACATTTCCCATGTCATCTGATGGGACATCAGGAAGGGTTTGTACATTACTGTTCAAGGGATGTAAGAAACTGTAGGAACTGGAAAGAACAGCGAAAGCACCATTTGTCCAGTTCTCAGGAGATTCTATGTCCCTAGGGTTCTGACGCCACTGATCTGCACTGTTCCTGTGCCACTGCTTCGTTATCAGGAGGTTTTGTTTGAGCCTGCTCCACCAAGGATGTTAAGAGAGCAAGTGAGCTTCTCTCTTCCACCCTTCCTTCCCTTCCTGATTCAAGCAAATCTACTTTCATGTTCCCTCTGGTTTTGGCTACTGGCTTTGAAGCCCTCTTCTCTCTCTTCCTCCCTCCTCTCTCCCTCCTCCTGAGTCTTCCTGACAAGAAGAATATAAGAGAAGCAGGATTTTGCAGTAAACAGCAAGAGTTTTGTGGCACTAATCAGCATTTGCAAATGAAGATTAACAAAAGTGCAAACAAGCCTATGTGATAACTCCACAGCCTGACCTAATCTTAATGAAATCTACAAGATCTATTTATATAAATAATAATGAATTTTCTTGCTTTCAACATGGTGCAATTTGCGCATGTAGATTACAAGTGACACCCACAATTGTTTTGCGTGCATAAGTTTCCCAACTTTAAAGAGCTTACTGACAGCTCCCTGCAAAGTGAAGACATGCAGCTGACAGAGCTGTCTCAACTTTATTCAGCTCCAGCAGGAGGGCTCTCTTGCTTTTCTTTTAAAAATACATTCCATTTAATTCCTTACTTCCCTGAGGATATCAGGCAAGACTGAATGCTGAGACGAGGGGGATCTCTGAAAGCTGGCCTGATGGCGTGCAGAGGAATAAGGACAAAGAGGGATAATTTTGTCTGAAGAGCTTTGTGATTCTCCTTTGGGAAGTGTGAGTTAGGCTCAGAGTTTTTGCATAAAACCAACAAGGGCTGAGCACTGTGCACATGGAAATGTATATTTAACTTAAAAACATTCCTAATGGACAATCTAGCAAAGCACTGAAACATGCAGGGTAGAAGTACCACAGTGGGGGAGCTCTTAGCTGGATCAGGAGACATCAGCTCTAGGGCAGGTTCAGTTGCCCTGTGGTCAAAACAGTTCCCATCTCATGTTGTGGGAAACATGCGCGTTACAGGTGTCCATCTACTCAAATCGATATACAGTAAGGAAAACGGAGAACAAGGGTTCCAAACTGAGGACCAGCTCATATATGTAACTGCACAGTTCTTTACATTGCTTTTCCTCACAGTCCCTCTACAGTCGTATCATAGCCAGGCTTATGTGCGTACTTTATCTCCATTCCACGTGTGGTGTTACTACTTCGACTATAGTCTGCTTGTCAGAAACTGGAGACAGTGATTAAAAGTGTTATTTAAGATCTACAGAGAAAAAAAAAACGGACCTTACCTGTTTGTCAGGTATATCACAACTGACAAGTACTAGCAAATTAAGTAGGAAAGAGACTAAGGAGTAAATAAGGCAGTTGTAACCTTCCCCAGCAGTTCCTTTTGGCTGCTGAGACCTTAATATCTTACGAATTAGCAAATGGAGGTCAAGGGGAAGGAGAGGATTGTAAAAATACCACAAAAGGCAATGATTTCACAGCAGACATTTTAGCATATTGCCTGCTGTTCTGCCTGCTCATACGTGGCAGACTTCTGCTAATTCGGTTTGACAATAAACTTTGAAAGCTGTCGAGTGCTGAGATATCTCTGCATATCTGCATTCATGTTTGCTTATTGTAACCCGTCAGATAACTTTCCATCCCACAGGTTAAGAAGAAAAGAAGTGGTGCTGGATAGTTTTCCACCAGATATTGCCCTTGCATCATACATGATGGGCTTTCATGGCAAATTAAATTTTGAAGAGTCACAAGTCATTTACCACTGCATTTGCCAGTCTTTCATAGACAACTACTGTGTATTGCTGTGGGCTATCCATCTGTTTCTCTAGAGGTCTGCCTGCCATATATTTTTGCCATATCTACATCTGCAATATTTATGCTTACCATTTTTGTGCATTTGTTTATCCATTTCTATTCCCTCTGCCTTTTCTTGTGTATGTATGTTTATATAAGGAAGGAGCTGCTCATCGCTGTCTGTCTTCACGCGTCAACAAAGCCAACTCAGATACTCAGAAACACCAGCACACATGAAGCCTCGGAAATCACAGGTACACACTAGTCGTACAGCATATTCAAACACTCATTACAGAGACCAGCTGTGGCACTCAAGGGGAACCGGGTGTCCAGGTGGCATTGCATTCCGTGAAAATACGTTGCAGGGTCTCTGACTCTTGCTCTGGACACACGAGGGACCTCAAAGCCTCTGTCAGTGAAGAGAAATGGGAACATTTACCAGTGCTGCTCCATGGGAAGGTGGAAGCAAATGGGGCATTTGGACTGGGCTATCCCAGCACAACAAAGTGCAGAGGAGACACTTGGGTTCAGGTCTTTTGTGAGGAGTACTTCATATGTCTTTCGTCTGTGGGAATTACAAAGCAAGCAAAAAGCTAATTTGGGTACTGACATGAGCTGCCCCTCAAAATCCAAGGTCAGTGCTAAGACAACAGAAGGAACAAAACCAAAACAAGCCACTGGCAAGTACTGAGGTGGTCACTAGCAGCATGAAGGGGCTCTCTTTTCACCAGCTCTGACGAGCATTCCTATTTCATGTTTATTTGTTTTGATGGTTTTTATCATGTGCTGGCTTTTCGCACACGTAGTGGGGTTCTTGTTTCTGCCTGGAGGTCGACAGTGCAAAACTGAGGGAAGGGAGAAAATATGAGATCTTTATTCAAACATATCACATAGCAGAAGATTACTTTTATGAGAGGGATTAGAAAGGATAAGGCCATGGTTCTTTGGAAGAGGTAAAAGAAGTTTTATGCTTGTATTGACCTCCTTGAAGGGAAACAGAGAAGGAGGCAAACTAGTGGGTAGCAGAAGAAAAGGGAGGATGCGAGAGCTTTCATTGTGGTTTTTGGTTGCATCCTGGGGTAGTTTATATGAAGTTATTTAGACCTACAGATGGTACCTTCTACTCATGTGCTTCCTCAGACACTATGGTTTTCAAGCTAGGGATTTGTGATCCCTAAATGAATATAGTTAATGCCTCTGTACAGGGAACGTAAGACTTCCTTACTCACCTAAAAACAGGTCAAGTATCACAGACTACAGATTGAGAGCTACTGTGCAAATACATACTTACGTATAACATTCACCATCACTAGTTTGTAGAAATAAATGTATGTTAAACCCCCTCCCTGACAGCTCTGCAGAGTGAAAAGAAAGCATTTAATTCTTGCTTCTAAGTTTTCAAGAAATGGAAGGTAGATTTAGAAGACATAGTAGGCAGCTACTTCAGTGCAAAACCAGAAGAACTCTGTTATGGGAAAATTGCAAGTTACTGCCTAGGGTTCAAGAATCTGACACGTCAGTCTCCTGAAACACTCCTGAGAATTCAAACTTTCCTTGAAACGTACGTAGTGAGATTTTAGCTATAATTACGAACACTTTTTTAAGCTTAATGTGTAACACAAATAATCACTTGCTTTGTAAAGAGAATTTACACTAATTCACTACCAGGTCACTTCTCACTAATTCACCACCATGGATGCCATTTTGTATCAGTCAACACTAAATGGAATAAAAATATGTAACATCAATATGAAATTAGTGATTAACTGCTCCAAATAGCACTTACTGCCAATTTCTGCAGAGAGTACTGCTGTCTTTTCACTTAACAACTGTGTAATTTGAGACTTTCAAAACATACCTGTACAGCAGCAGATTCACAGACCGATTAAGTGGAACAGAAAAGAACAATAACCTCTCTTTCCTTCAATGAAGAGTAGAAAGAAAGGACTCCAGTTGGGTTCATTTACTGGCAGTTTTCAACAGCTCCAGGTTGCTGGATGGAAGCATAAAAATGAGTAGAAGAAGGTTGATGATGTTTTGTCTTCTGCCCAAAACTCACATCAAATGAACTGCTTTGGAAATCTTCTTTCTGCCTTCTGTGTTTCCATCATTTAACTGAAGTTCATAAGGCTTTTTTATATTCTGGGCTAGTCAAGTGTTTCTTGTAAAAATGCAAAGGGGGAAGAGATCCTTATGTTTTTCTTTAGAGGGGAAAAAAGTCAAAGGCCAAAGTAGTTTGGTACTAAATCAAACAATATGATTCACTAATACTGTTTTTTCCAAGTCACCTGAGAGTTAGTTTAGGTCCCTGATCTCTCCAGCTTCTGCATAGCAAGTTCACTATTTGTATGACACCTCTTAGCATCCACTTATCTGGTGTCTGTAGTTGTGGAAGTGTGGGAGCTCTGCTTCTTTTGCAAACTTCTTTTACGAATAAAATCATGACAAAAGGAAACCAACTACAGCATGAAATATCACAGCAGACTATCCAAGCAAAATACAAGAGAATTCAGCTTTAAAGGTATTTCACACACAGACTTGGGACACGCCAAGCAGCGTAAGTAGGCATTCTTGTAATTGGAGTTCCCATTTTTCTGCTGAAAAACCATTTTGAGATACAATTTCTGACCATCGGTTTCAGCAGTTGAAATGAGTCATCCCCCTCACACACAACGATCTATTCATATTTAAATTGATAGAAGGACAATTTGAAATGTTAATGAGCTGGGATACATGCAACAAGCTTGTATTTACTTTTGGAGGAGAGTGTAGAGCATAGAAGAACTATGGAGACAAAAGCATTATTGTCTGGGAGCCCTAGCTTTATGTTTTCACATTCTTCCTCTGCTTTTTTGAGTGGGGAAGGAGTAAATTTTGCTTTAACACTGTTCTCAGTCCCAGGTATTTTTAAAAAAATTTTTTGTATCACATTTGCTCTTCAAATTTTCAGTGTACAATCACAAACGTAAAATAATGTTTCCTGTTGTAATGTACTTATTTTTAATAAACGTCATATAAAATTCACATATGCAGCCTGCAGCATAAAGCTCTGTAATTATCTGACAGCTACTTTTCAGATTTCATTGTGTACTCCTTCTTGATAAAGCTGCAATAGCTTATTATCACTGCTATGCTGTTTTCTTTGTTGCAGTGAGTTTTTTAACCCTGGATGGCATCAGCAGCAACATGGTGATGGTAGAAGATACATCATAAGGGAAGACTCCTTTTCTTCTCTCCTAAATGTACCTTGAGTGTTCCATGATGGTATGAGACTGGGAGATGGACAAGAATCAATGAGAAAATGATTGCATGCCCCAGGGCACAGCAGTTTATGGAGCTAACAGAGGCATCACAGAATTAGAAGCTCCATGCAACGGTGCTGTTTGTGTGGGATGGTGATAGTGGTATTAACATCCCTATGTATTAAGACTTGGTGCTGGCGTGTGACTAAAAGAACAGCTGGCTGCAAGGAGACTGAAGCTCCCTCTCCAACAGCAACACAGAATGCTGCTGTCCATTCTCCTATTTTGTGACTTCAGAAGCCTGTAATATCAGTGACAAACTCAATAAGCTATTTCAGATCCCATCAGGCTGCTCTGCTGTTTCCACTTTTCCAGGGGATAGCTTCCAAGTTCACCAGCCCTCTCCTCCTCTTTTTATGCAGAGTGGGAGGGATGAGGACCTTTTGAATAAATCATGTTTGAAGTTTCTAGGACAAACCATTCATGAGCTATTGCATGACAGTAGAGAAAGAATAATTTCAAATTGTTCCAGATACCATTTGCATCAAATTTTTAAAATTCTGTATTTTACAAGCTGCTTCTCTGCTTTTCTTACAGTATATCCACAAATAAATTATCCCCCTTCTGCCAACTACACACATGACAAACTTTTCAGAATATGAAGTGAGTGAGACAAACTATAAATTCTCAGATATTCTGCCAGTGAGTGCTATGGAGGTGCCTTCATCTTGTATCTAATTAATGAACTTTTACTTTTAAATTAAAGTGGCTCAGAATAAATAAATTCTGCCTACAGTCTTAATTATGCAGAGGTTACTTTTCTCCACTAATCAAAATCTTGACTGAAGCCCAAGTATCCACAATCGGTCATCATGATCTGAATCAGTGAGTTGTTGCAGGTGGGGTGCTAAATTGTCCTTCCTTCATTACATTTAATGAAAATGTGCATGCCAAGGAAATTGCTTTGAATGGAGATGAACAATTAAGAGAATCAAATGTATGTAGGGAATTGGGGAGGGAGAAGTGTTGCTACTTCATGCGTTGGATGTGTTTAGGCAAGCTTCTAATTTCAAAGCAAAATTTCTCTGTTGTCATGTTTTCTAGATTGTAACCCCAGACCAAAAGCAACTCTGCTGAGCTGTGAACCACCAGGGAAGAAAGGATAAGAAATACATCCCCAAGAGAAAGACAGGAGTAGGAAAAGGGAGAAAGAGATGCATGGAATGGGCTGCAGGAAAAAATGGAGGAACTGTGAGAGAAAGAATTCGAGGAGAGGGGCCAGCAAAGCATCATAAGGAAGAAAGATGGGGGAAAACAACGCTAAAGGGTCATAGAACGATTGCAGTTTCAGCTGCCTGAATTGGGAACTTCTATGTTTTAGTATTTTTCCTTATGTACACTTTATGCATATAGTCAGCCTGTCTCTGTGACTTTGAATCCCTCCCCCCAACTACTGTTGAACCTGCTGCCTGATTTTGATCCAATTTAATAGAAAGGGAAGAGACGTAGAAGGTAATTAATTTCCTCATTTTTGATGCAAACAGCTGGCTGCAAGCAAGATACTTTAGAGCCATAGATGTGAGAAAAACTGCAAGAAGAGCCCACCTTTTACTAGAGACTAGGGAATCCATGCAGAATCCATCCTGGATCGATTCCTCAAACACAGACAACACTTCAATGAGAAGTTACATTCTCCTGGAGATTGCAGTTGAGCACAATACACAAATCCATAGAAATCTGGGCTTTGTTGATTCTGGTGTTCACTTCTTCCTCATTGTTGTCAATGAAAGCTCAAGTAACCTCACCAAGATTTTGAAATTATGTTAATAGAAGGGCTATGTTTTTCAGTGTTGCAGGCTCTGCAATTAGTGGGTAGCGCAGCAATTCTCCCTTAGACACAGAAATTACTTCCTTACCTTTTGAAAGTGATCACTACTGGCAATGCACAAAGAAGTTCCACACATCTGTGTTTAGGACTGCCAAAGCAAATATCTACTGAAAAACACAAAATGTGTAGGCAGTAAAATAACCGCTGAAGCAACTGACATCTAAATGGCTAGATACAAAGGAATATATAGCTTAACACAAAATGAGTCAGCTCTTTCTTTTCATGCGTGGATGTATCTACTCCCTGTTAATTCCAACAAAGTGACATTATACGTATTTGCAATAAAGCTTGCAGATTTCAGCCAACTGCTACCTGTTCATAATATGACACAAACATTGCAATAGTTTGTTTTACATTGTTAGAAGAGATTTAAGCACTCTGGATGAGATTCTCAGGTAGTGAAAACCACCGATTCTCTACTGATTTTCATTAACAACGCCAATTAACATTAACAGAGAAGCTACCACCTTTTGCTGATTCTTCATGTGTAGATGAGGGATTTCATTATCCCTCATCACAGCTCCTAGTACGGACACAGCCTATTAAACAATATTCAGTTCATGCAAAACAAGAAGAATCCCACATACCCACCAGCTGCATTTCTTTCCTTCTTCCACCTATCCAATTTTACTTTTCAGAAAGGAAATAAACTATCAAACCCTGAACAGAGTCAAAGCTTTCTGCAAAGAAAACACTGCTACAAGCATACTGTACAATTGCCAGATAATTCATATAAACTTTCAAGGCTGCAAAAGTATATTGGTCCTTTAGCTCCAGAAAACATAGTTCATCATTCTCTCCTTCCTCAATTTACAATGCCCTTAATACATTTTTTTCCCCTCTATAGGTTTCAAAATATGCTTGTAATTACTATTCAAGTCCCTTGCCTATTTCTAGTATATTGTGTCTAGGGTTTCAAAGCCATAAGGGATTTAGATGCGTGACTCTATTAGGTTACTTTGAAACTTCAGTTCGTAGCACTAAGAGGTTATTTATTATGCAGTGTGTGTATTCATCCCATATAGGCTCATAAACCATGTAGTTAAACACAAACTTCCATATACGAGCTCTCCCTAGATTATGTGATCTACACATTTCATAATACAAATGGATTAATCACTCTGATCCTAATAGCTAAAGTGTTCTTCTGCTTCAGCCTACAATACTGGTACAAGATTTTACCTTTCTCTGGCACGACCAAAATAATCCTGGGATTATAGTCTGTTCAAAGCCCTTCACAGCACATTTAAGAAGACCATATTTAAACCTGCAATCTAAGTCCAGTGGTGTATTTCTATCAGAACCAAAGAGAAGGAAGCCTATAAAAGACAAAGAAATTAAGAAACTGTGATGAAAAATCATGGAGGGTTTTGTGGCGATTTGGAATATGCTGGCAGACTGTTAACTGTTCATCTTCAGCCATTCCAACTTTTTTGTGCAGCAGAACTTCTGTAAAGGAAGTAGAATAATAGTTTTCTGATCATTAGCTGGACTGTAGCAAAATGCATTTCAGCCATAACTCGCTTCTAACAAAGCTCTTTGTTTGGGAATAATGCAAATTGTCCTCATTACAATCAGATGGGATGGTTGTTAATATCTCTGCATAATTAGAAGCTATTTTCCTTAAATACAGTTTAAGCATGAACTTTCCAAGGAGATCTGTCTACTGGGGTAAGACTGAGTCATTTTCATCTGGAGGGACACACTGAAGGTTACACAAGTCAACATTTAAAATCAGTTTTAAAGGTGAACCAACTCACACTCTACATATGGTAAGGATTCTGGTCCCAATCCAGGTGTGTGCTAAGGGCATTTAGCTAGATTCAAGTGCATGAATGGTCCCAAGGACAAACATGCTTAAGTGAATTTCAAGGCCATGAATGTTCAGCACCTAGCAGGAATTCGGGCCCTTCACTGCAATATCAAAGTTCTTCCTATGCAAATGTCTTGCATAGCAAAGTGTTGGATGGAGGCATTTTCTTACTTTGCAGATAGGTCCCCTTTGCCTTCAGAATAAATCACTTCTAGGACTATCTATGAAGAAGAAGAACTTGTTGAGGAAAGAGTATCTTAAAAGCTTTGATCCTTGGCTAAAATATTCTGTACCATGTGTCATGTCCACTGCATTCAAGAAGACCTGGGACCAGAATTTGCACATCGATTCTCTGCCTTTCTTGGCTATGACCAGTTGCTATGATTTTTGAGCAGAAGAACACAATTTTGCCTGGAGCTCCAGAAATGCCAAGGCCCAGGGAGAAGGTCTGCATCCAGGCAAGTGTATCAACTTCAGTGATTCTTCTAGACATAAGATGGGAGGGGAACAAAGCTTTTTGGATTGAAATGGGGATGTGGATTAAGTGTAAAACAACAAATCCCTTAGCACAGGCTAGATGGAAAGATAAACTTATAAGGAAAATGCATGCTTTGAGTAGAAAGGCAAGCAGTGACAACAGATAAAGCTGGGGAGAAATTCCAATTACCCATACAACCAGTTTTAAATTATGAAAGCAACATTTCTCAGCCATTCTAGTGAGTCTCTTTACAGCTAGGACTAACAAGATGAGTGTGGCTTTCATCGGTTTTGCGTTTATTTTGTGGTTGCTGTTTTTTCCTTTCTCATACAAATGACTTCAGCTTTCCATCAGACTGTGATTATTGTTATTTTTTAGATCCACACACAGCTTGTGCCTAAGTACTTTTAAGGACAAAAGAATGTCTACCATAAGGCAGAAAGATAAAACAAAATGGTGTTCACTGGTGTATAAAATAACAGAAAAAGCTTGAAATAGGGCTTAGATCTCCTGTGAAAGCAGCGACCTAAACTGTGAGCCCTACAATGAAGTGTGCTCTTGGTAAGGGTGGCTAACGCAATGTATGGCTGTAAAGGAGGGGCAGTCTGCCTTCTTCCCTTGCTGCCTTGGGTGGATGAACAACCTGCTGCAGACAAGTGCCAAATGTTATTTGATACGTGACAAGTGATCCTTTCTGGGAAATAAAATGTCCCAACTTGAGCCTCACAGGAAGAGGTTTCCATTTGTAGAGGACCAAGAGCAGGCAGAGAATCTTAGCTGAGGCACAGTAATTCTTTGCACTCTAAGATCACTCCCTGCCAAGAGAAAAATATTGCTCTTCCTTTTTTCTTTTTTTACTATTTTTACTTTCTCAAGAGATGAAAAGTATAAGAACAATAGGGAAATGACAGCAGTTAAGAAGGTCATACTACTTCAGGAATGTAGAGGGAGAAGAATATCAATCCAGGGAATATTAGCTGGCTGAAGGGGTGTGGGTGACTCCTGTGAGATTCTGAATGTAGTATCTACCCCAGGAATGGATTGGCTGCAGAAGTAGGGGCAGTTTTTAAGACCCTGTTTTCCCAGTCGTTTTCTTGAGCTCACTGATTTCCCCAGATTTGGCAGCATAGTGCCGAGTATCTTAGAATCATTAAGGTTGGAAAAGACCTCTAAGATCTTAAAGTCCAACCATCAGCCCAACACCACCATGCCTGCTAAACCATGTCCCCAGCTGCCACATCTACACGTTTTTTGAACACCTCCAGGGATGGTGACTCCACCACTTCCCTGGGCAGCCTGTTCCAATGCTTCACAACTCTTTCTTAATAGCCAATCTAAACCTCCCCTGACGCAACTTGAGGCCACTGCCTCTCGTCGTATCACTAGTTACTTGGGAGAAGAGACTGACACCCACCTCGCTACAACCTCCTTTCAGGTAGTTGTAGAGAGCAATAAGGTCTCCCCTCAGCCTCCACTTCTCCAGACTAAACAACCCTCAGTTCCCTCAGCCACTTCTCATAAGGCTTGTTGTCTAGACCCCTCACCAGCTTCGTAGCCCTCCTCTGGACATGCTCCAGCAACCCAATGTCTTTCTTGTAGTGAGGGGCCCAAAACTGAACACGGTACTCGAGGTGCGGCCTCACCAGTGCTAAGTACAGGGGGACAATCACTTCTGTACCCTTACTGGTCACACTACTCCTGATACAAGCCAGGATGCTGTTGGCCTTCTTGGCCACCTGGGCACACTGCTGGCTCATGTTCAGCCCGCTGTCGACCAACATCCAATTTTCCAAAGGGCAACTTTCCAACAACTCTTCCCAAGCCTGTAAAGTTGCGTGGGGTTGTTGCACTCAAGTGCAGGACCTGGCACTTGGCCTTCTTGAACCTCACAAATTGACCTCGGCCCATTGATCCAGTCTGTCCAGATCCCTCTCTAGATCCTTCCTACCCTTGAACTGATTGACACTCCCACCCAATTTGGTATCATATGCAAATAGATGAATATGTGCTGCTTTCATGTCAGGGAACAAGAAATTTTGCCACTGTCTGTCTGCCACTCAAGGGAGTGAACTTTGTCACTGGTAGTTTCCCCACAAGGGTCTTAGCAGGAGGACTGTGACATAAGAATTTCTGCCACAGGGCGGATGCCATGTCCCATTCCTTCCTCTGCAGGGACACTGATGGAGATGAGACATTTCTTGGGAGCAAGAGCCTGTAACAATGTGACAAGACCATTGAAAGTCCTAGGAGCTCCTACTTTTACTTTAAGCTCTTGAAGGCACAAAGGTGGCATCCAGACATGGGAAGGGATCCTTCTCAGAGAGTTCACAAAGTGCAGTATTTCCAGTGTCCCTAAAGAGAATTTTGAACCTCTGAGCTGGAGCATTAATTGCCAGAGCTGAGGCTGGGTAAGATAAAGAAGTGGCACTGTATATAAGAAGTGGCACTGTATATTAGAGCCTGTCTTTTCACATCTCTCTGGGCATAATGTGACTTGACATCATATCATCATCCAACAGAGCATCCAGAGATGGCAGTGGAAATAGCTTGCACAAACATTTGGAGATGCTGAAACCCTGAAGTACATCAGGGGCTCTGCAAGCGAAGGAAGAACTCAAGCTCTCAGTACAAATGGTGCTCACAGCTGAAGTGAGGTAAAGAGGGTGCCTTGTGGGGACATCTTCCAGGGTCATGAGGTATCACTCACACAGAAATACAAGAGGCCTTGAAAAACCTTCTTAGTGTAATCAAAAGCATTGGATGGAGCTCTGATCCTTTAAGAGTCACACTTGACCTTTTGGGACCCAAATCATTTGGAGTTGCTAACATCTGCCAAAGTGCCTGTGGTGTAGCAGGAGCTGGAGCTGGGGCCAGAAAACACGGGCATGCACGGTCAGGATTTATGTCATTGCTTTGAGACCCGCCACCGTATCTCAGTCTGCCCAGTTCTGGTGGGACATCTGGTAGCCTTGCTCACACCCCTTCTCATCTCACTGGTACTACTGCAGAGGGTAACACAGGTGCCACAAAGTCCCATCAAAAGAAGGAAAAAAAAGTATTTTGTCCCAGCCTTGGAAATGGGGAAGAGGAAGGAAACGGGAGGATTACAGTTTTGTGGGTTTATCTCTCACCACTGTACATGTAGAATTGGTCTGCTCTGTGAGGTGTAGCATGTGGCTGTAGCTTCCATGTGCCTGCAGAAATGGACAATTGTGTAATGAGTGTTTAAGGGAAAATCAGTTCATGTTGTTTAAACTGAAGAAGTCTATCTTTTTACTTAATGACATGAAATTAACCGCAAATCAGTCAACTATACATTCAGGATCAATATCAGCAATACAATGGGTAAACAACGAGACCAGGCACTTTAAAACTGTTACTGCACACAAACAGATTTTGCAACATCATTTTACAGCTAGTCCAAATTTTTGAATCCCACATTGACAAGCAGGATCCCACATCACACAAGAGATGTGCAAGTTCTCCTTGTCCTGTGGGAGCTGCAAGTGCTTGGGGTTTAGGTGTACCCTTACCCTTCCCTACAACACACTAGTGCCCATGCATGTGAGAAAGCCCCCCACAAGGCCACATGCCTATGCACCCCGTACCAGGCTGCTGTGGAGGTGCAGCTCACTGGCATGGGCTGAGGTCACAATGTCACAGGGACAACCGCTCGCAGAGTCAATCCAGGTTGCCCTCCCATCAGCTACACATTGTATTAGATATTTTAGTATGGTGGATATGTAAAAGTGATTTAATTTTTCTTGCTGACATTTCTTTCAACTAGTCAACAGGTGTTTGCACTTAGGTGTTTCGCAAGGTCAATTTAATAGTGAAAATTTAATAGGGGAATGCTCACTTGGCTAATGCTTGTTTGTGGTCTCTTCTTGTCTCTGGCTAGGAGTATAGTGTGTGTGTGAGGGGAAGAACTTGGGTGGGAGAGAAAGAGCATTTTTCTTCTACAGTAGAGAGGGGATTCTCTTACTCATAGGTGTATTTTCAGTGCCTGGAAGAAAAGATGCTTCTTTCTGTTAAAATTTTTCATTCATATGAATGTAAACACTTAATTCCTCAAAAGCTCAGTACCTGTTTCTTAAATGATACTTTAATAAATGGATATTCTCCTCCAAGTGTGTTATTCAGTATTTAGCGGGAAATTGAATGGATGGGATACAAAAAATTGTAGGGTGAATGGATGGGATAAAAAAAGTAGCAGGGTAATGATTTTAAAATAGCCACATCAAACCAGTTATTGCCCTGAGGTGTTAGAAATAAATGAAAATGGTCTGACTGCGTAATGATCATGTTTACTCTTACTGTAACTGCTAATGGTTCCTCTGACTTGAAATTACACTTGTATTTACCTGTGCTCTCCTTATAACCCTCTTTGGACCCTGACTCAAGAAAGCAAAGAAACACACACTTGCAGCAGAACAGGCACTTAAAAAGTCCAAAGCAGGGAAGTTTTACAAACAGGACAAAAAGGGAAGGGACTTTAATGACGGTAGAGATAAAACACTGGGGGCATATGACAATCTTCAGGTGAAACACGCAGTTCCCCATGTTTCCAGGATCATGCTCCACAATAAAGCCCCGCAGCAAAGTCTGGTTTCACACATGCATAGCACTGGACAAAGTGGGAAGGAGCACTGCTAGAAGGACCGTGTTTCCCGAGTCTTTAAGCCAAAGCTGTCTTTTAGCTATCCAAGGGGACAGTTACAGATGGGGTGTGTGGAGTGGTGTTCTGCTGCTTATGATGCTCTGCTGGGCCCAGGGGCTGGGGGACATGTTGAACAGCAGTTGCAATAGGCATCTCTGAAAGCCAAGATGCAATCACTTGGTTAAATTAAAGCTAATTTCCTCCACTGTCAAAAGACAATGTACACGATCACTGCCACCAAGTGATTAAAGTGAAAGGATGCAGAGGGAATGCCAATTCTTTTGGTCTATGTTCAGTCACAGCTGTGTGGGATTAAGGGCTGTTTAAAAATCTCTTAAATGCATGCCAAAAGTTGCGAAGCATTAGAACCAATAGGTGCTTATCATTCCAGGCACTGAGATATTAGAAATCACACAGCCACAGGTCACCACATTGCTCACACAAAAGGAGTCTATGGGAAGTTCAGGAGAAAGGATTTGGGCTCCTTCCATTCACTTTCAGTATATTAATCACTGGGAGCCTTTTCACCTGTACCTTTAAGCATCTCCACAAAAGCAAATTTCAACCCAAATCACTCAGTTGCTAGACCTAGCAATCCTGCCAAGCCTTAAAGTATAACCTGATGAAATCTGCACAGAAAGTGAAGAGCAGACATTACTATTCCTCTCCTTTCACTCCTAAATACACATATGTGTGTGTGCCTATGCAATGGGCTGCAGCACTGTCATATTTCCTTCAGAACTCGTTTTCCAAAATGTACAGTTTTCAAGCATACCATCACTTTTCTTTGCAAGACTATGTTTCAGTGGTAGAAATTAAGTTTCTTCTTTTCAGCAAGATGAAGTGAAAATTGGTAGTTTTGCAAAGCAGATTAGCAAAGTAAAGATACATGACACTGGAGTAGCTGGCACAGCCGCGTAGAAATTACAGGATCCACAGGAAGTCAAACACCAGACTTCAGGACTCAAAAGAGTTTCCATTTCACCCCTCTCTATTCACTTGGTTAGCACTTTCCACGACAAGCTGGATTTTCAGGTGGAGATGCTTTTCCACTTCATTGTTAGCTGACAGGTGTGTTTTTGTGAGAACATTTGAGGAAAATCTGGTCAATTTTCTGTGCTCCGGGAGCAGAGTCCTATTTACTCATCTCACTGGGTTTTGTGTCTCTTCCTGCAGCAGGCTGAAAAGAACACCCCTAAGCATGAAAAGAAAATCGTCACAGTTTCTTTCCCTCCCTACACACAGATAATTAAAAAGCTCCTACGTCTGCACATCGGGGTGTCTGTCTGTTGTGAAGTTGCATAAGACACACATCCATGTTCAGCCTGCAGAGAATGGGTTAGATAATGAAGTTTGAAAGACTTAAATGTCGCTCACAGTCAATCAGCATCAACCAGAAGTTTCGGCAGACCTAATCGACCTTTTGTGACACCACAATGAATATATGCTCTGCCCAAAATAGCTGCCTCTGGGACAATTTGCATGAGAGATACGGATGCATTCACATCAATCTGAGCAGCTCCAGACAGAGAAGCTTAAAAGCTCAAGTGGTGAAACTTTTAATAACTCAGCTCAGCTCCCTGCCCCCAACTTTTCCATTAATATTCCCACATTCTGTCCCCTTTAAATAGGAACATTAAGTGCTGATAAATAAAACATTAGGTTGATAAAATTACTTATGGTAGCAGCTGGAGGCCCTGATAAATACCTCGTGATTCCAGGTCCTGTATGAATGGGCAGCACAGAGACAGTGCTGGCTCCAGAGACAAAAGTACGATGTTTTTGACAAGATGCAAGCAGACAACAGGAGTGAGGTGTAGAAAGAGATTACAAAACAGGCAGCTGTATTTGCTGCAATTAGTAAACGTCAAACACCTCAGGAGTTTTCACTTTATGTTCTTTATTTGTATAAGTAGACATAAGCTATTATTTATTGCACTGTATGTTGTAACTAAAGGTTCCTTGAGCATGTCTGGTGTTGTGAAAAATGACTTTTCAGAATTACAGCATGGGTGTCAGAAGCTTGTTATTACTTTGGACTCATGTTTGTTATTTGTCAACAGAGGAGGCTTATAAGCATGGCTGTTCAGAAATGCTTTTAACATAACCTTTGAATTGTTTTGTTTAATTATCCAAGCAGAATTTTCATGAACAAGCCGGAGAATTGTCACGGTAACATGATTCACAACACTGCAGGAAGAGGTGCTGCTTCAGGTCCCAGCAAAGAGTCCAAGGATGCTGGGATCACACAGGCAGTGCTGGTCACAAAGTCTGACAAATGTATGCATACTCCCAGGTTCTGTTAGAAAACACAGTGGGAAAAGAGAACATTTAAATTGTTGTTCATGCAACTTAATGCTCCTGGCTGGAGCATTCCAGTCTTTGTGACCTTTCTTAACTGCACACGTTGCACAACGAGCCTTCCAGTATATAGCTACTGGGAAAAATATATATAGGCTCGTGACTGGAGCAGAGGAGAAGGTATCTATTCTTTAGTGTGATAGAGATAATTCTACAGACAAACTAAATGGAGTAATGTATTGCAATTACTGATACTTAACAAATTCCTATTTGTCTAGTATTAACTTGTAAATACACTTGCATCAGTCTTTGACCTGCTTTCTTAAATAAATCTCTCTGATGACTCTGTCAGTCCACTCATTTCCAAAAATTTCAGAGCCATTTTCTCTAAATGCATCCAACTTTGAAAGAAAAGAGAGGGCTCAGTTATGTTTTGTTCCTGCAAGCTTCACAAAAATACATGCCCAAAACCATCTTTTCAGTGTCTCCTATGAGCACATCTGCCACGTGAGTCCCACGCACAGGAGTGAATCCTTATGCATGCCCTCCAGGGCAACAAAGGCTTCAGCTGGAGCTTTCATCTTGTTAAATTCCTGGAAATCCAGTCACCAGACACAAATCAATGGAAACCCAGGCTTTGTCAGCCCTACTGCTCATGGGGGCAACTTGATTTTTAATATGAGGATCAAAAAAAGCTATTAAAGGCCTAACTTTATACTCTGAAATTGGTTCTTTTCTGTGCTATGTGAAAATTTACATGAGGTTATACTAATCTGGGCTTCCCAGTATGGGAGCTGAATATCCTGCTTAAAGGTAACCATACTTAAGAAGAAGGCTCTGAATGGGATCTCCTCGGTGCTGAACTCTTTTGAAAAAATGCAGACATTTATTTTGGGAACCTAATGAAGACTTAGAAGCCCAACTACAGGCACTTCTTTGTGCACATCTTTGTCTGCCATGTGTCAGTTATAGCATATTCTGGGGCTCTGTGCCTGTGCTGTCAGGGTACTCTACATAGGCACTGTGTGTGGCTTTTCGTGCACGGTCCCCTTGATGTAATTCCTCCAGAAGGAATTTCAGGGCTTGGCTAGTAGAAAACACAGGTGCTCTAGAGGAACGTGCCTGCCCCAGGGCAGCCTGCTGCACTTTTGCTCCTCAGAGCTTGAAGAGTGGCATCTCAGGGACCCTGCCTCCCCGTGCTGTGACGACTCAGCCTGGAAAAGAGGGCACGGTCTGAACTCGCTCAACTGTTTCGGCTGGATTTCACTTTTGCCCACAGGCACTTCTGCACTGATGTCCCTGAATTAGCATGCTCCAAGCAGAGAGTGGTAGCTGAGCTACTGAGCTGCCACAAAGGGCCTCTTAGGGAAACCAACCCCTCTTTCACTGTGCTTCTTCCTGACCAGACCGACACTCATTAATTCAAGTGATACAGCGAAGTTTGTCACTTTAATGTATTGCCTCCTCTTTAAGTTGCAGTAAGAGAAAATGAAGCTGTTATTACAAGCTTACCCATTAAAAGAGTAGTGGAAGGGTCACTTTGGAAAACTAAATAAGAGATTTTTTTTTTTCCTTTTCAGATTAGTTAAATTGTGATTCTGAAATATCAATAGAAAGCTGAGGCACAGACAAAGCATTAGAGCAGGTCCATTCCCTCAGTTCATTGCTGATGTTGGAAACAATTCCTCAGGGCATAAAGCCTTTTGTAGGCTGGATACCCTTTCTGATTGTGAAACTGATCCTGTCTCGAACTCTCGAACTTTGCGTGTTACAACAGCATTTTTTGTTTCTGGGGTAGCAGAAGAGATGGCACCAGCCAGCTGATTTCTAAAGATCCTGTTGAAAACTTGTGACATTGCTCACAGCAGACATCACAAGTGAAGTGTTTTAGATCTCATCTGGTTTGCAAGCGCCCCTATTTAAGTAGTGCAGTGACAAGGGTTAGAAATTGCAGCGTCTCCAGCTCTCGCAGTATGTTTGTGAAAGGTCACCTCACAAAGTAAGGAGCAACCTGAATGCTCTGTGAGTGAATTTTTCAGGCATGCAACAATGGTGTAGAGCAGTGTAAGGTTTTGTGCCACAGCTGCAAATACCGGGAAGTGTCATTTTTGAAGGCATTGCACCCAGAAGTGCCAAGGACTGCTACCCTGAAGAAGGAAACCTCTGATTTTAAACCAGTACGGAGAAGCTTGCTCAGCCTTGAAAGTCAGCTGTCTCAGAAGAGAGTAATAACCTCAGAGAGAGGACAGAAAACATTGAGATATCTGCTACTTGCAATTCTCATATAAATAATGGGGAACAGGAAGAGTGAAGTCCTGCCCTAGCAATAAATCTTGAATTGTGGATGGGTGAAGAAAATGGAAAGTAATAAGGAAAAAGCAATATTTGCAAGCACAGCATACTAAAGAGAAAAAAACCTTAGTGGCAGAGGAAAAGAGAAAAAAAGTAATTTTATAAAATCAAGATTAACTCCCAAGTTTTGATCTGGTGGTTCTCCAAGTTGTTAATATATCAAGACTTATTCTTTCTTGAACACCAGTTTGCAAAGCACATCCTTCATTAAATATGACATGAAAGTGGACTGTATCAAGTGGAGAAGCCACTGCCTTTTACATCTTGATCAGGTATCCAGGCCAAATGCTAGTCATGCTCCTTAGGAGAAGGTTGTACAACATGTCTATCTTTCACTGAAGTACTACTAACAATCTAATATAAAGTCAAATTCAGCAACTAGTTTCTGCTTCCTGTAGGTTTCTCTAGAACCTAACCTGATAACAGGAAAGTAATGCATAGAAAGTCAAAGTAGATCAGCAATCAGGAGCAGGGGTGCCCTGGAACCAGTAAGACAAGGGAGGGTAGGAAATGTAAATGTTACAAGATGTGTCATGAGAGGTTCATGAGGGGGTTATTTAACATGGTGCCTGTGATCCCAGGCAATGGGGTTCTCAGTGACCCAGTCCTAAGGTCCGAATCCCCTGGTGGTACTATCTCTCTCTCGCTTATTTCCCTCCCTCCCAGCGTTTAGGAAAACAGGAGGCATATCAGCTCAGAACAACACTTTTGAGAGATATTTTCCCTAAAATAGAGATTCCACCTTAATGGACTCAGTGCCTTAGCTGGAATGTGGCTCTCACCAGAGAGCACTTGGTATTGAAAAAGATACCAAATTTCTAATATATGTCCCCGGTGCAGGGAAGCTGTAACTCAGCTGACACACAACAGATTACAATATGTTGCTCTGGACCGTTCCAGCACAAAATTAACTCTGTCTTTCACAGTATTTAATTGCTTTCCTACAGGTGAAACAACTTTGTCACTTGGTTTCTAACAAGTTTTATCAGATGTACTCTTCCCCATAACTGTCTCCATGGCAAGGACTGAGCTGTTCTATAGTTACTCTGCTCAGCAGGACACGCCATGGAGTCCTTTCTTCATCATGATCTCGGTGAAATTTTCAACTGCAAGCAGCTGAAGCTGAAGTAATAACTGCAAGTAGACTAAGCTAAGTTACCACACTTTTTCTTCCCCTGCTTATCATTCATGTGAATGACTGTTTCTAGAAGTCAGAGACGAAACATAAATGATGCAAAGGCTGAGAGAATGAATCTGAAGAGTAAAGCGAACAAGATTTAAATTTTGGAAGGAAGACAGTTGTTATTCAAAGGAGCTGACTAGTTGGAAACTCCTCTCTGCCACATTTCACACTCATCTGCTGCTTTAAAGAAAGATGTAAAGTTAATTTAAGCTATTTTACGAGCGCTAAGCTGACAGCACTGGAGGTAACCCCTCAGCGCAGAACAGGCTGTGGCTTGGCAGCCTGTCCTTTGCTCTGCCAAACCATCTTTCCAGGTCCATCTCTCCTGTACCCCAGGTACCACCCATAATGTTTAGTGATGGCTTGAAACTGTAAGGTTTGGCTGCCTTGGAATTTGTGTCTAGTTGGCAGCTTCTCTTTTTGCTGGCCTTCTCTGTTGCCAAAAAGTGTTTCCAAAACTCCGCATATCATCTTGAGTGTTGTGTCTTCTGAATAGGAGGAGAAGGGAAAGTATCGGTATTCCAAAGATTTTAAATGAAAACAGACTTTTCCAAAACATCCATGTGGTGAGTGGAGGCAGATGTAGCTCAGGAGCCCATGGTCTACATTAGTCCTCTGGGCTAGGCTCAGATGGACCCATTTCCCATTTTTCCACTAGGATGATGTAACTGATATGAGGCATCACCAGCTCCTACCAAATCAGCGATTATGATGCATTGTGCAACATATCATTCCTATAGGAAACTCAGTCTGAAGTGAGAAAAGGGGAGCAGCAGGCACATGAACTACAATTTCAGTAAGAAAATGTTTGAATGTTCAAAAGAAATATTTCATGTCTTGATTTATTGGAGAGCGAAGCACTAAATCTCTACATGTTTTTGACAAAGCAGACTTGTTTGTATTCATGTCAAAATTTTCTGTGCTGTGTTTTCCACTCAGGCCTGGCAAAAAACAGGCCAGTAGCTCTTTTCATGTAAGCCAGTAAAATCACAAAAACTCTCGAGAAATAGCTAGCAGGTCGAACTGGCCAAAGCAGACAGCTGATTTTTCCTGTCCTTAAGAAAGTTGCCATTGAAATTAGTATGAAATCATTACCATGCTCAATAAAAGGACACATTTTTTCAGAAGATTACCTGCCATGGAAAAGATGCAAGAGACTTCATCTAGGAATATCTATTTGGACAATTTGCACAGAGCTGTTTGAGCAGAGAATGGTAATTCAAAACACTTCACTTTTGGCTTCTCCTTCTCCTTCATGCTTTTATCCTCGCCCACATGCACATGCTCATACACACACTCATAAAATTTCCTCAGATGTGGACGCGCTTTAATCTTGGGCCTGATTCAGTTCCCAGCGTGAAACTGATTAAAAAAAAAACAGGGATGCGGAGACCGTGAGTGGAATGAATGAATGAGTCAGGCTTTTCTCATTGTTAAAGTGCCTTGGCTTCTCTGTGTGACAAGTCTTTGCTTTTAAGGAGCACTGCCCAAGCCAGGAGCTCTGAAGCAGGGTTTCATTTTATGCTTTTCCATGATCATGGAGCACAAGTGGTAAGCTTGATCTGCCATAGACCTGAGGAAGAAGTAGGGTCTTCCTCTAAAGATCAAAAAACAAGGGCAGAGCTCCCAGCAATGCCTTCACGTTCTCTCACGGGCACAGTGCCATTATTCACATGGCTAGGAGGAGGAGGGGGTTAGGACTCATATTCTTAATGAGCTGGTTGTGCACATGTTCAATTACTGTGCAGCCTTCCCTACTTGCTCTGAGTGTGAAATCAGTGGGGGATCACACAAGGATGAAACAATTTGCAGGATCGGGATCTATGATAAAAGGTCAGATCCCAAAAGCCCATACCCCAGGGGAGTTTGGAAAACTGATGAGAAAAAGACATGGGATGCCTGCTTCTGGAACAGAGACTGGTGCATGGGATACCCTCTGTCCTAAGCGTGCCAAAACCGTTGGATTAGCATGCTTGCTTTTACTTCCTTACTTCTTTCTGGTGCAGTGAGCCTCTGGGCTGCATGGTGACTTGGAGTCAATTGACAAAGTGGTGAATCTATCACTTCCCTGTCCATCTCCATCCAGAATAGCCCAGAGCCTGGTGGTTAGAGATCTCTCAAGAAAGAAAGGTTCATTTCCCATCTCTGATCAAGTTCCTTGCTCTAAGGAATCCAGAGAATGTGAAGAGGTTATGAGAATGTTACCTGTAATGGAACAGATGCAAAGAGAGGGGCAAATTTTGGGATGTGGCTGTCCCCAGTATTACCTGTGACCTAAGTCTAAGTCTGAGGAATCTGGGTTTAGCTGGTGTCATGGCTGGCAAACCAGATCTTCCATTCTGAGTTGTCTCTTTCTCTGCACGTGCTGTTTTGGATCTGAGGATCAGACGCCTAAAGGTTAGCCTATTTAAGAATCTGGGTCCAGATTTGTGTCCCTGAACCCTTCCATACAAAGTATGGGGAATAGTATTCCTTTTTTCCTTTTTTTTTTTTTACCCATTACACAAGAAATCCTTGTTTCAACATTCTATTTTGTGCACCATGAATAAAGTGGAACACTACAAATCATGAACCTCCAAATTCAGTTGGAGGCTCTTTCAACTTCAAAGCTGCACAAGTGGGCAATGAGTAGGCACTGGGCAAAGGGACACCTACGTATCATGCCTTTGTTCGTTTGCTCCTGTGAACCAGTAATTAGGACCCTCGAATAAATCACACCAGAATTATGAGTCACCAGTGTAGCACGACAATGCAGACATCATCTGTGAGGAATTTCCTTGCTCTCTGGCAACCTGAATTAAACAACATGAAGCACTGGGGATGCTTTCTTATTTTGTGGGTTTTGTTTGAAGTGAGGTTATGCTGAGGAAAGTGGTGATAAAAATGCCACTTCATGCACTCCCTGCCTTAACAGCAGCCTTTATTTTTACTGACACGAATAAAATCTTACTAGTGTCAGCACTGTAGTCAAGCAAAAGTGAGCTCTGTTCCATGTTGCCACATCCATCAGGAAAACACCACCCCCGCTTTTTGACCCCAGAATCATTGTTGTTAGTGATGATGTATGAAACAGAAAGAACATAACTTGATTGTGAGAAATTGCTTTGAACCTGCGTTTGCTGGCAGGTAAAAGCCTTATTTTTGAGTTTTAAATGAAGCATGTTTGGTATGGAAGTCACTGAGAGGGAATAAATAGGGAACGCTAAGAATTCATTTTACAGACTCACTTTTCAGACCGTAACCATACTTTAAAAAGGAAAATGGGCTGAATTTAAATGCTGATGAAAGGCCCTGGACTGGCAGTCCTGTGGAATAATGTTCTCGAGACACTGTACTCATCGCTTCTGCTACAGTGGAAGTTTCTTGCTAATTACCAGTCAGTCTGAGGGCTACGTTTCCCCTCCCTTCATGTTCCTAGCTCATGTCAGAACACCATCTTCGGCACCGTGAAGTCCAGAGTGGTGGTAAGCAAGGCCAAATGACTGTAAATTGGCATGTTAACCTATCTGTCATGTGCACTTGTGGTGCAGTGACTTCAGGTAATAGCAGCAGCAATATGTGGCTCTCCAAAATGGCCACTTGAGCTGACAGGTGTGCTCGATGTTAATGTAACCACAAGCCTTGTTCTGGTCAGCAGTCTATTTCTGGTCAGCCTCTTGGTCCAGTAACTATATGCTGGGAGAAGCAGGGCAATCACCGCATTTTCATCCTGTCTCATGTCTTTGTCCTGATTGCTTTCTTCAGAGTGCAAGACAGACCAACTGAAATGGTGGCGTTTCTGAGAACCTCTGTCCACAAAGAAACTAACCTGAGACAATCAACCTGATCAGGACTAATACTGGAAGGATTTACAATCACCTTTCCCCTGCTGTGTTTGCTCAACTGTGGGAAAGAGGAACAAAACCAAAGCTCCACAGGGCTTACAGGGAGCAGCCTCTCCAAGAAAGACATTGTTGCATACCCTCATGGGTGAGCTTAAGGAGAGCTGAGTTTGCTGACTACTTGGAGATGAGCTCTGTCTGCATGAGTCATGCAGGTGACATCCTCTGCATTAACAGAGAAGACAACACTTAGCAGAGAATCATCAAGACTTTACTAGCAGAGCAAGCACAAGTCTACAGACTAAAATGTGCACCTGTGGGAGAGAGGGAACCAGGGAAGACAATTTTTAGTAGAATTAGCTTTTATTGGATGATTCAATTTTTTTAAAACAAAATATCTATTATTTCCATACCAACATGCAGTATTTCTTTTCTCCTTAGACTGCTTGTCCCACTGAAGTGTTGTTGAAGATGTCACTGCCACATGATCTCAAACTTCACTGTAGAGAACAGAAGTTGTAAAGAAAAACGTTTGCTTGGATCTCACTCCCTCTTCTCCATATTTATTTTTATGAAACTTGGAGCTGCTCTTTTTGAAACCTTCTTCCTTCTCTCAAATGCAGTGAAGTCCACTGATGGGTCCAAAGTTTCAGGGAAGAAGCAGTTGAACAGAGGCACACATCCAGAGACCAAACGATCACATTAACCTTACTTCCATTGGAAATCAGGCTAAAATGTGTTTCTGATAGGGGGCATTCCCTCTACCTGGTGAACCACTACATGTCACTGCCAGATGCTGCAGTGAACAAGAGCGACCTGAAGACAGAGACGTGCCTGAAATTCCACCAGGTCCATCTGCGGCATCACTGTTCTGACTACCATTACATGAAATGGTGATGGCACAGTGCTGTCGCACACATGCACACACACTTGTCAAAGTCTAAAAGGGGACAGGCTCCTGAGGGAGCTATCAGAGATGTGAGTTACGTGGTTCTTCCAAGACAGGCAGCCAGCAAGCCCATCAGGGACTTAAACCTTCTGACCCTTCCAATGTAAAGATATGTTGCTGCATAGTATTGCCCTTTTTACCTTCTTTCTGTTTTCCCCGAGGTTTAACAAATACTCTTTGTGACTTTCACTTATTCTCTGCTAGTCTGAGGAAGTATAATTTTCATGCATTTTCACATTTTGGGTACTGGTACCTTTTTTTCCCTGTGATTTATATGGCTTGTCTTCTCTGGGTTCTAACTGTGCATTATGCCTCTCATTTTCCACCTCTAGTTTATGACCGCTGAGTCTGTTTGGCAAGTGCACGCCTTACATTTATATATTATAGCACACAGAGGTCTGCTAGTGTTATGAATCTGCATGGGGATCTGTGGCATCCTACAGTCTTTTACAGTGTTTAATGGGCTCTTCCCAAAGATTTGCATTTTTGTCTGCTTCCTGGGCATCATGAGTGTTTTTCAGCTTTGTTTATATTCTGACCCACTGTACAATGCTGTCATGGAAGTGGAGAGATGACAATGTCTCATTTGGATGTAACCCTTGTTACTGTA
The DNA here is from genome assembly GCF_030867145.1 of Opisthocomus hoazin. Lineage (NCBI taxonomy): Eukaryota > Metazoa > Chordata > Aves > Opisthocomiformes > Opisthocomidae > Opisthocomus > Opisthocomus hoazin. Next base: position 14,230,390 of record NC_134421.1, on the reverse strand, counting down.
GTCCAGTGATCCCCAAAGATCAATTGCTGTGAGACTTTGCATGTGGCTTTGGAAGGTGAAAAATTGAAGCTAATAGGGAAGAACAAAGTACAGTGTTGTCTAGGGTATGCTCAGAGTCGATGTAGCACCATGAGGCAGAGAGTCCTGCCCTAGATCTTTGGCATAAAGAAAATATCTGCTGCTTTCCTTGACGTGGGAGATCAAACATTGTTTTCCTTCAATATGTCCAGTACCTCAGAAGACTGAGTCAGTTAGAAAGTGCAAGTATTCCAGTAGCTGAACACTAGCCAAAAACTTCCTGGTCTTGTGACTGAGGACTTAATAATATACAGGTTGTTTTCCTCATAAAATCACACAGACAGAAGCTTGGTCCCGTTTGCAAACTATGACTGATATATGCTGTTTTTTAACAGGGACACAGGATGAAATCTTGGAAGGGTGATTGTACTTAAGAGAAAATGGCAGAGATTTTGGTTTTAGGGCAAGAGGTGTTCCAGATTAGCTAGCAAGTCACTGAAATTACACATTGATCTTAGTTTTTTAATACGCTTCTAGATTTCCACATTTATCTTGTTTGTATTGTCTACTCTTGCATTTAAACACCATCCCAGCCCTGCCCACTAGTTTGACTTCCTAGCAGAAAGAAGGATCAGATAGAGTCTATTTAAGAATGTCTGTGAAGGGGAAAATAATTTGTTCATTCTGTGGTGGTGGTGTTGAGGTTAACACTATTGTTAACGGTATCTGTAAGGTGAAGATGTTGTCCATGGTTCATTTTTCAGGAAGGAAACTGAATAGACTTATATTAATTATGTTATTAGTGGCCACAGACTGTTTCATTCTTTTTTGGAGTAGTAGTCTAGGGGAACAGGTTTTTGAAGGAAAAGGACAGTATAGTCTGCTCATGTAGCTATTAATACAAGTCTCTCTGCAATTACTTTGCTTGAGAGTATCTTTGCTTGCATATGTTGTGCAAATTAGTCTGTTGCACTGTGTTGCTGAAACATGTTAGGGCTGAAGGTTTAGAATAAATAAATCCCATGTTTATTCAGACCCACGTTTCTAAAGCTCATTTGAGATGTTGCTGACATCACATCATTTTCAGAGTTTTAATTTGTAGAAGTTGCCCTTTTGTTCCTGTAATACATCAGCGGTGTCAAAAAAGACATGACAGTCATTAATGGTCTTTTCAAGTTTGCTCTTTTTCTTATGAAGCTGAGTATTTTTCTTTTGTGTAGGAATTCATGTTTCACAGAGATCCTTCAGGTATTCTGTCTAGATTTGAGCATTCTGGAGCTTTCTCCATTTAAACTCTCCATACCTCATGCCAATTGATGCTGCTGCAGCACGTTCAGTGTTGCTAGTTTGATAGTATAGGGTTGTATATAACTACACTTTTGGAAAAAAAAATGTTCAGGCAGAATATATTTTCTCAAACTGGATTTGGAGCAACATGTTAAGCTGTTTCTTTTCACGCACCAATGAGGTATTCTCAGTAACAATATATTTTTCATTGACAATACAAGGGTCACCAGACACTACCAAGTGAGACAGATACACTATAAAAACAGCTGCAAAACCTGTTTTTCACACTTGCATGTAGTGATTTTCAAATTTCCCAAGTCGAATGAGATTAAAAGGGTGATAAAAGTCTTAAAAAATCACAGAAGACTGTTCAAATGGACATGCAATACTGGTAGTTGTTGTTTAAATTGGCAGATTGTTTTTAGTATTGAATACATTTTTACCTCTGAACAAGCTTAATGAAGAAAAGGTCATAAAAATGTATGTCCTCTGCTTTGTGCCATCTCCAAGACCGGTTCTCCTCTTTTGGTAGGAAATTTCTTACGTCTCATGTTCTTCCTAATTTTCCTGTTTATAAAGTTGTGCTGTGAGAAAATGCCAAATATCAGGAGAACAAATTAAGGAATGACAGATGTGCAAAGAAGTGCTAAAGCAACTCATTGTAAGCTACACTGATAGCTATCTTCAACAGGTATTTGGGAAAGAGATTTATGACTTAGATTAATGTTGCTTAGATGGTGACCCAAAGTTCAAATCTGGTGCTAAATAATTCTGTCTGGGTCATTATCTTTATTTTCCTCCATCCTGCACTGTTGTGCCCAAAGAAAATGGGGGAGTTCACCTTCATGTGAGTTCAGAATAAGCTCCTGAACTGGCAACAGGCTCAAAAAATTGTGAAGAACAGATCAGGGGTAATTCCAGTGCACAAATCAAGCAAATGTTGTCTGTGTTCTTGCAGGAATCTGAGGGAGGTTCACACTGGCAGTAGAACTATTTGCAAGTTTTTGTGGACATGGATGCTTCTTTGGATAACAATAAATGTACAGATTTGTAGCTCTATCCATCTGCAGGTACAGGCGTGGGCCCATTTCTAAATTTGCCAAGAAACTCTGTTAGAGCAGAGCATAAAGGCCCCAGGGAATGCACATTAAAACATTGCCCAGCTTGTTTGCACGTCTGTTTGTTTAGAACTGCCAGAATAACCAGTTGCTGCTTCTCGTAGCCATGATGATGCAAACCCAGAGTTTGAGCAAAATCTGAAAGGCCCCTGCTGTGATGAGATCGTGCATTTGCTGAGGCTGCAGTTCGCTCATAGGCTGAAAAAAGCCTGGCCATGCTAGGAAAATAAAGCTCAATTGACATTTTCCTGCTGGGACCATTTGCTGCCCCTTAGGGCTGCTGAACTCCGGAGCTATTACTTTCTGATCCTGTGATATCCATCTGTTAATAGAATGTTTAGCACATTGCACTGGGAACAAGAGGGTGACGGGGTGCTAGTTGAAATGTATATACGAGGAACACAGCAGAAACATGTGCTTCCTGCTCTCCAGAGCCTGATAACAGAACAAAACAAAAATGCCGTTGAGAGCTGTTGTTGCAGTGGAACAAAGCGTAATAAAAGCTCTTCAAAGAGCCATCTGGACTGTGCTAAGGATGCTGCTCCATGCTAAATACCCATCCTTTGGCAAGCCTGCATTATGATCAATGTCCAGAGTTCTTCGATCTGTTCCATCAGTCTCAGGCTGGAGAGCTGCACGAGTTGTCGATAACTCTGATGTCCTTGGAGGTTTGATTGCAGACCATGCTCACAGGCTCAGGCCTGGTGTGAGAGGAAAGAGAATGTTTTTAACGCCTTTTTACATGTTTATTTTTGCATTTTTCAGAGGAAAAGCTGTAACGTCCATTTTTTTATCCACACAACTGGGTTTAGAGTTGAGGTGTGGTCTTGAGGAGAGTTTTGCTAACTCCATTGGATGACAGACTACGTCTGTTCAGTGCAGCAGTAAAGGTCACACTGATTGCAGTGAAGAAAAAGTTTTACCTCTATTTGTAAAGATCAACAGAGAGACCAATAGCAATAGAGAATAAATCATCCTATGGTTTTGTTTTTCTTTCGGTGATGAAATCCAGTTACTCTATAATCCATGCCTGCTGAAAACTGATGTTTAAAACATCATTGTTCTTTCTCTGTCTTGAAATCAATTGTCTTAAGCATTTGTTGACAGTTCCTATTCCCAACAGCAAAAATAAAATATTAAAGGACGTTCGAAGTCATTACCCTTTCACCTTGGGCTAACCCAGTCTTTCCCTGTGTTTGCTGGCAAGTATTCAATGTTGTGGATCCAGTCCTCAGAGCTGTAGAGCTAACTCTGTCCTTCCTGCAGTGTGCCTCCTCGCCACGGAGAACTCAAAGAAAGCCAAAGGAACAGGAATGGCTGCGATATCCCTACATCACAGGAGTTCTTGTCCTACACACAGATTTGTGGGAGCTACTGGCAGCTGATGCAGGCTGTAGTTGTCCTAGACTTTCCAAGGAAAGCTGGATTCAGGGCAAAGAAATGTCAGGATAAAGAATATTTGAGAAAATGTTTGTGCCTTTGAACAACTTATTCCTCAGCTGGTTCTTCATGTCTGTCAGATGAAGTCTGGTGTTTGTCCAAGTATAGGTGTGTTGCCTGTGAGGCAAGAGACGACCTTGGTGGGAACAGTTTACATGAAGTCCCTGGATGTGTACAGCTAGGAGTGAAACATGTACAGTCTCAGCTACCAAATGTGAGAAATAGAGGATGCAGGTTGCATCTAAGACCTCTTCCTGAAGTTTGTGACATTGACAGAAGGAAAAATCATTTCTCTTTTGTTCTCTTTCTATCTAAGAAAAGCTGATCTACAAATCATGCAACTACTGTCTTTTTTTTTTTGCAGACATAGTCTTCCTTAAAAAAGACATTATACTTGCACCTTTGAAAGCCAAATATTAGTTATGAAAAGAATACAACAAATTAGAAACATTATTATAATGAGAATTAATGAATCCAGAGCGTTTATTAGGTCTATCTGACATCCAGAAACCCGAAGGGTGTTTGCATTGATAGGAGTCAGTGACCTGAAAAGATTAAGAATTGCCAGCTAATTATGATGTCCTCACAGCAGGGATTCTTTGGACTAATACTGATTTTTTTATATTTTTTTAACATAGAGCTTTTGTGGACCATCAGCACTACAATCTGCAAGTGTATAGCTAGTGCCTTTTCTGTTCATTGATACATTACATCCCTGTGCTGATGACAGTAATTGCCTGTATGGGAAAGTACCATTATGAGAGCACTTACATGTATTTGTAACTATTTCTAACTCATCTGTAGCTGCTGGAAATGGAGAGAAGGAGCCAGAACCATGTGAACAGACAGCTGCTGTTGGCAACTAGTCCCACGTGCTCTGTGGGACACAGTCTGAGAACCTCTGTGTTGGAGCAGGAGGCTAGGTCGCAGCTGCAGCCTATGTGCAAAAAAGTTGCCAGCAGAGCTTTGCCCACTGACGTGATGCCAAAAAAAAGTAATGAAAAGCTTTATGACTGGTTTTTTTATTACTCAACTGTGCACCTTCAGGTGTCTTGAAGTTTTAGTCTAGGACATTCTTTTCATCACAATCAAGTGATATTTTCTAAGTCCATTATAATAAATTCTCTCTGGGACAGCTGGTGAATCTGATAATGAAGAGAACTGCTGAGTTGGAACTGACCAAGCAAATACCTCTCTGGCACAGGCTCCTATCTCCAGTATTGCCCTTTGGTGGCTGGAAAGAATACGAGAAACAGGACGCACAGAAGGTGATGATCCTTTCTCCTGACATATCCCTCACTCTTCCAGAGACAGGAATTTTGGGAGCTTGAACAGTCAGCTGTTAAAATCCACCACAAATACACCTTTGGTTTGGGTTCGACTTCACTGCTGGCAGCAGCAACTGCCTCTGTTGTCATTCAATTATACTGGAAAATGTCAGTTTTGATTAAATCTCTTGTTGCATTCTGCAAAGCTTTGCCCTAATCCCAGAACATTTATATAAGCTTCTGTGACGTTGCTCTTCCAGTCTGGACGTCACAGTTCTCCCTCCCTGTGTTAGTCCAACGCACACGCTGGCTGGCACTTCTGCTTGCAGCAGGCCTTGCTGGGCTAGTTGCACATCCTTGTCGCTAGCACCAGGCAATCCTGTCAGTACTTCTTTTACCCCTAGTGATTGAAATATAACAGGAGGACTTTGAAGCAGATAGGCTGTCCGTTGCTTTTTAGTAGAACTTCTCTGGAACAAGGCAGACACACGTGATCACATATCCCTCAGCTCACCCTCTGAAGACTATTGGAATGCTGAATGAGAGAGGCAAACAGTAAACTTCGTAACAAAAGCTGATTCTCTGCTGCAGAGGCAGAAGGAATTCAGTCAAGATGACACAGACGCAGTTAATAATAAGATGATCTTCTGCCATCCATCCAGCACAAAACTGAAATGAAATTAATTATACTCAGCTTTCTTCAAACTAATGTTTTCACTTTGGCTTGAGCAAAACCCTGCCCTATAGCTCCCTGAAGACACCACGCTCACACAGCAATTTACATTCCTCTTCATTTGTACTCAGTCATCCTGAAGTCACTTCACTGTTACAAAGAAGTGTCATCTCTGCATAGAAAGGATATTTCATAGGTGCAGTAACTCTGCAGTGGGTCCCACGCTCCTAAGGCTACTTCAGGGAGCAACGCAAAAGGTCAGAAGAATCAAGAAACCTTTAAAGAACCTTTAAAGAAGACCTTTATAGAAGAACCTTTAAAGAAGGAATGGCTCATATCAGGAGTGGATTAGAATTGGAAATGGCCCAGCTCATGAAAGTATAGCAGCAGCTAGGCCAAGTTACAGCAATGTGAAGACTGTTCTAAATAGTGGTGGGAAGACAAACTGGGTTTCCTGAAGTCCCTTGTATGCCCCTCCTAATCTTGGACTCTAGCCAAGATGTATATAGCCTGTGATCTGGGCCTCTTTTGGAAGTGCTGGGCTTGTTCCTGAAAGGCATTAGCAGTCTGTGCAAGGGGTGCTTAGCTAAACTCTATCTTGAAAATGGCTGGGGTGGGGATGCAGTGACAACAAGAACTCTCTTTTTTGGATTGGGAGGAGATGGGAGCGTTAACCAGGTAGAACAAGATTATAGATCAGTTGTCAGACTGGCAAAGAAATCCTTCCTTCTTTAGACAGATTGCTTGCTGAGGATCATTAACCATTTAGGACATATTTTTTCCTTTTTCTTCCCTTAATTTCTTTTGCTGTAATTCCTTTCAGACCTAGTGATATAAATATGAAACACCATTATAACAAAATGATATCCCATTTGTTTTCTTAAGCCAGTCTTTCAGTTCTGATTAGAGATAAGAGGTGTCTTGTTGGAATTTAATATATTCAGGTGGCTCTGAGGGTGCGCTGCTCTGTAGAGGCATTTCAAGATCTCGATAATCAAATAGAAAGGTAAACACTGCTCCTACCACTTAAATTTTAAGTTAGCCTTACATTTCCAGGCAAAGGTGTGCTCAGGCTTAGCAAAGGAATGAAAAGGAAAGAGGGATCCCTCTCTTCTCCGGTGAAATCTTTCCAGGTCTTGGAGCTAGGCACAAGGTGGTGAGTACACTTACATACCCATTTTCTGCTTGGTGCAGATGGATGCCGAGTGGTCAAAACAGAGCCGTCATTTCTACCACCCGCCTAATGATGAGTCCTGTATTCAGTGTCAGTAATAATGTAGTTGTTTTTCATTGTGAATGTCATTGTTCTTATGCAATTGTTACAGTAATACAGTCCCTGGAACGAACAAGTCCATAATAAACCTCTGAAAAGGAGTAGGATTATTCCCATCTGTACAAAAGATGGACATCCTGAAATGGATATGTCTGTATCTCCATAAAGGAAGTGATACCGTTGTGCTGATTTTGAGAAGGGATTAAATTGCCTAAACATGGGCATCTGATACTCTCAGGTGTCTAAAATGGTATCTAGTATCCTTGCAAGGGGCTGGCAAATATGACAGCAGTTCACCAGGAGACTCACAACTGTCTGGAGTCACGGCTGGAGAGCAAGTGGGCTTTGGAAGCTTTGGAAACTTTAGGAAAAAAAATGTTGCAAGACAAAGTCCCCCCAATGAGTGAGGACATTGAAGGAAGTGTTGGGCAACACAGGAAAAATGAGAGGATGAACAGGAGAAGTGAAAAACTGGGAAAATGGAAAACCACTATTGTCTTGAATGTAAAGAGATGCATGTATGAAAGTCAATGAATCACAGCCATCAAGATGCAGGAACAAGAACAAGAGCTGATTGGAAAATTGTTTTTTTACCCATGTATTTTCTGGTAGAAAATGAACAAACCCAGGCTAAAAATCATTGTTTGAGGCTTTAACTGAAAAAAAATAAACCACCTACCACATCTAAACAAATGCTGGCTGTCACTATCGACAAACAATAAATGAACACTGAACAAGCATCTGCCCCCCACCTCCAGAATTGATGAAAAATGGGCTTTTCCACAGAAATGTCTGTGCTAATATAAAAAGCCAAGGAAGGGAACAGATCACAATGAATTAAAAATTTCATACACTTTTGGGTATTTCATTTTACAACGCTTCCTGAGGCTGGACCAGCTACTCCCTAATCCTTGCTGAAGTCAGCATCCAGGGCACAATGTGGGCATTAGCAAACAGCCCTAGTGATTTTTTTTGTGCCCCTGCACTGGATGTGCACAACATGCATGCTTCACAGCTATTGTGCAGGCCCTCGGGATCTTTGAGGATGCTCTGAAACTCACAGCACAGCCAAAGGTGCATCAAAGCTGAGCTGTACCTCAGCACAGCAAAAGTTTGACCCCAGCATTTCTCAGTAATGAGTTTGGTACCCAACAGTCACATCTTTCTGTTGTAAACCTTTCTTTGTCGAGTGCTTTCTAGTGAGTCTATGCAGGCTATATTAATTATTTAAAATTTATGGGTTAGATCCTACCCAGCTAACATCCAAAAACAGGTTGTCTTTCTCAGTTCTTTCCATTTTATCACCACTGAGGTGAGATGAGAACCTCCAGAGATGGCTTGCACTGTCTGTGAATAAGTTTCTAAGATGAGCAGGAAGCCCTGTTGAGAAGCCTCAGCGTAGTTTGCACTACACATGTTTGCAGAGCAAAATGCTGCTGAGTTTCACCTCACCCTTAGAGTTGAATAAGTCCTTGTAAGTCCATAACCCCCAGGAATCCAAAGCACCCTTCCCCATCTCTGCAGCTCCACCACATGTCCTCACAATAGGCCGTCCCATTGCCTTCCCTGTAGATAAGTTGTCATCCTACTCCCACTGTACTGAAGGACCTAGTTCACCCACGTACACTGGATTTGCAAATACACGTGCTCCTTTGCAGACTTTCTGAATCAGAATTAACCTCTAGCTTTTGGAAAGAAGGCAGCTGAAGTGCTGCACTTGCTACAGACAACTGGTGCATGCTCTACTCCTGCTATGCCTCTGCTTCCAAGTAACCCACCAACACGGAAGGGCTAGGTCTGAAATGCATCTTCACCAGCTGCCACCTCCCTCAGGACGGTGAGTATCCTGCCACATCGCCAACAGCAGGAAGAAAGGCTGCAGCTTTGAAGCAAGCGTCTATCTGCATAGGAAGAACACCATGTCAACAGGAGGCAGAAACAGATGTTGTCCCAGCTAAAAGCAAAAGAAAAAGGGGTACCACGTAGCTGCGCCTGGGTCATACAGTCTGCAAGCACCACTGGTGCACTGGGCAGAGTGAATGGGAAGCAACAACCCCCTGTCCTCCCCGTTCTCCCAACAGATCTGTGCCCAGCAGGCACGTGAAGCAAGAGAAGGCACTGGGCCCTAATTTTCCTCTCACAGCAGCTTTACAGGATGATGGAATTATTCGTGGTTGCAGTAAGCAAAAATGTGCTGGTCCCGTGGCTTGTGACTGAGGAGCACTCTGTAAGGATTTTTTTTCATCACTTCATTGTTAATATGGTGTTTTCGGAGTGTTCTTGCATACAGTGGCTGAAGTCCTATTATATATTGAAGTGTAATTACTGACTCGGTTCCGTTCTCACACAGTATCTCTCTCACACTGCATTTCCTCAATTCTGTTTTGTTGCATTTGCTGAGCAAAATCAGCAAAGAGGACAGATTTTTTAATAGATGAATGATAGCCCTTTAGAGCTCAGGATTCGTGTAAATTTAGCTTCACCCCTGCCAGGCGCAAAATCACTTATTGTCTCAGGTTGGGTATGACTCCGGAAGAATGGAGGGTAAAAAGAAACAGCCAGGAGAGATAGAAGAAAATAATGAGGGAAAACGTGACACAAACTGATTGGCACTTGGGAGTAGTTAAAAGAAGATTGAGGATGACACATACATAAGTTTATGTATTTCTTCCCAGGGGAATCTCATGTTTTTAAGGCAAATATTGTGGACCCTGCATGTGAGTGTGTTTCTGAAAGAGTGATACAGAAAGAAAACCAGTCTGAAAGTATTAAATGTTAAAGAACAGCAACCCTATAAATTGATAGGACTGGGATAAATCTGTCATTTTTGCTTTGTATTTACTGAGCATCTTATGTAATATGCACCCTTAATTCCAAGAGAGTTAAACTTTGAGCAATATACGGTATGTAATACAACATGATTCTCTCCGGCACATGACTGGAAAGGAGAGACCCCAACCACACCTGGGAGCAGGCTCCCAGCAGTGCTTACCATACATGTAATTCCAACCTCTTTGAAATTAAAAGGTTGTTATAACAACATGGTGCATTTATTCTTGTATAGCTTTCCTTTGCTTATTTTTCAGCATCACTTTTTAGAATATCAGTTGCCATGACAACAGAACATAGTATCTTAAATGCCAGCTTTCATGTATATTTATGCAATATAATTATAGGTATGGGATATGGGATTGTGGCAAACTTTGGGTTGGATTAATTCACACCTCTCCCATGAAACATTACAATGCTACCACTAGAAGTAAGAGTGAATTCAGATAGGGCCAGCTTTGCCGTGACACTGCTTCTTGCAGCTGTACATACACTTAACTTTGCAATGCTTCCATTGTTAATTAAGTATTGCTGAGTCTTCTAAGTTATAAGCTATCACCATGGCTCACTCTTTGGATCTTTTTCTAAGCTGTGATTTCTATTAACTACAGTTGTTTTTGTGTTCTTGTTAGCGAAGCTGATTGATCTCAGAGGAATATGAGACTTTCCTGAGTGGAGCAGACAGTTGAGACATCCAGTCTGCTATCCTACCTTTCAAAGGAGACTGGCAGGCAGGTTCTTGGCTCTGCATCCAGCTTTTCCCACCACTGTAGTAATGTGACCTAAAATCAGCTTAGAGAGGTAATGATGTCTCCCCATGCAGATGAGGACATGTCCCTGAATCTTACTTCCGCATAGCAGGAATGTGCAGAGAAAGAGGAGCTTCCCACATGCTGCTGTGCTGGTTGAAGATGCTGTGGGAGCAGCACCGGGGTATCTGCACTCAGGAAGTGTATTTGTTGCTGAGGTTAGCACCACTCTCCATGGGGATACATAGCCCATATCCAGTCTGCACCTTCTGGAGTGTGAAGTCGCCAAATTCACAAGTGCTAATGTTTGCAATACCACAACACAACACTGATGTTCCCATAGGTCCCTGTGCTCATACTAAAGCTCCTGTACTCTTGTTTGCCATTTCTCCTGTTTCTTTGAAGTTTCTTTCCACCACTGAGCTGGGTGCCTGCTCCGGGCAGAGGCTGTATCCCAGCTCTGAAAAACGAGAGTAGTCTTATGGGCACACAGCTAGCTAGCAACAAGAGGGCACTAAGATCACTGACATTCTCTGGAGAAAGCGTTCTTAGCAAGATAGCTTATCAGGGGATGAAAAACATGAGCTTTACTGTTCCACCTCAGAGAGGTTGGCAGTGCTATAAAACAAACACATGAACCCTCTTCAAGGAATAGTTAAGAGAAAAAATCACAAAGGTGTTTGATTGCTCTCCACAAGCTCAGAGAAGCTTGAGTTGTCCAAAAACCAGAAGCAGCAGACTCCTGTGACTCTTTTATGTGCCTGATGTGACTGCCAGGACAGGATTGGAAGGTCGTACAGAGATGGATCCCAGGAGTGAGCACAGTCTGGAAGGTCACTGGTTGGCCTGCTTGACAGGTGAGTTCTCCAGAGACCCACTGCAGGGCAGACCTAGAAAAGGACTCAGAAGGGGATAGCACAGAGGGAAGCAAGGAAGACACTGTAATAATTGCATATTTCATTATTACTCTGTGGACAGTTACTGTGGGAGAAAAGCAGGGATTTCTGGTGTATGGCCAACAGCAACATTTTTTTATGGAGAATATTGCGTGAACAGGGGTGGCTTGAGTTCTGATACAGGGCAAAAGCTGTATGAAAAATGAGGTATGGAAATGATCTCTCTGACCTCCAAGCTAACTGTTCTTATGAGCATGAAAATAACCATTGAGGAGAGGAATAGTAAAAGATAGAAACACTGATACTTTCAATTTCAGTCTTTTAACATTGACACAGAGTCATAAGTGTAAATTACTGCAATCACTATTCGGAGTGACTAGGTCAGATTGATACCACACTATTCACACGTACTTCTTTAGAGAGAGCTGTGCTCTGGATATCACAGATTATAAGGCACCACAGGCTATCATCTCTCTGCATGCTTATCAGAAAGATTCAGAGTCCCTGCAAAAGCCCAGCTGGAGTATTCTGTGATTATCAAGTTGCAAAGGATTGATCTCCATTATTCCTGTTCTGCTCTTACTCAGTAAGCTAGCAGGGCTTTGGCAGAGGTAAGCCAGGTAACCACTGCTGCTAGTCCTTCAGTCCTTGCTTCAGCATTTTTCAGTGTTCCCCTTGACACCTGCAGGTTTCCCAGGATGCCGCAATTCCAGCTGTTTAGCAAAGAGGGTAGGTGTGGCACAGCTGCCCTCAGGAACACCTTTGCTCTCTTCACTCAACCCTGGCACAGTGCTCTGCCACAGGGTCATGGAATGGGATGTCTTGAGGATGCCTGGATGAAATCCACCACTGACCCCAAACGTCACCCATGGGGTGCCTCTGTAGATTAAATGCAGCCAAAACCAAATCCAGTCTTAACACAGGCTGCACTTGGAGGAGTGAGATCTTCCTCTGGGGGCTTGAGTTTACGTAGGGATTTTTCAGACACTAACTTGGGACCTATTTGGCTTCCTGCTAGACTACATCCAAAAATGCAGGCACACCTGTGTCCATGTTAAGCACCTATTAGTCACACAGTACTGGGGCTGTCATGCTTTAGTTGGTAGGTCAACTCTTCAGACTACAGTATGGGCTGGTCAACCCAGGTCAGGTTTTATGAGATAACTCAGAAAACTGCAAACATTCACACCTCACTGCACTGAGCTGTTGGCAAGAACTCTTTCAGCAGCAGATTCCCTTAACAAGACAGATGAATGTGTCCCTTAATATAATGGTTACAGATCTGTGGCTTCTTATTAACAATCTAAATAAAATGGGTAATATCCTGTCCTTCTCCCCCACACCCAGGCTGCCAAGAGCAAATGCTCTTTCATCGCTCTGGTTAGTACTTTGGCATCTGTCAGGCTGAGCTTGTTCCTGGAAGTTATTAACAAAAAGGGAAGCAGCTAATATAATCAGGTTATGCATTAATGATCTATGGCCCTAGGTGACTAATAAATGGTTGTAGGCATACATGGAAAAGTAAGGAGTTCAAAGATTTCCAGGGAGAGAGAGAGTGTAGCGTCTGGTAGCCCGAGTCCCTGAGTGGGTGCAGCAGGACTGTGTGGCTGCAGAGCTGCAGTACAATGTTCTGCTTGTGGAAAAGTGCTTGACCGATTGTGCTTCATTCTGAACACACAAGTTCTGAATATCTGTCAGCGTCTTCAACAAAAAGTTGTCTCTGCACTTTCAGTGTAGTCCAAGTCAAGCATGAACAGGCTACTCTTGAAGAGAAGGGGAACCAGGACTGGGTGTAGCATGGCAGGAGTGGTGGTGGCCTCACTGGCAAGATTATGGTCCTCCAGTACTGAAGCAATGCAAGCAGAGCAAGTCTAGTGAGAGTAACCAGGATTAGCCACCAGTTCAGCAATCAGCAGAAAAGACCACAGTGACAAGGCAGATCCAAAGCCAAACCAAGAAGTCAAATCAGCAAAGCAAGGTCAGGATCAGCAAGATATGAAGGTCCATGTAAGTGTACTTACAGTAAATCTAAAGCAAGGACCAAGTACAACAATTTGAACTTAAACACAGGTCTGGAAGCAAAGAAAAATGGCAGAGCCTTTGCTTGTCACCCCAGCTATTCAAGATTAGGATGCTCTACCTTCTTTGGAAATGCTGGTCTTCATCAGCGGTACAGTTTTTATCCTGCTGCAGAAATGTTCTACAAGCCACCAAGAACCATTGTTCTGACAGAGATGAATGTTGTCCCTCAGGTAGAAAGGAAAGAATCGAAACCTACTGAGTGAGAAGAGTTTCAGTGGTATGAGTGGCAGGCTGAAATATTTTTTGCTTGTGACACTACGAGGGAGAAACAAATTCTCCTAGAATGGACTGCAAACCGGTTCCAGTTATGGTAGACATAACATTGTGGTATAACTAGGGTATATTTCACAACACCTAGTATCAGCCCCAAGTCCCTTGAGAAGATAAGCCACTGTGTTTGCACATTGGACGTAACTGGAGGTGGTCCTACCTGTGTCTCATGACCATGAGTTGGAGCTTAAACTCTCTTGTCTTCGTAAGGAAGTCTTTCCTTAGTGTAGAGGAGTCCATTTTAGCAGCACAGCTGAGCATCTGGCCACTTTTTCTGGAAAGACTGTGGCTTTGTAGAGGAAGACTCGAATAAACTCATAGCAAACCTGGAAAAAACTGCAATCCTACAAAACTGATGAAATAAATGAAGAAAGACATTTCTTCCCGATTCTGAGAGGTGATCAGTCATGCCTGGAAATACGAACACTGTTTCTTAGGATATGACCTTTGCAAGAAGGCTGAGGCGTAGAGAAATTGTTTCTTCATATGCTCGTGTGCTCTATGTTTATAGCGAAAGAACTTCAGATATATATGTATCCATATGCCTATGTGCGCATATATATATATATATATATATGTATGTCATGTATCCAAGGAGGTCATAGTACTTTACAGTTTGAAAGGACTTCAGAAGGTCATTTAGTCCAGCCTCAAAGTAGGGTTAACATTGAATTGAGACCAGTCTGTAATATACCCTGTGCTTTCCATTGGCAGGGTTGTCAGAAGGTGGACAAGGATAGTTCACCTGCCAGCGCTTTAAACTTTGCATTTCCAACAACTGTTTGTGTAGTGTAACTCCTTGGTAACCTGTAGAGCCCAAAACAAGCAACAGAGTAGCTACTCTTCAGAAAAACAAAGTTAAACTCTCCTCAGCAGCAGAAGAGCCATTCCTGGATTCTGCTGTGTGTTGTAGAATTGTTACCTGTCATTCAACTTGTCCTCTCCTTCTCAGCTTGTGCGAGGAAGGGGGAGCGAAGCGAGGGAGGAAGGTGCCAGGCTGTGTGTTATAGCTGATGAGATGAAAATGACCTTGTTGCCATCTGGATTCTGCTTTGAGCGATGCTGCATACCCCTTGAAGGTGGATTAGGTTTCCACTGACAGGCTCTGGGAGATAGAATTTCCATTAGAATTAGGGGAAGAATATCTATTAGATAGATACAGCTCCTTATCTATGCCTTGTCTCCTTCTCAAACTGTCTGTGTGCTATCTCTGCTTCTCCTTGCCTGCTCTCACAGTTCCTCCCCTCATCAGATTTGTCTTGCCCTCTTCATCTCTCTCTGGGCTCTTCCTGCAAAGATAAAAATGTTGCTCTTCCCAGACATGAAGTGCCATTGCTTGTCCTTTACTTTCTAACTTCAACTTCCAAGCAAGGGGCTTCTCGTGCTGCAAAATGACTGGACGAAGCAGTGCGCAGGCTGTGCAAACCCACAATGTGCCTCTGTTTGCAGCATGCACAGCAAACCGCTGGGGAGACTTCTTGTCCTAAGATCATCCCTGCTCTCTACTCACTACCATTAAGACTTCCTCGAACAGGGTCGACAGGTAAATGCGATGAATTTGTAGTCTGATAACACACAGAGGTCCCAGCCTTTTATACAAGGTCACCTACTAATACTTACACGGAAGAGGTCCTGAATCCTGAAGCTTTTTGCCCTCTAGTTGAGAGCTATACTGGAATAACAAGAGTGGCTACAAGTGCATATGTGGCCATCACACAAATCTATGTTCTTATTTCTGCAATGTGTTTCAGTTTTACCTTTGAGATGAGTGGTCAGTGTGCTGCACAGATAGCTCTCCAGAGTGGTTCCAACCCCTTCTTTGAGAACCACCATCCTTCCAAGCACCACTCCTTGAAGATAACTGTGTGGCAAAATGGTATCTTCTTTGGGAATCCATCTCAACAGCTAATGCCTGAGGACTCGTGCTCAGCATGATGGATGTGCCATGACTGTTTCAAAGAGATTAACTGTTTCAGACTGTTATATGCCATTCTTGTAAAAAAAAAAACCACTCTGTTTTCATAGATGTGCTTTTACTAATTCAGGGGAAGGCATAATGATACATCGTCCCCTACTCACGAAGTATCTCATTTCTCTCATACATACTATATGACAAAAAAAAAAGCATTCACAGAATAATGGCACATTTGGTGTTACAGTCTGTGGTTATGCATGCTTTAGAGCAGAATGTGAAGCAGGAGGGAGTCTAGGAAAGGGAAGGAAAGGATACAGCAGATTTAGCAGGAGGTAGAGCTCTGCTGACCATCTGTTTTTCTTGATGCTTGGCAGGGTTGGGAATAGAAGGCAAAGTCTGTGGAGGATCCCACAATGCAGAGTGGAAGCCTGAATCAGATCCACTCTTCCTGCTCAGGGAGACTTTTACCAGAGAGGAGAACAGAGACTCTGCTCAGCCCCAAATGGTGTTTCAATTCCTGGGAAAAATTAAAAATGGTTACATCAACCTGCACCTCATTTGCAACGGTTTTCCAAGCATGTCAGTAGATATCTCTGCAAATCATTGCCTGATTTAGTTACATATAATATCCTTGGAGAGGGATGCTGAGAGACAGGACTGATACACACTAGATTTTAGATTAGGACATTAGTGTCGGGCCTGTATACTCATAAACATTTACTTCCCTCTTTTGGACTCTTTTCACTAGGAATGTTCCTTGTGCATTGAACACTGTTTCCAAATCAAAGCACGGTGTTGGCATTAAACTCAGGAAAAACTGTGATTTTAAAACAATACCCACACTGAACCTAAATGACTTAACCTTCAAAATTTCATGCAAAACAAAAGGTATTGTATTTACTTCACAGCAAGCAAAGTACCGGTGAAAATTAAACCATTGCACTCTAGTCCTGACTTTTGCAATAGTGCACTAAAATGCAAATGAAAAAAATAATATCAAATGGAAAATTTTAATGTTCACTCAGGAAAGGGCCAGGGGAACACTTCACACATGATTAAAAAATAAATTCTGCTCTAAATTGACTACTTTCTAAAACTTGTAGCTTTTGATGAGTCAGAATTTCCAAAGGAAAAAAAGTCTGGCAGAGCATTTGCCATCAGTCCTTCTTGAAATTGTTCTTGTGAGCATCTGCATTCAAGTCCAGATGAAAGTCAGAGCACATCCTCTGGCACAACTGAGTGATGGTGTGGATTCCAATACCTGCTTAATAGACAGCACCATGCACTTGTTTGCACTTTCACCTCCTACATGCACAGGACCCTCCAAAAGGTCTGCTAGCTATGCTTGGTAGAGCAACGGGTTACAGAGTAGCAACTAGCATCAGCATTACTTTGAAATGCAACAATTTCTGCAGCTTTCCTGCAGGTATCGGGAGCTCTAAGTATAGCAATATTTATATAATGAATATCCGCTTGTGGATATTCATGCGTGGTGATTCTGACAAGCTGGACAGTTGTTTTGCATTTGTGTTCTCCAGACACTGGCAAAATGATGTCTACCATCCCTCACATCCATCTGTTTTCCTGACTAAGATTCATTGCTTCTCAGCCATCACAGTCCCCCAACTCTTACTCCACACTGGTCTCTCAGAGTCGTTGTCCTGCCAGGGAAGTCTTTTGAGAACTGTGGGCTCTTTGAGAAAAAAATGTGTTTTGAAGGAGTATCAACGATGCAAAAAATGGAAACTTGAAGGCAAAAATACTTCCACATGAGAGAGAACATTCAGGTAGCTCTGTGATAAAAGGGGATGCTGCATTAAATACATGGCATTGGAGCCTCCTTTCAAGATACAAGCCATATCGCATTGCTTTCTCCTTTGCACAGCAGCATTCAAACAGAAAAGTTTTAAGCTGGGAAAGGTTGCTAGCTGCTTTCTCTTTCACAGTCTCCCCCCTCCCCCCCCCCCCCCCCCCCCCGTTTCTCTAAAACAAGCATGGCTATACTGGGTTTGGTGAGTGGCCCTCACCTCCTGGGAGCCTTTTCTGTCAAGAAGACACAGTTAGGGTCACCTGCTGGCCCGGCCTTGCAGAGGGAAACTAGCAACACCGGTGAGAGCGTTACGTGCCATGTTCATAATGAGGCCATGCATCATCAGCTGCATGGACTGAAGCAAGTGCTGCACAAAAAAATATCCACCAGGTCATTTGTGCTGTTGACATTGTCAATGTAGACCGAAGTTGCAAGTACGGGTATTTTATGATGCTTGCTTTAACAGTAATGCTGTTCCCCCTACCTCCTTCCCCCAGAGTCCTATTGATAACACAAGTTACTGGCTTATTGGGGAGGGAGAGAACTAAAACAGTGGTTTTTAAGTACATGTAATTCCCTTTTCAGAAATGCATCAGATAAAGAATCGAGCCATTATACAAATACCAGAGAGTGCATCTCAATATTCACAGGCAGACCTTTCAAATGAAGCAGAAGACTTAACTTGTGACATTCCGAGAAAAAACATCTGTCTGATGATGCATTTCTTGAATTGCTTTTGTGTTCAGTGGAGCAGGAGACTCCACTATGCCTCTTGGCCATTTTTGTTGCCATGAAATCAAAGGGGTGGAGTGTGTGTTTAAAGCTAAGCACCTGGAGAAGGAATGCAAGAACATATGGTGTTTGTATAGTTTTAGTGGGAAATTCTAATGGCAAGGGCATGTCTGGAGTACTTTGTACTTTGAAGCATTCCAGATCTCAAAGGCTGATGGGTGTCCCTGACAAGAGATTCCTTACGCATGGAAGAGCCACCCGGTAGAGATCAGCCTTCATCATCTTCTTCTGCCACCTCTGAAGCCATGTGATGGAGTCAATGTATGTTGCATTCTGGATACTTTTAACTTATTGAACTTTTCTTTCATTTGCAACAGACTACCAAAGCTCCCCAAGGCTGTTAAGGCACCCGATGGTATAATCCTTGTTCCAGAGGCAAGAGGAGAAAGGTGCAACCAGTCCTTCTGACTGCCTTAGGATATGCCAGGCACAACAGAGTCTGGTTCAGTTAGCTGATATAAGTGCCTGTCTCTCTTATCCTGCAGATTTCCCCCAGAATTCAAAGTATGTCATCGCAGGCAAAAGCCCAGCAGTCCTGCAAGAAAGGGTCTGTCACTTGTGAGAGATGGAAGTGCTCAGCTAAACAGTAATACCAAGAATTATGGCCTAACATTATGACCTCATCTAGAGTTTAAAATAGAATCTAAAGCAACACAGGGAACATGTCCTTTCTCAAAGAAAGAGGTAAACAGAAGGACAAGATAAGTGTATTCTCTATCAGAGCAAAAGGGCATTGCAGATTTTTTGGAAAAGATTCTATTACTTCTGCAGGAAAAATATCCTTGAGAGGTGCTATTGTTTTGAGATCTTGGCTAGAAGTGTTTTAACATGCAGAATACCCATGAAAATGCAGAAATGTTTCCCTTGGAATGCACCATGAAGATAAGGAAGAGCTAAATGTTCTGCCCCCACCTATCAGCTCCAGATTTTAGCCATTAAAAAGTGAAATAAAACAAAATATCAGGGCACCATATGTATTTCATGTACACAAGATCTCCAGTCCATGGAAGAGTAATCATTGGATTTGAACCACTTTGTTTCTATACGTGTCTCTTAGGAACATGCTTATGAGAGCTTACCAATTCGATTATCATTAACGGTTGGTAATGTTGTGACACTCTTCCGTCAGTATTTGTAAATTATGGTTCAGATTAACCGTGTCTTTCTGGCAGTGAAAAACAACTATAAATTTGGTTTAACCAGCCAGTCATCTTCAGCTTAGGGCCTGTTGCCTTACAGGAACAGTTTAAAGCAACTGGAGGACACTGAAGAATCATGAAAGGGATGATTTAAGGTCTGAGCCTAGCAAAAACACCAGTGCTATTATGTCTGTCTCTGGTACCCTGAGGTCACGGTATTACTATTACAAATTCTGTCCGTACTGGTCTCCTTGAGACCAAGGCCCCCCGTGCTGCTGAGACAGTTCAACAGCTCTTGTCCAAGTGCTAATATCAGATGGGGATTCAACAGAGAAAACACTGAGGTCTCTGAATTCCCATAAATGGTTTTTGAAAATGCATAGTGCAGTCTGTGCACAGAAGTAGCTCAGCAAACTCACACTATGTTCTCAAAATACAGATTAATACTTTTTTCCTTTAAGAGGCAAATCACAGTGCATGAAAGCATGAAATGCTTTCAAAATACAGTTTAGCTTAGTTTAATTGTGGGAGCCTGACGCGATGATTTATTTTATCTGTTACAGTACTACAGACTGGAGTTTACTTTTTGGGACCTGCTTACTACCATCTTTGCACACCCTGACCCAGGATGCATATCAGGTTAGCATCACATTAGTATAAATCAGCCTCAGGCTTAGTTAAGATCCATCTCATATACTAAGCTAGGAGGGCTTCAGGTAGGAAGTTGCATGCTCCCTGTGGTCTTTCTTACCATCATCCTTTATGCTCCCAAATTCCCCCTAAGCTAAGGAAGGTCCTGGGGCAGGAGGAGCCGGGCCAGCTGTGCAGCAGCTGATGGTTACAAGAGACGTCCTCAGCGCCCGGGCTAGAAGCAATGCACATTCTGTGCTACAGAGCCTGCACAGTACCCAGAAAATGATACCAGGGTTTCAGGACCTAACAGGATACAAAAGACTGAGATAGAAGTGACCCACTGCCCATCCTCAAAGAACTCACATTTCTGACTGTAGCCAGCCATGGTCTACTGCCTGCTGTTTTATCTAATTTCCATAGGCAGATTATTTTCTAGTAGAAATAAAAAAAAAAAACCAATACATAACCCCTGTCTACACAATTCAGATTATTTCAAACACCAAAGTTTGAAGCCTTAAGATGAAAGTTTTATTTGAGATTGCTTGGTGTATGTGCAAGCAAGGAAAAGTAAATCCTGTCTATTCCACCAATAATTCCAGTGACTTTATTTTGTTTCAAGAAGCTCTGTTGGTAAATTTCACTGATAACAAATGCTGGGCAAGAATAAAATTGTCCACTCCACAAGATGTTTCACAAGATTTTGTGATGTTTGTTGTTTGTTTGCTACAAGTTAAGGAAACAAAACAACATTTAAAGTGCTACATAAAACAAATTCAGGGCTTTTACTTTTATTTTAGTCAAAGCTTTTCTTGATATCATCAGAAGGTTTTGTTTTTGATGCTGAATATTTTTAAACTTGAATATAGCAAGTTTATGATTAATTTCTAAAATGTAGCAATTTAATGCTGTAGAGCCATTTTATCATCATCAAAGTTTAAATTTCTAACAAAAATAATACACAAATCAAGAGTTGTTTCAAAATGAAACATCGGAAAGTTACCACACAAGTCTTTTTAAGTAGAAATTTTTTGCCTTATGGAAATGTCTTTTTTCCCTTGCCTTTCCCTCTGTCCCATTAGACTACGTTCAAATCTGCATTTTCTAACGAGAAAACATTGGATCACAAAATTCGTGTTCATCTCTGTTGATTAGACTTTCATGCACATAGTTCAGTTCTGTCGTTTGAAAATTGAGATGTTTACCCACCTCTGCTATTCAGTTTTGCCTTGCTGGGGAGATTAAAGGAGGGTAATGAATCAGACAGGCATGAGAAGGAGGAGCGGAAATAATTAAATATAACACTACCAATTTAACCCTATTTACAGTGGGTTTTAAAATTCTGGTTCAGTACAGAATAGTATATATTTTAGGATCATGTGCATCAATAAAAATCTGAATTAATTTATCTACGCAGTCTGTGCTTTTCTGTTTCTCGTTCTCTTTTTCTCTTTCTTTTTTTCTTTATTTTCATTTTGATCAAAGGAAAAACATATCCGTAGCACAAACCAGGAATAAGAGCTGACAGATTAAAGCATGTTCAAACAAAATGCACTGGACAAAGTATTACTAGTGAGCTTACGTGTGTCGCTATTTCCATATTAGACATCACAATATCACAACCTCTTGGAAATTAAGCCATCTTTTTGATTTATGTCCTTAAGCAGCAAAGCAGGAAAATGTTATACTAACCAGGGTTTGCAGGAGCACGAAAGATTGCTGGGGCTGCTGGGGGCATCAAGCAATGGGCAGTGCCGAATTTTGCTGAATAAATTTGTAGAAAGGCAGCTACACTGCACAGAAGACTCCTGTGCGATTGGTATCATCTAACTTTTCCATAATTGTCACTTGCAAACATCCTTTCAGCGTCTTTCTTCTAGACATAGAACTTCCTTTTGTTTCCAAACTGCTGCAATTTTATGTCATGCTGCCGCAAACAAATGTGAAATCAATTCTGTGTTTTTCAGCTTGTCCACTCCTTTTTGTTGGGCGTCAGCAAAACGAACCTCAATGCCAGTGTGGGTCACCCTTATTTAAAATATGCACCACTTGGAAATTGTACTAAGCTCTGTAAAAGGGGTGGAGGATGTTATCCTGGAGGTGGTAAACACATGGGAGCATGATCTGAGTGCAGTTAAGTAGGACTGTTAATACTTCTGAAGTCAATGCAGACCAGACCAGGCCAGGAGAATTGCTGCAATGAGCATCAGACAGGCTCCAAAGTCCCCAAAATTGTGCTATGGGACCTAAAATAGATTAAAATACAGTATGAAGAACAGATATTTATGGTAGTTACTGTCACCTGCAAACATTCTGCTTGGTGCTTGTCCTTGGGTTTCAGGCACTTTCCTGGATGTTATCAGTTAATAGCATGGGAGAATACCCAGCAAGGAGTGCCCTGCTAGTGGCAACCAGAGTGCAGGGCATCTTTCAACAACCTGAAGACAAACCGTATGTCCCCCAGCCAGTCTAACTGAAATTTGGTTTATTAAGAAAGCAGAAAGAGGAGATGCCAGCATGGAAAGGCTGTGTGAGATATAACTAGCCATAGTCATTATATGTGAGAAAGTCAGACTGTCCAAGTACACCTGGCTTACTGGAGAGCAGATGCCTAGCATCTTCCAAAATGGAAGAAAGCAGTCTTGTGGCTTTTTTCCTTTTAAGCCCCATTTTGCATGTGGGTTAGGCAGTTTCTGTGAGGTCCATTAGTGAGTTTTGTCCTTCACGCCATCAGGTCTTGAGTTTCCTTTTTACTTTCCAGATTCATAATTTCACTTTTGTTGATTTGCAAAGCTCTGAGTGCTTGTTACCGTCTCCAGATGCTCCCTTTGTCTGTCCAATAAACACATACACATACACCTTTTTCATATACTTTGCTTCTACACTGAGATTCCCATCACATAGCATGCAATACTGAGTTTCTCTACTTAGCATGATTTCTATTACTTTTTTTTCTTTCTCTTTCTCTCCAGCTCTGAAAACCTGCCCCAAGAAGGCCACAGACTAAGAGACTAAGGACATCCAACCTTCTTTGGTTTCTTTCTGTGTCAAAAGAAATCTTCTTGGTGTGCCAGTTAACACTTTCCTAACTGTTCTCCAGCTGGGGAAGCTACCACATTCAGCTCCACTCTGAGGAGGCAGGTTTATACAGCTTCCAACTCCCCGTTAACATTACTGTAGTTTATGCTAAGCACATGCTATTGGCAGACATCGTATCTGTCATGCTTACTATAGAAGAGTAGAAGAGAGAAAAGACTTCTCTAATTTATTGGATATTGACTACACCTAAAATTTAATCAAGAACACATTTGTAATGAGGCTGAAAATAGCCTGTCAAATACTGGCTGATGATTTCTTAATTAAAAACAATGATAAATCTTTTATATGAGCTGTAAGAATATTTTATTAAGGCATCAGTGTGGGAATACATAAGGAAAAGAAAAAGAAGCAAGCTGAAATAAAACCCAAACCCAAACAGAAGAATCTTCTTCTTCATTCTATTTCATAAAACATGCATGAACACCAATCTAAAAGTGATAAACCAGCCACGACCAGTACGTTGGAATGACTGCACAATAAATTGCTGAACAAATATTACCATTCCTGGGCTGACGTTTATTGCTAGAGCTCGGCTTTTGTTTTTCTTGCCTTGCTCCAGCAATATGCAAACTCAGTGGCAGCCCTCCTTTTACAGCTATTGACAGTATTTTTAGAAAGAAAATGTTCCTAAAAATCTCCCAGAGACTGAAAATCTCAGTAAAGTCCAAACTACTTAATTCAGGTAAGAAAAAAGACTGGATAGCTTGCACCAGTCTTTAACATGCTGTCCATGGAACTGATCACAGGCAGATGTTTAGCTATCTCCAGGAAAGCAGGGCTTCATCGTGCATAACTGTTACTTGGGAAGACAATGCCATCACTCCAAAAGTCCCCCCTTCCTTCCTCTTCCCCCAGCTTTTATTGCTGAGCACGATGTCATATGGTATCAAACCTCCCTTTGATCAGCTGGGGTCATCTGTCCTGGGTGTGTGTCCTCCCACCTGCTTGTGCACCCACAGCCTACTCGCTGGCTGGGCAGTCTGAGAAGCAGAAAAGGCCTTGAGACTGTGTAAGCACTGTGTAAGCACCCTTCAGCAATCATCGGTGTGTTACCAATACTGTTTTCATCACAAATCCAGAACACAGCACCACACAAGCTACTAGGAAGTTAGCTTCATCACAGCCAAAACAAGTACAATTAACTAGCTCTTATTTTTGCACCCAGTGTATCACAGTGCTACTTATTTCTCTTTCCTGCAGAGGTCTGCTCAAAGCATACACCTTTTCCCAAAGGAAGAATGCCTAGTTTTGACTATGCTTCCCATAAAAAACTAATCTTGCCCCACTGGGGCTGTTCTGTTGCACAAGCAAAATCACAACATACGGATAAGATTTGTCATACACAGACGATTCAAACTTACAGCTACCATAGGACTCCCACAGGTGTGCACATCAAAACAAGACTCCCCAGCCCTCCATCTCCTCAGCCACTCCCCTATACTGTTTATACAGGGTAGGCATAGCCAGCTTCCATTCTGAGCCAGCTTCTAGACTACAGCATAGCCTGCAGGACCCAGCAGCTCTTTTTGATTACCTAGCCCCAGATGCCCCCAAACATGATACAGGAGCAAGACTGAGGAATACACACACACACACCTCCTTACCTCTATGTCCTGTTTCTGCAGGAATGAAATGCACCCACATTGTCCATATGAAAACTGTAATACACGTCAGCCAGCTCTCCAAGGGGGATGACTCCTCACACTCTTCCCTTGTTCCAGTGTGGGGTCCTTCCCATGGAAGACAATCATCCATGAACTTCTCCAACGTGGATTCTTCCCGTGGACAACAGTTCTTCAAAAACTGCTCCAGCACGGGTCCTTTCCCCAGGGCCTTCCCATGAGGTGCAGTCCTTCAGGAACAGACTGCTCCAGCATGGGTCCCCCATGGGGTCACAAGTCCTGCCAGCAAACCTGCTCCAGCATGGGCTACACTCTCTCCATGGGGCCACAGATCCCGTCAGGAGCCTTCTCCAGCATGGGCTTCCCAAGGGGTCACAGCCTCCTTTGGGGCACATCCACCTACTCTGGAATGGAGTCCTCCAAGGGCTGCAGGTGGACATCTGCTCCACGGTGGACCTCAATGGGCTGCAAGGGGACAGCCTGTCTCACCATGATCTTCTCCACAGACTGCAGGGGAACATCTGCTCTGGCATCTGGGGTACCTCCCCCTCCTTCTGCACAGATCTTGGTGTCTGCAGAGCTGTTTCTCTCACTCCTCTCCTCCGGCTGCCGTTGCACAGCAGTTTTTTTCCCCTTCTTAAGTATGTTTTTGCAGAGGAGCTACCACTGTCACTGATGGACTTGGCCTTGGCCAGCAGCAGGTCCGTCTTGGGGCTGGTGGGCATTGGCTCTATCGGACATGGGGGAAGGTTCTAACAGCTTCTTACACAAGCCACCCCGGTAGCCCCCACCACTACCTAAACCTGACCATGCAAACCAAGTACATCCACATCTGACATGCAGTCCTGAAAAGAAAGTCTGAGATATAATTTCTAAAGCCTTGCGCTGCTTCCAAATCTTTTATACAAAGAAACTTTATAAGGATCCAGAGATGTCACTCCTCTGCTATACACCAAGAACGGGTTTGTTCAAAACACCTAATGCAGTTAGGGTGCTCAGGACAGGCAAAGATACAGAAGTGCAATAAAACTCAAAGGCTGTCAATGCTTAACAAATCCTATAAAGAAATAATAATATATTAGAGAGGGAGGAGGGACTCCAAAACAATGACAGTAAAAAAACAGAAGAGCTGTAAATAAGAATTTAATTGTGTCACACATGTGAATGAGACTATCACACAGCTCACTTGTGCTTTGCAATCCTCCTTTTTGGAAGTCCTGTATGAGTTTGCCCTCCCATGAGCAACTCAAGCACACAACAGGGAATGAAAGCCTCCATGAAAGCTTTACTAACATCAGTTATGGTGTTGTTATCCCCTCCATAGGGGAACATATCCTTCCTCAGAAGCTCAGTGCAAAGCTATCTCATCACTTCAATACCTTTTAGCCCTGCAAGATAGCTATTGCTGCTCTCTGACTGGAGTCCTGCTTGGGAGTGCTTGAAAGTCAGGACAGTTTCTCTGCAGCAGGGATGCAGGGAGATTGTTGCATTTGGGAAGTAAAAGATGGATTTTCAGTTTTCTAGGGAAAGCAAATCCCCACAGCTTTGTGTTTCTTTCTCTTCTCTCCACCATCCAGTAAAAAAATAAAATAAAATAAAATGTTTATGGATGCAAGGACCACCCATAGCAGGGAGTACAGATGTGACATTTGAACCTCCTGGAACTGCAAACTGGACCTTAGCCAGAATAGAGGCTCAAATCATCACTTTCCATTTTAGTGCAAGCCCCATAGCTGACTCTTGAGGACAAGTGGTCCGGCTTCTGCATTTTTATGAGCCAGCAGGGGGGCATGGTGGCAGGTCAAAGACCTGAGCAAAAGATACAGTGAGAAGCACACATAAGAAGTGAGAGGCTATACAGAAATGCCCAGCTGCATGATCCAATATGCAAAGGTCCCAGATGGAAAACCTTGCTCCTTGGTGACTGCAGCCAAGAGCAACTGGGAAAGCAGCTTTGCTTGCCTTAATTGTTATTGCACCCAACCGTTCAAGTGACTTGATGGCAGCCACCATAACTGCGCAAGAATTCTAGTTTACTAAGGTAGTAGGACTGGACAGAAGGATGAAATAAGGGCATAGGGAGTGAGAACAGGCAAAGAAGGCTTTTCTTTTGTGTCAAAGACTTCTTTCATGGGTGCTGTAGACCACTGATTCCCTGAAACAGATACCTTTCAAAAAGTTGGCTGAAAGATAGCTCCAAAGAGGAGGTGTCAACAGCCCAGTCTCTTCTCTGAGCTGCAATAGGCAAAGGCTGAGTGAACTTCAGTGAGCATCAACCACCTACCACAAATAAAGGCAGTGTAATTCCAGAGGGGAAGGTGGGGGAACATGAAGATAGAGCGAGACCCCACTTTTTCCAGGGACTAGAGACAGCCCTACCATGGGAACTGGCAGCAACTCAGGAGATGATAAAAGGTTGTTTTCCTACAGCATGGTCAGGATGCTGCTGCATGCATTTTCTTTACTGCTGTATCTTTCTCTGACTTCTTCTTTTGTGGTATCTGTGGACTCCATAGCAGCAAACAGGGAAACTCGGCTCATAAAGGGAGGAAAGAAGAGATTCGTCTTGCCCCAGCTTTTGGACAGTGTTTTTTAGCCCAGGAAGGCCAGGGTGCATTCCCAGGTGCTGCCAGCAGCTCCAGCAGGAAGGTGGCTTCAGGATAGCATCCACAGGCAGGTGAAGCTCTGCACCGCTTGGCCTCTGCCAGGGTCCTGCAGATGGGCTTTGTGTGATCAAGGGGAAGGGAAGACAACCCGGACAGGGGATGACTGCCGCACCATGTGAGCGGGTGCACATATCCCACCAAGCCGTGCTATGACGAAAGGATGTGGTTCTCCAGCTCCCCCAGGAAGTCCATGCTTACACTGTCATTACAAAAAGGATGGACAAAGTCCTGACACCAGTAACAGCAGTAGGAAAAACAGATCCCACAGAAGAAGGGAGAAAGCTGCACTCTTTCATCCTTCTCTCCTCCTGCTCCCACACAAACTTCAACACTTGATTTTTATTTCACCTAAGCCCCACTGTCACTGCCCCTTTTCTTTGATGTGGGCACTGCAGTGTGGCAGCCCCATGTGCAAGGCCACAGTCCCTCCAGCTGATGCACACAGCAGAGCCGCAGAAACGTCCTATGTGTCTGACTCTCCCCTTTCCCCACTGCCTTTCACTAGATTATCACAACTTGACATTCTTGTAACAGTGTTTCAGAAACAGAGGATAGGATGCATCTAATTATACATTACAGTTGTATGCTGTGAGGCTGACAGCTTGTTTTTAATAACCAAACACTTGGTGATAATCAAACGAACCTTTTGAGCTGAGCTGACGAAGTGCTAGCCGGGAGGAACAAGGGAATGCAAAAGATGCGGGGACTTCTGCACACATGGCAAAACCACCCAGCCAACAGCCCGGCTCCAGGGCAAGGACCTCAGTGCTGTGCTGCCCAGCAAGCTCAACAGCCAAAGTGTATCTTGAAGCTGAGCTCTCCGACAATTGCCTGCCGAGGGACTGTAGGGAAACTGTAGTTTTTGGAAACATTATCTTTGACAGATAGCTGAGAGACAATTTCCATTTCTTTTTCTTTTTTCATGACCTCCCACGAGAGCCTTCCATTTTCCCCTATCCCCCATTCAACATCCAAATATTCTCACTGGTGTTTTTTACCTGGTAAATACTGAGCAAGGACTATCATCTGAACCATCTACAATGATCGAAGGATTCTTAAAGAGTATGACAGAGAAGCAACAGCTCTCTCTATGGTAATATTTCACCTTTATACGATTGCCAATCTCAGATAAATCCCACACTAGGGTTTCTTTCCCAGCCGGCTCTGAATTTACCCACCCCTCTGCACTGCAGTGCATATAAAAGCAGTCTTTCCTTTCACATAAACCCTGCATCCTTTCCAGAACACAAACTGAAACTTTTCTGTACCTCCTAAGAACTTTCAGCACATTCACAATGCTTTTTGCAGCCTTCAACAACCTTTTACTCTCCGGTGGCCAAACGATGGCTGCAAAACCCCAGGCTTTTCCACAGATGTCCTTTATCTCCATTGACAGTCAAAGCTCCAGGTACAAATATCTTCAGGCTCTTGAGAAACACAACCAAGATTAGCAGCACTGGAAAGTCTTTGGAAGGGGCTTTAATTCTGTGTACATACCTTCACAGGACACATCTAGCAACTTCTTTTGTATGTCTTGGTGCCAAGATGATCTTCTGTGATACATCCCACGCTGCCAGTACCAGTGGTACATTCGAAATTATGTTTCCTGTGACTGCAGAGACTGTAATGGTGAGGAGAGGAGAGGAGAGGAGAGGAGAGGAGAGGAGAGGAGAGGAGAGGAGAGGAGAGGAGAGGAGAGGAGAGGAGAGGAGAGGAGAGGAGAGGAGAGGAGAGGAGAAGGGAAGGGAAGGGAAGGGAAGGGAAGGGAAGGGAAGGGAAGGGAAGGGAAGGGAAGGGAAGGGAAGGGAAGGGAAGGGAAGGGAAGGGAAGGGAAGGGAAGGGAAGGGAAGGGAAGGGAAGGGAAGGGAAGGGAAGGGAAGGGAAGGGAAGGGAAGGGAAGGGAAGGGAAGGGAAGGGAAGGGAAGGGAAAGATCCTCTACAGCAATGAAGATGCTTTTAAAATCCTCTCTGGACCTCCCATCTCTCTAGAGAACGATTTCTTTGTTCAGTCCAGACGGACCAGCTTTCCTGTGCCACTGATTTTCACTCTTTCCTTCTGTCAGAGGACAACACTCCTGGGTGACTTTTCCCTGTCTAAACTCCTGATGAACAGCCAGGTGACAGGTCACTGAATCTTGTTAGGAAGCCAATGGATGAGAAGTCCAGCTCTGCCTCTTCCCATCCTTTTCCCCTATGTCCTTCACAAGTGGGCAAATCATCCCTCAGCCAGTTACTCACAAATCCTGTTGGAGAACAAAGGTCTTTAAAATTATGTGGGGGTTTCCATACCCACCCCCCTGGCACCAGGCAGTGATGTTGGCATGGACAAGCTGGTTAGTTTTGAAAGCTACAGTGTGAAGATCCCCTAGCCAAAGCCTCTGCACACATTGCACGGTGCACCTGCTGCCTCTGCTGGGTGGCCATGGTAGCTTCACCCTGACACTGTTCTTCTAGTCACAGGATGCTCAATGCTCAACCCTCTTGCGCAAAATTTGGATCAAGGTCTCCAATGGATGACTCATTCTGGAGTCATCTCTTTTTCCAGTTTTCCCACTGTTCAGGCTTGGAGTTGTGATAAAGATGTAACTATAGCATGAAAAAGTACAAATTCAGCAACAGTCCAAAAAAATGTTCCAATGACAGCCCCACTTTCAGGGGAAAGGAAGTAAGTTAAGACTTAGGTACTTGTCTCACGCTTACCTTGTAATTTGCCGGCATAGGCCCATTTGTAGAACAGCTGTGAAAATATTTAAATATAGTAATTCTGAATCTGAATTATAGATGATATTTTGTAATTTAACAGATCTCAGTGGCTAAATATTTATCTTTTCCTCTTTCGGGTGTCTCCTTTTGTTGGCAAATTTCCAGTTTGCTCCGCATTACCTCTCTCCTTCAGAAACACTGCATTGAATAAGGATCTCTCTTCTTCAGAGCTTGGCTCCTCTTTCACCTGGCTCCTGTAGTGAAAGTAATTAAGAGCAATTGGTTGCTATAGAAATATTAATATTTATTATTGGTACTGCAGTAATATCCTGAAGCTTCTGCAGCTGCGATATAAATATGTGTGAGTAATAACTGTGATAGTGCCAGTTAAGGATTATTACTTCGACCACAAGGCCAAGAACCCTGCCATCATGAAGATGTACTCTGAAAAGAGTGAAGTAGGGAACCTTCCAGAAAAAATTGTAAAACACAGTTGAAATCATTTGCATGCAATACAAATGCAATCATTTTAAACCCTATTTCTCTTGAGAGGATCCCTGGCAACTGATATCTATGAATTGGTCTTCTGAGAAGCTGATGAATATGAGTTGAAAGAAAAAAAGTCCTCTATTTAAACTCCTTTACCATGGGCCAGCTTACCTTTTCAATTGTGCAACATGCTTCATTCTGCTGAAAGTTAACTGCACTCATCAGGAAAGGTTGTGATGACATAAGCACAGTAAAGGACATTTTTGTCAAGGTGCGCCCGGCCTACCAAACCACCGTGCTAGAGCATTAACCACTGATATTTCTAGTTAAGTGTATCAGCCCCACAAAAGGCTAATATCTTCCTTTTGAGGCAGAATGTAAAGATGAGATTTGTGAAAGCGGACAGCATCCATCCTGCCTTGTTACCAGTGCTGACTGCAGTGTCCCTGATTTTGGACAAAAGTGAAAGAATTTTAAATGCCCCCACTCCAACCTGTCAGTTTTGTCCAAAAACAGAGCCAGCATGAAAATTATATCATTGCAGTAGGTCCCAGCTGATATACTTTCAAGATATCACAGCAGAAAGGCTACAAATAGAATTTACACCTTTAAAAAAGAAAGAACATTTTAGATATGTCTGTGTTTTCAAATCACATTATAACATTTTGAAGAACAGGAGACATCATTGTTTCATGGAATTCCTCTGCCTTTGAAAGACTGTTTGTCATGCCAAAAGCACTTTGAAGAAAATTTTCACCCACTTCAGTGCATTAGTGTATTCCTACTTATGTAAACATAGATTAAGAGGATATACACACCGTGTATGTGTCTGAGTGAGTTTCTAGCAGCTTTGTATATTTACCGATGAGTCAAGATCATTACGGTGAGATCACGGGAAGGAGAGATAATGCACTTTAAATGTATAAAGGGATTTTATGAAAACGACAAAAGCCAATCATTCTAATTAGCCAACATAGAGAGAACAAGGGGTAATAGGATTAAAGGGACACAGTCAAATTACATTTTAGAAACCACCTAACTGCAAAAACTCCATATTCCGACAACTTACACTTTAAGTAGCATGTCATGGTTTTGAGATCATTTAAAATTCTCTTGAGAATGAAATTTCTGCTTTCTGTTCATTTTTGGAAGAAATTAAGAAGTGTGAAAACTGGTGTTGCGGTTTCTGAACACAGAGGTCATGTAAGCAATCATATGTTGAACACTTTACTGCGTTTTACATAAATAAACTGGAGAAAAATAACTTCTAATGCACCAGCTATAGCCAAATTTTCATTTTACTTCCTTCCAAACACAATTTTTTTTTTAACAGATGTGCTACTTTTCAAACAGGCAAAGAGAAATACAAGCATACTGTTTATGTTATATTGTACCTGCTATGCTGCTGCCTGTGTCCCAGTGATACAATTTAGGACATGTTTCCAAAAAGAGTTGATTCTGGGAATCTCCTTTTGCAATCTCCAATTTGAGACAACTAGAACAACTGATTTTTCAAATTTGCGCTACTTAGTTCTTTCTGAAAGTGAGGTTCCAGCTCACTGTCTCCGAAAATGGAGGCCCCTAAAATGAATGGTAATTTTGAAAAATTTTATTTTTTTATAAATTGCATAAGCTCTTCCAGAAGTAACATGTCAGGGAATTAAAAAGAAATATTCTGTCTTTTTCGGTATTTTGCTTTAAACGTGTCTTTTGGTCACAGTAATTCTTCTGAGGAATGATGGAACATACTGTGGTATGCTAGCACAACTATAAAAATCCTCTTTTTCTTCCTGCACAGATACAAATTCAGTTTTAAAATTCTGTTATAAAAGTATATTAGCTAGTCGGTCCTAAAAATGTAGCTGACAGTCTGAAATGTCCCATTTCAAAATATTTTTCAGTGGCATTAAACTTGTTTTGTGGATTATATCTTGTTTTTCTTAATTTTTTTCTCTTTTTTGACAGAAATATTTCACATTATTAGTTAAGTATAAAGATAAATTGTGAACCAATTTTATTTTTTTTACAGGAAAAATACCTACTGTTTCCTAACCAGTTGAAAGGATTTCCTACAGTAGACCTGCCATGAGATGCTGTTAGGTACTGTTGAGAACTGTTTTCCATTTCAGGCACCACTATTAAAAAAAAACCCTTACAGACAAATACCAAAGAGTACAAATAAAAGCAATAGAAACCATTTATGCTTAGATAATATGAGAGCTACAGATGAGAGCAAGGAGAGCAAGAAGAGCTAAGGGTCACGTTAGGTAACTGAATGTCGAGATGAACTGGCTATGGAGAAAGATGAAGGAAGCTCGGCATGACCAGACTGTCTAAACAAAAATGAATTGCCAATGGCATAATAGACTATACGCATTCATAATAAGGAACAAATAATAAAGACAGAGCGGTACTCTTTGTGGTGACATAACTGGTCATGACTTGACTATTGCCATAGCCTGAAGATCTTGACAACACAGGAGGTGTAGCAAGGGAAACTTCCTGACAATGAGATCTTCAGGTTGTTCAAAATTACAGAGCAGGTGAAGGAAGACCCATTGCCAGAGGCTAGACTAGGCAATACTTCACATGTATTTTACTGTTTCTTGAAATTCATATCAGGGCGTTCTAGGAAATGTTTTAGATGGCAAAGCCAAAGTACTAACAGAGAGATGTGCTTCAGAGTTAAAATTACTGTTGCTGTTCCACTAAAGCTCTGCAGAGAAGTTTCAGGAAAGGACCTTTGTGTGACTCTCAGCTCCTGTCACATGTACAGATAGAGAGTGCAGGTATCAAGACTTTGGAGGTAAGATGAACTACATGATGCAATAGATCTTTTCGATCTCTAATTTTCATGAGTGCACAAAAAATATTCATGCCTGGGAACATTAATCACTATTAGGTACAGGTCCAAATCAAAGAAGGGAAATAATGTTTTGTGCGTGCTCAGCACAGAATGTTCTAAAGTTTATAACTATGTAATTTCCAAACCAAATTTCCTCAAACAAGGCAATGCATCATTCAGGAGTACATTCACTTTCAAGGGTTATGTTTCAAAATAAAGTTGGTTTGAGTTACTGGGGATTAAAAGCATATGAAAAACACCTTAAGTAGTGCAAATCACTCCTCCTGATTGGATAACTTTGAAAAAAAATACAAACAGTTGGATTGATTGTAATGAAAGTTTCTAAAACCAATTCAGTCTTGGACTGAATCTGAGCATGAAAAATTTGAGCCCCAAAGGTAATATTTTTTTGAGAAAGTTATAAATTACTGTGATTTAAAATTGAAATGCCTTTTTCAAGCTTGGCAATATCATCACAACCACAATGCTACATTAACTCGCATTGTGAAAAGCTGTAGTGACAATAGAAAACCAAATCCTCCTGATTTCAACTGACCTGCAGCAAGTTACTCTGTCAGGTAACCTGTCACACAAACAGAAAACAGCGAGTAAAAAAAAAGAAGAGGCTGAGTAGGACTAGAGAAGAGAAGGAGAAAAGGAATAGGAATGAATGATAAGGGGGTAAATGAAAAACAAAGCAAAAAAAAATATATATATAGTTCGGTACAATCTCTCTCTTGAAGTGGTTTATTTCCACGTGGGAGGATAAGATGTCTATGGCCAATGATGTTCTTTTGACTACAGTGGTGAGCAACACAAGACATGGAGATGGTAAAGAAGAGACCAAAAAGAAAGTAAAAATGGATTTGAGATAGAAGAAGTGGATAAAATAAGGAGATTAAAAGAGAAATGATCAAGGAAAGCAGTTGTGGAGCTATTGCCAGAATTTCTAGAATAGTCCTGGAATGGCTCTCTCAGTTACAATTCAGTAAGACCTCCAATTAAAACCATTTTTAGAACCTGCAAAAGGAAGGCTAAGCTAGAAGTAGCCTGTGTTCGTATAGCAGGCAAATGAATTTTATAAAAACAGAATGGGTGAAACAAATTACAGTCTGGAACTGTCCAAGGCTGCAAAGCATCTCTTCTCTTCTTACCATCTAGAAGGAGTCCCAGTTGATGTTTGCTAGCAAGGACGGCCTTCCAAAGCCAAGACTCTGGTAGTGCCAACTCCTGCAGAGGCTCCTGAAGCTCTAGGCTTGCCAGTGTGAGGGACATCAGATTAAACAGGTCCTGAGGGATGAAATTATTCAAATTTAACAATTTGCCTTAAATTTGTTAACAAACTAAAGTCTTCTGCCAGTGACTCTGCATAACAGAATCACAGAATCATGGAACAGTTTGAGTTGGAAGGGACCTCTAAAGGTTATCTAGTCCAACCCCCCTGTAATAATCAAGGACATCTACCACTAGATCAGGTTGCTCAGAGCCCCGTCCAACCTGACCTTGAATGTTTCCAGGCATGGGGCATCTACTACCTCTCTGGGCAACCTGTGTTTCACCACCCTCATTGTAAAAAATGTCTTCCTTACATCCAGACTAAACCTACCCTCTTTTAGTTTAAAACCATTACCCCTTGTCCTATTGCTACAGGCCCTGCTAAAAGGTTTGTTTCCATCTTTCCTGTAGGACCCCTTCAGGTACTGGAAGGCTGCAATAAGCTCTCCCCAGAGCCTCCTCGTCTCCAGGCTGAACAACCCCAACTCAGTTTTTCCTACAGGAGAGGTGCTCCATCACTCTGATCATTTTTGTGGCCCTCCTCTGGACCCGCTCCAACAGGTCCATGTGCTTCCTGTGCTAAGGACTCCAGAACTGGATGTAGGACTCCAGATGAGATCTCATCACAGCAGAGTAGAGGGGCAGAATATACTCATTAAAGATCCTTTCTGAAGTTTCTACAGCTTCTCAAAACTACAGTGGTTGTCCTGGTTGCTGACCATGCTCTGCAATAGCTAGCTCAAAAGCATTTCAGGAGCAGTCTTTCGTTGAAGCTTGCTGTTACCTGTACAGCATAGATCTGGAGCCTTGCCCATTTTCCTCTGCCACCATTTTCATTCCTGTCAGGTGTAAAATACATGCTCTATATTCTTCATTTTCTGCTTGTCTCCAGGTAGTATTCAGTGAAGGACTGCTCCATGAGTTTCAGCCACAGGCCCCTCTCTTTCCTCCTTCCAAACCACCCCCAGGAGTTGAGCATCATTCCCAGTTTTTCCTGTATAAACCAGTCATCACATTATAAACATCCACTCAGCTTCTGATTCAGCTAGGTAAGAGTGGACTGTTTGCTGCTTTGTACCTGACATGGAGGGAAAACAACAGAAAAAATCAGCCTTTCCTCTCCATCTGACTAGAGATATTTTCTCTCCTTTCCACACTCTCGTTTTAAACTAGTTACCCTTGCTCCCTGCCCAACAGCAAAAAAAGTTCAGTGACTCATCTCACCCGTTCTGCTCTTGCTGACATTTAGAAACAAATGTCAAGTTGATAGCATATCTGGGAGACAAGAAAGGGGCATTGTCGTCTAATACTCAAAGAATCTTGGTACAGCATTCTTAACGTTTTTGCAATATTCTACATAGTAAATATCTTAAAAATTATAAAAAATATCAACCTTCACCTTTATTTTTAGCAAATCCTGAGCAGGTAGTAAAAGTATGTATGGCAAGCACACGAAGGCTATGGATGATAAAGCGGAAGAAAGAGTGCTTTGATCCATAGATTCCTTCCTCTCAGGGAACATATTTGTATGTTAGTTTTAGGGCCATCTTACATCACACATAAGAAGCTTCACTTAACCCTTCAGTTGCCTCATGCAATGAGTGTCAGAAAACAGAGCCTATGAGCAAAATTTTGGTAGAGGGTGAAGATGGCTAAAGGCAGGTATTTGGCAGTACTGATTCAAAATACAGCTGTTTGAAAAATTTACATTGGGACTGTTTTCCAAAGATAGATATCTTTGACCAATGTGTACACATAAATATTTGGATCAGGAAAACGGCTGATTCTGTAGAAAAGCAAAGTTTCTTACAGAGAAACGTCTCTATAAATCTCTGTCTGTATCTACGCCCAAATAGACACCATTTTTGGTGTTGCCGTACATCAATAACCATAAACATGTATTGTGGGAAAGAGAGTTTGGTTGCTTGAAGTTCATATTCTGCATATTAGTTGAAGTTCCCCCAAGAAAATGCATAATTTTAAGTGGTATAAGAGACTATGATGTATTCTACAGGCAAGTAGCTGTATCATACCTCACCCTGTGGCAACTTTGGTATGTCTCTGTTTAAAGCATCTCCAAGCTGAACACTTTTTGCACTAAAATATATGTTTTTTAATTTTTTGCAAGTACTTACAAACTTGCTTCAGGGAGCAAAAACCATTTTCAGCTTGATTCTTTAGAAAACAATAATGAGTCAGGTAACTGCATGCTAATATGCAGGAGTTTTCAGCAATAGGGGTGTTTAGTATGAAAGCTGGTCTGGGGAATACTCTGCACCACTAAAGGGAATGAATAACTGGGCCGAAAACTTTATGGGACTTTGGTGCTTGCTGCCTTCCTGGTATGAAAAAAGAGCGAGAACTCTTTCTGTAGTGTAACTCTTTCTTGTGACATACTTTTGTTATTTTAAGAGAGCAAAAAATTCTATGCATGCTTTATATGGAGAGGTACTTACGGCTAGGTTGGAATTTCATCTTCAGTGAAGCTTTTAGGGATAATTAAATCAGCTCTGACATAGGTGGATGGCCTAGGCAGGCAATTAGAAAGGTATCCCAAGCTCAACAGCTCTATGACAAAACATCCAAACACAAAGTAGACTTAATTGCTTACTGTTTCCACATTAAAAATTCTGCCAGAGATGAAGACTAAGAAACATTAAATAATTTGTCCAAAATGTCCACAAAGTTGATGGAATCACAGACACAATATCTGACATGGGTTGCATAAGAAGAATGCTGTGTGTGAAACAAGTACGTCTTCTGGGTAATGATCACAACGGTTCAAGTCTGCCTTGATCAAAGCCAGGATCTGATTACAGAATCAGACTTGACAGCCTCATATTTAAAAGATTTGAAGACTGAGCAGTTAAAAGTTGTGATGGTTATCTACAGCAGTGGGACCTACATATCTTGGAGTGAAAACACGGTCTGTAATGACATCTAGTCACTTCTGGGTTTAGTGAAAGCCAAAATAGCTAATCCCAGCCTTTCTCTTCAGATGGGTGCATGCACTTTTGATCATAATTAAAACAAAGAGGAAAAAAGAATGTAAAATACATATTTTTTAAACTTCCATGCAATTGAATTTTGGCTGAATTATGTGCCAAGTTAGGGCCATTTGCTAGTGGATAGCATTATACATTGTCAACTCACTTTGATAAGGTTTACGAAGTCAAATTTTTTTTCTAGAGAGGTATAAAGGTTCTAGGTGTTTCCAATAGTTACTCTTGGATCGGTTAGTAAAAGAAAATGTTCTGGAAATACACAGAGTAATGTTCCATATGGCAGCCTTCAACTCAAGTGATTGCTTGTGATCTTTCTGCCCTCTACCTTCTTCCCTTCCTCCCTCAGACCCAACACTCTCCTGGTGTTTACCAGCCCATTATCAGTGCTCAACTCTAAATTGCATCTGCTGGTACAATCTTGTTAAAAGAAAGCAACATCTTATAGGGAGTTTTGGGATAAAAACACAGAGGTTTTTCTGTGTGTGTTTCTCTGTGTTTAACAGATTATTTTCCACATCTTTAGACCAAGCCCACACAAATAGTAGAATGGATGGAAGAGAAGGAGTAACTTTTGGCAGGACATAAATCACTTAAACTAGCTCTGCCACCAAAGGATTCCTAATGTGCAAAAGCATATTGGTAACACTGCTCACAAATAGATTAGCATTTTCCAGTCTTGAACAAAACATGTGTCTTTCCACACAGACTGATAGATTTTTTATTGAGTGTTCTGATTGTTCTATTTTATCTTTACAGGCAAGCAACAAAGCCAGGAGCACTGTGTTTTAATTGTCTATCAGGTGCTATCGCAGTCTTTCGGGTCCCTTTGTGCTAAACCATTTTTAATTAATAGGTTATGGACCTGCTCACACCCATGAGACTCCATTAAATGCAGCAGGATGGTACATAACACTTCCTGAATTCCAGCACAAAATCTGTTTGTCTGTTAACGCACTGTCTTTAGAAGGGCTCCATGTCCAGCTAAAATTCAATGGAAAATTTAATGAAGCTTGTCAGCTTGTCTAATAAAGAATACTACCATGCTGTACAGAGCTGGAGAGCACAGAAAATTTTGTCACAGCCTTTTTGTAAGGCATGGTGAGCACCGAAGCCCAAGATGAAGTATAGACTAGAAACAATTGCTTTTCATTTGATCCAGTTATGCTGCTTTCTTAAACAAATTGAGAAAACAGTGGGTAGTATATGTGGAAAAGGGAAAGCTGTGAGTCTAGTAGTAAATTCAGAGAGAGAGGGAAAGAGGTAGTTTGCATTTTGGAATAAACAGTTCAGCAAGATGTAAAATGGAAGGAGGCTGCTGGTGGACATTTGGTGAGTCCGTGAGTTATGAGTGTTAGTGCACAAATACATTTTGGTGATCAGAATTGGAATGGCTGCTTTGTTAGAAACATCCTCCCATTCATAACCGGATCCTTCATTTGCATGATTTAAATTTCAGTTTGAGAAAAGTAGAGATTTGTTATTTCAGTGTGACTGTTGTAGGATCCCTGACAATCCTATGATTCTACGAAACTAGTTATTTTTTGCATTTGTTTCTCTAGCACAATCTGGTGCTATTTAATGCTATTTGTCACACTCACCTGGTGTCCTTTACAGCTGCTTAGTTTGTGGAGAAATACATGGTTGTGTTGCGAGGTTTTGAACATGACTGTTGTAAAATGCATTTATTTTGTAATGTTAACCATGAAAACTAGAAAGTTGAGGTTGGTGAAATCCAGGGACACTTTAATGAACAAGTGGTTGTTAATAAATTGGTGATGAGAATTGCTATAGCATTCTAAGGTTTTAGGTCAGATGAAGAAGTCATCCTCATACAACACAAATGTCCTGCTATACCTAACTTCTCATAAACGTCCTAAACCAAGATTTTTTATTCCTTCAAGAATAGCTGTTGATATCTGCGCATAGGAATTCATGAAGCTACCATGGAATGAGAAATAAATGATCTATATTACAGTATGCCCAGCTTTAAAATCTAATTCTGTCGTGTTCTTCTAGGTGAGATTGTGATGGTATAGGATCCTGGTATAATGGATAAAGCTACCCAGAATGAAGAAAGAGGGTTTATGCTGAGAAGCTTTTGAGGCATAGTTTGTCTCTTCTATCTGAGAGGAAAGACTATTTCTGTGTATCCTACTTTTATTAGAACCATGGTTGTGTCTGACGTGTTCACCCGGGTTCCTGTA
The DNA here is from genome assembly GCF_030867145.1 of Opisthocomus hoazin. Taxonomy (NCBI): domain Eukaryota; kingdom Metazoa; phylum Chordata; class Aves; order Opisthocomiformes; family Opisthocomidae; genus Opisthocomus; species Opisthocomus hoazin. The sequence goes on along the minus strand of NC_134421.1, from coordinate 14,190,293 downwards.
TTCATCATTATTGGGAAATATATAGAGGAAAATGTATATAGGGAACAGAGGTGGAAATAAGAGAGCTGGTGGTGCAGCTTTTTCTTGGGATTCTCTGAGAAGGCATTCAATAGTGTCTTTGAGATTAAAGACGGAGAAGCATGTGGTTTTCTTCCATGAATTCCTTTTTGTTCTGACTATCAGAAAATCACCTGCTTGTCTTGCTGGTGCAGTCTTGCATGACGAATGATTTCTGTAGCTCCTCCTGAACTTAAAGATACCCATTGTTTTCAATGAGACGTAGAATACAACTTGAATAGAGATTTTCAGTTACTCTCATCCATCTACTTGATAATAAGGTCAGGTATTGGGCTTTCAAACCTGTGATTTCCAAAGCAATCTAATTTAGAGCTAGACAAGATGAAGAGCTCTTAAAAGTAAAAAATATTATCTCAAGGGAAGGAGTTACTGATATGCATATGGGAGAGCAGACTAAAATCTGTTTACCAACTAAATCTCACCAGTGGGGCGGGCAGCCACACACCATGAGGGCTATCAAGTCTTCTGGCCTCATTTTTTCTCTTCTTTTCCTACCAGTAGCTGACTGCAGAGCAGGGAACATCTGAGATAAGACAGGTCCCAGTTCATGTTTGTGTACCAAATGGGGTACACAATTTCAAACATTAGAAAAACACAGTCCATAGCCTGGGAGCATAAAAATAAACAAATCCTACAAGAAACAGGAGAATCAGATTTACTGTCAGAGCTCTGAAAATACTGGTAGTAACAATACATGTTTTAAGGGATTGGTATCATAAAAGAGGACTGTACAGCTTCTTAGTGAAACCTGCTTAGATTTCAACAACATCCAAGTCCTGCAAGACCTCTTTCAAATCCATTAAAAGCCCAGGAGAAAAGTTGTGCTCATTGAAAATAACCTTCAACATGCTTGATGGTACAAAAAATCTTCTAGTAGCTGGAACCCAACATGCCAAAACCTCACTGCAGAACTGTAAAATATTTGCAGACATCAGCAACTGCCTAAGAGAGAAGAAATTGTGTTAGTGTAGGGGAGGTATTTAACCATTGTGGGATACGCTAGCACGACAAAGTCAAAACCATGCAGCCTGAGTAGAATGAAAAAGATTCTGAAACAAATGTTTCTCCTCAAGCTTTTCATTCCCCACCTCCTTGGGATCTTGTCTTCTGATATGACCTAACCTGGGAATATGCATGCAGCTGCTGGGGCGGAGGCTTCATTCAGTGGGATGCCGGCTTTAGGGGTAAAGGCAGGAAGAAGGACTGGGTGATGGGTGGCAGCCCTGCAAGGATCATATCACAGGCAGTGCTTTTGTCTTTCCCAGCAGCAGGTCAGAGTTCAGCTCCACTTTGCTGACTCTCTGAAAAACGAACATTGTGCCTGTTCACTGGAATTTTTAAGTGTCTTTCCAGGAACAATTAACCTTTATATGCAAACACATTTATCTGCAAGGCTGCAGGAAACCTCAGATTTTCTCAGAAAGCTCTGGCAAATTTTTCTAGTTTGCCTGTTAGAATCTTCAGGAAAAATAATGAGAAGAAGAGTGAAAGAGGAAATAGCAGCTGATTTCAAGGTTTAACAACTAACGGGAAAACCAGTACACAATACAGGTACTAATGCCCTTGTAATAACAATAATATAATGATATGACAGCCAGAGAGCAGTAATGCTCATTGCTAAGCTTTAAGTACCAGTTTCTATCATAAGTATTTTCTTTTTTTAGAATTCTACCAAATTTTTTCCGTGTAAAATGATATACTCAATGACAATTACATATTTTCTCTAATTGCAGCAAAAGATGTTTAAATCCTTTTAAGGAAGCTGATAAGAGAAAATAGTCTATTCCTTTTTTTTCATTAAAGAATTAGTCCCATTTGTTTCTGTTTTTTTTAACAAGTCTTCTAATGTTTGTATACTTTGCAACAGACATGACATTCGTTTGCTAGGGGTAGTGGGGGAAGAAAGAAGAGCTCTTTGTTATGACTGGCAAAATTTCGTACATTTTGTAAATCAGAATTTTTACATTCTCACTAGAAAATCTTTGTAGCTACCGAATGCTTTTTACCTGTTCCCTATGTGTTGTGCATGTTTCTAGGCTCCTCTAAACCATCTCTTCTGTGTTTTTTGACGGTGTCATAACACTAAACCTTACCCCCTGTCAGAAATACGGAACAGCATTCAGAGGTCTGAACTCCCCCAATGCAGAGACCTGGCCCTTCCAGGAAACACTTATAGGCCACAGCGGTGAAGCGTGTGTTATATTCCTCTCCTGTACTTAGTTCACGCAGACAATGAGAGTCTACTGAGGATACCAGTTACTCCATTAGCTGAAATAACAGAGGCTTGTGTTGGCACCCAGCCTCCCAGGGAAGGAAAGCGACTTGTTCCACATGAGACTCTTTTGGTGTGGGAGTCAGGGTGCAAGTCCAAGGAAATTGTGTGCCAGAATACCAACATCAAAAGTTTGCAAAGCCAAATTGTGAAGCTGAGGATATGTCAAAATTGTACTTGACAAGCACACATTGCTTTCCCCCCCTCAGGATTCTTGTCTTGTTCAGTACACAAAACAGGGAATGAATGAGACAGAAGCTGGCAAGAACAGAAGGGATGTTCTCTGCTTTAAAAGCTGGTCTGGGACCGAAGGTGGATGAATTTTATTCCAAAGTCAGCAGCCACCTTTCTACAGGATGTTGGACAAAAGTATAACAATAATTAACATATACAGGAAAGGTGGATTATGATGTGCAATTCTTCTTAAATCTGCTATCTCTTAACTTGATTGTCATTTCAACCTTAACCTTCTTTTAATACATTTTTTCCAAAACCATTTTGATACACGTTTAAAGGGGTCTGTTTTTCATACCCAGGAATGCCCATTAGCAGGCTCTTCAATGCTAACCTTTTGCATACAAGGGGATCAGTTATTGGTTCTGCTGCAGTCCTGTCTCTAGGAGCCCTGCCATCCCAGTGTCTTAGCCTTACAATGACACATATTGTAATGTGTGTTGGTGGCCATGTGGAGTTGTTCATGGGCAGGTTTTAAGCCTCTGTAGCCTATGCTAAGAATCTGGTCCTGGCTGACTCTTCACCAGAAGAATTATGAAAACGTTATAAGATCATCTTTATTGTCCATCTGAGACCTTGGATAAACAGTTTGGTCAGGAGGAAGTGCAACCAGGACATGTACGTGCATTGTTTAGAGGGGTATCTGTGTGCGTCTGTGCACGATGTATCGCAGGCTCATGTCATAACCTTTTGCAAGAACACTGCATAAGAACTTGCTGCTTTTTTACCTTGCAGTTGACTGGATCTTGCTATTTTACAGTATCAGTGAAAAGAAAAACACATTTTTCTTGAACCGTTTTTCCCCTCGTATTTGTGAGAACACTGGGATCCTCACTGATCTGTGCCTGATGGGAATCACTAGCCAAAGTGCTACAGCTGAAGTGAATGACCTTTGCCAACACTGAGTTCTTCTTGTAGAAGCCAATGGACAGGGAAAGAGCAAGAGAGCGAGAGACAGCTCCGACAGTAATGGGCTATAATTGAGTTCTCAGCCTTGCTTTAACTGCCTTGGTGTGATTGCCTGTGAAAGTTGTTCTGTTTTATGCTCTTTGCTAGGTTCTGTCAAGCCCCATTTAAAATAATGAGGCCCCTTCACTCACTTTCTCTCCATAGAGTTCGGAGCAGACAAGAGAACTTTCAAAGGAAGAACAAAAACTCATCTGCAGAGAAGAAGGGGATGTTGTAAATTACTGATAGCCAGGATTCTTGCAGAGGCAGTTAGCCAGGTGTGACCTTGACAAAGGACAAATCAAACACACATTATCCAGCTCTTTCAGCCAATGCCTTCTGTTCCCTGGAGGTGCAAACTCACGCTGGACGCCCGATAAAGCTGCTGCTCTCTAGCAGCTGATCCATCTCTTTCATCAAGTGTCTGAATACACAACACATATCACAGGAGCAGGATGGATATAAAGACTAATGGGTCTTAGAAGGCACTTTGTGGAAGACATATTGGAATGGGGAGCAAAGGCCATGTGGGGAGAGGTGCCCAGCACTCACAACTGTGCATTTCTCTGGTGGGAGCTGAAAAGCTTACATTTCCCTTTGAGTGTGGGACAGCTCTACCATGAAGTAATTGATCCTGCCATCAAGTGTGTGCTGCAACTATCCATGACTCTTTAAGGTGCAATAACCTGCATGTCATACAATACTGGTCAGCCAATCCTGCAGCTACAGAGACTAATGAAAGGATATTTTGCCCTCATGGACCTTCTTTTAATCACCCTTGAAAAAAATCTAAAATATGAACATTTTGGTTTACCAGATATGAGTCTTTAACCATTTTTAATGAGGCAATAGGTTTTAGAGACATTCATTAATATCCAAGTGGTTTAGAGGAAGCTTTCACATGAATAAATTGTAAAAATAGTGCAAAATATTTTCCTCTCTGAAAATACCAATACTTATCCTCTTAGTAAAAAGGTTAATTTCAAAAAGCTATTTAATTTAATGCAATTTTTCTTATTAAACCCTCCCACTAGCTCTACTGCTGGACCGGGCACTGAGACAAGCACTATTTGGGCAAAACTATCTCTTGAACATGAGGGTATCCACTGTGTGGCTGGAAGCAAAATGCTTCAATCTGAAAATGTGGGAAATAGCTCCAAAACCATGTGGAGAAAACTGGTTTTCTTAGAAGTCTACCTGATTCGAGTTTTTTTTCCAGCACAGCCTACTTGCCAGTAGAGAAGGGAAGCTGGAGAAATCAAGTGGGATGACTACATGCCTTTCCAGGATGTCACTCAGTTGAAACCTCTCTGTGGATTCCAGTTTCAAAACAGTTTTGCATTGCTGTAAGATGATGTACAAAACACAGTGATTTCTGGGAACACCCCCTTAGGAACAAGGCTGGTGGGGAGAGGCAGAGAGACTGCACTGTGAGTGAATCCACAGAAGTTGACTCTAGTCCTTTTTACTGTGGGGAGAAGGGGAAAAAAGTTATTTTTAATACAAACAGATATGAGAAAACCAAGTCTGGACACAGGAACCCACCAATGCCTGAGTTCCTTTGCTGGCTTTGATAGCCACTTCTTGTGCAACTCAAAGCTCTATATACATACTGTACTTCCCACTGGTGTGAGAAGACATGTACTGTTGGGAACACATCTGTTTTTCCCAGCAGGAGTTTTTGTATGGCTCAGAACCATTGTTCTGAGACAAAGGAGGGCATAGGTCTAATTTCTGCTTCCTTTCCTTGTACTAAGAGGATGAAAAACAGACACAAGTCCAGCTGACAGCAGCATCCTTACTGACGAAAGTAGGAGCTCAGGGCTTGAAGGTGGAGTGCTCTAATACTTCTGGGCTGAGGAACAAAGAAACAGTTAATTTGTCTCTATCACAGCAGCAACAAACCTCAGTGTCTCTCACTTTATAATCCTGTTTTGAGAAAGGGGTAGATACCTAAAACTCTGAGATAGAAATTTCTTTTCTTTTCAGGAACAGGAAGCCGAAAGAAATGAGATGATGGACTGAAAACCCTGTAGAAAAGACATACGTACCTGGCAAACAGAGGCCTGGGACAATTCATCACATGACAGCAATTCTAGCAGTGGGCTTGCTTGCAATGTATTAAGAAACCATTAGATGTCCCTTTGTGCCTTGCAAAGCTCCAGACAGGGCACAGGGAAAAAAAAAGGAAAACAAAGCTGGAGCTCAGTCTTTGCAGAAACCTTTCTGCCTGTTTGCTTGCCCCTGTTTTGGTGGTATTTTGAAAAACTCCACCTATTTAGGAAAGAACATGCTTCAGCAGTTCATGGTATCAGCAAACTGCTAGCATTACACTCTCTCTGTTAGGCATGTCCTTTTGGGTATGTTGGCGAGTGTTAAAGTTTGAGGCTGTTGGAGCAGTATGCACTGTGGCAGGTAGACGCTCTGCTCTTGCAAAGTTTAAAAAAGAGGTCCAGCTCTGGGATGACTTTTACCTCGTTCACCTGCAGTAGGGAAAGGTATCCTAAAATACTGACTCAGCAGCAACACGAGGCTGACAGAAAACAGGACAAGAGGCAGCATGTGGCTGGAAGGGTTTCTCCGAGCTTCTGTAGTCTGGAGGAGGGATCCTCTGTAAGGTGGTAAACAACATCCTTTCCTCCCAGAGAGCAAGAAGCTGAGTAGTCTCTGTTCTGGATGCTTGCCTCTTAAGCCATTTTATCCTGTGTTATCAGCAGTTCACCACATTCAGTATCCCTTATGTAGAAAGAAAGGAAGTGCGGTTTATTATTTAGCCAGAAGTGTAGTTTTATGATATCTTAATTGGTGAAGACATAAGAATTGTTTGCTATTCCAGCTCTGACCACATGCAGAGCTGCAGAAAGAGAGACAAGGCTGAATCTGCAAGAAGCCTTGTGATAACTCATTGCTAACAATCCCCAGAGCTGCCGCTTTTCTTCCACACTATTGCTTTTCAGGATTCATTATGCTTTCTTCCTTCTTCCCTTTTACACACTTTCCTTTTGCCTTTTGACAAAGATCCCATTACCAGTTCTCTCACCTTGCTTCTCACTGTCTCAGAATATGGTCATATAATTTTATGGGTTTTTTCTCCCCCCTTCTGTCCATAACTTTGTTCTTCTGTCTATGAGAGGGCATAGACAAAGCATTGTGAACTCCAGCCTTTTAGTATGGTGTTTATTTGCCTTCTGGATGGTTTTATCCTTACAGCTATTTATTATTGGCTGTTTTCATTCCTCGGTGTTTCTCAGTGTTGGCACTCAGCTTCCTTTATTATACTCGCCAGTTGGTGAAATTTATATTCACTGCCCTCTCATAATAATCATAAAAAGGAGGAAAGATATCTTATTATGCTGTGTGTCTTGCGTATTTATTAGCAGCTTGGAAGGTCTCTTTGGCAGTGGTGTTGTTGACAGAGTTCTGAAGCCATCAGATCTGAGACGGAAAATGGCATTTGTCCTGCAATGACAAAGATTTTACATTCCTCATCTTGCTGACTGGCTTATTGTCAATTGCTTGGTTGCTTTTTATTAAGACAATGTTTTGTGCTATTATTTTTTATTTCACTTATATTGCTCGTGTACATTTAAAACTGCTGTTCATCTTGCTACTTGGGGCTTTATGCAGCACAAGACGTACATGAACTATGACTTCAAGACGTCTATGCAAAAACTGGAGAGCCGGGAACTATGTGTTCACATAGCATCATCCATTAAATTTTAGGGACTTGGGTTGAATGCTGGTGTAGAACTAGAGAAAAACAATCTGCTAGGGGCACATGCTGTGGACATGTTTGCCCACATCACAGAACAACACAATGGGGGCTGCCAGCCAAGCAGAGACCCCAAGTTCAATGAACAAACCCATACAGGATAGTCGGAGGAAATTCTTGCTACACAGTCAGTGCCACACAAGTAATTAAAGAGCTACATTTACAGAAATCTGTCTGGGGACTTGAATGAGCCTGTGAATTCCATTTTATATGAACCACACCCTGACCTGAGATTCGTCTGAAAAGCTGGCAGAGTAACGTGCTCTGCCATGAGTCTCTGACATATTCTTCAGCGTGACTGTTCACTGCAGTAGCCAGGCGGGAACTTGGAGGCTTTATATATCTGTTTGTTGCATCATCTCCTAGGGAAGACATGCAATACCATATTATTACTATTGGACTCAATTTAAGAGGCAGTTTCACCTCTCTACAGTCAATTATTTCTCAGAGGTGGCTTGACTTTGGCCATATAAGAACCAATCCATGTAAAACTTCTTTAACATTGCAACTGCAGATGGATTGCACCTTCATCATTCTTTACTTAAAGATTTTTTTTCTGGGAAGAAGGAGATTTGCATTTAAAAAAAAGCAACCCACCATCATTTGGATTCATCATCTCTCCTTTACTCTAGCCAAGTCAGTAGCCAGAAAACAGAAGTTAGATGGCTGGGCCATGCTAGTAATAGTATGGCATCTGCAGAAATATGAAATCCATGCTGAGCTCCACATCTTAGCCACTGAAACAGGGAGGTCTCTACTAATAGTCTGCGGTCTCAGTTAGATATTATGGCTCAGGACCAGAGCCTACAGGTGCGTAACCCATTGCTCAGGCTGATTTTCTGGCTTGTGAGGCAGTGTGGTGACCAGGCAAGTCCTGGGTCACAAGCCTTCTGTTCCAGCAGCAAAGCGGGGGAAACGCTGCCGTGCTGCACTGTGCCCCTACGTGAGAAGTGGAGAGGGGGTAACACAGCAGTCCACTTTCTTGTAAAACTGATTGGTCTGAAGTTGCAAGGAAACTCCTTTGCTATGATAACTGGTCCGGGGCCATGAGAAGTCAAGGTTCCCACCTCAGGATTTGGGGGGCAAGGGATTGTCAGGATGTAAAGAAATGCCCCATATAAGTAAGAGGACTTGTGCAAATAGCTGAAGAAGTTGGCAAGCTCCCCTTGAGCTGGTTTGGATTAATGAGTTTGGCAGAGCTCTGGGAGGTAAGAAGAATACTGGGAAGAAATATTCATAAGGAATCCACTTGGTCTTTAACTGCAATCTGCATTTCAGTTTGTTTGACTTGGATATTTGGGGGAGACATGGAAGCAACATTGGAGTTCCCAACAGAAAAACCAGGGAAGCAGAAAAAATCTAGGGGGAAGGCTTTCTTTGACTTTGCTACGAATCACTTGGCACAATCTTCTTTACATGCCAGCCTGAAAGAGCCTGTCTCTCACGCCTTTGATCCCAGTTTTAATTAAACTCCACTCAAAACTCAGTCTCAGTGGTCCTCATGGGAGGCAGTGCAGCAGCATGCAAAAATGATTCAGGGGAGAGGTGAGGAGCTGGAGAGTGGTGGAAGTCTCACTTTTATGTGGGTTATTTTTATACTGCTCTCATCAGCACAGTACCAGTACGCCTTTCACTAACACAACAAGCTGTACAATTAGCATCTTGTAGCTGTGCCTCTTTCTGCTCCCCCCCACCACCCTATGCACAGGGGGATTTTGATTTTAGCTAGATACTTTATATGCAGAACTAGAAGTTTATAGATCTTCAGTACCTGGTACTGAAGATGGTGGGTTGCTAGTGGCTAAGCCAGAAGCGTTCTGACAACATGAAACGTCTTCACAGGTAACACTTTTTTATTCTTTGGAAAAAAAAAACTTATATCTATACTGAGAGCTATCAGCATATTCAGTGCTGGTAGGGAAGATACAGGAGCCATTTGCTGATAGCACTGCATGAAGAGCAGGCAACCTTGTCGGTATGTGAGGTGAGAGGTAAAGGCCAGGTAGGGGTGCCTGATGAGTAGCGGCAGTGCATCTGCTCCCAAGAACCCCTTGTTCTCCACAGCAGTGAGGCAGACAGGGAAGTGAGGGTGAAGTACAGCAAAATGGGAAGTGAGATCTCAATGTACAACCGAACTAGAGGCTTTTTTCCTTGGCTACGAATAGGGGGAATACTATAGGCCTCACATGCCTGCCTCCTTCGGTGCCTTTTGATCTCTAATTGCTGCAGCAGCTTTGATGGGCTATGATCCCCACTGTGGCTTTGAGACAAAGTAAAATATGGGCAAAGTGGGAACTCATCGATTCTGGTACATAATTTATAAAACTTTTGTGTAAACGATCCAGTTCATGAATTCCAACTTGATGAAATATTCAAAAGAAGATAAATATATTTGCAGGTATTAGACTCCCTGGAACTTAAAATCGCTCAGGACGTTGTGCCAGAGAGTTCCCAGCCACGTTAATCACACTGTGCTGTGAGGAACCCACTGCAGAGTACGCACTCTGCCAGCTGAGGAGGGGTAGGAAAGCAGGCAGCCAGAGAGCCACGGACAGCACCGAAACCACCATGTGAAGGACACATGGCCAGGGGCCGGGAATGGGATGCAAAGCCTCTGAGGGAGACATGATTGTCCTCTGAGGGTTTAGCCCCTAGAGTCACCAGGGTCTGAGGGTGCCTTGCTGCATCCTGTATGCTGCTTTGTGAGAGGACATACAACAGGGTGAGAAGTCTAGGAAAGCCCCCAGAAAATATTCCCCCTGAGTGGAGCCACTTGGCTGTGCTGGCCTGTCCCCAGGGGCACGCTGGAGTGTGTGAGCAACTGGAGACCAGATGGATAAGGCACTAGCAAGGTCCTGCATGGGCAGGGGAGGGCACCAGCCACTAAGTAAGCATTTGTTATCACTGATCTCTCTGGTATATTCTCACAGCCATCACTAAACTCCCCAGGGAGAAGCTCTCTGGAAACGTCTAGCACGTGGTGGGGGGGTCACCCCTCTGCATGAACCAGTGACCTAGGTTGGCTATGGTCACCACTCCTCTCTCAGCACTCACATTTCCCAACCCAGAAGCTCTTGCTAGGTACCTACATCATGCTGCCCTCAGCTCCCAAGGACATCATCTCTGACATCCCAGAGTCTCTCAGGGCATCAGCATCCCCCACAAAGCATCAACATTAAAGGCATCAATGTGTAGAGTTCATCTTGTCAGAGAAACATGGTCTTTAAGGCCTTGTCATGACAACCAAGTTCGTTGCACCTTACTCATCAGAAGGCTGTGTTAGCTTGTGGAAAGTGTCTGCCTGCTGAAATATGAAGGAAGTTTGAGCTGAGAGAGCTTGTGACCACCTCTCTTTTGTGTTGAACTAGGCAGTCTCATTCTGTGAGCTAGGGGTAGGAGTGCTGTGCCCCCTTTCCAAAACTCTGGTGGGACACCTGTCCAAACACTGTGTCTGGCATAGTCTGAGAGCTCTTTCATGTGCTAGACAGGAAAGTCATCCAGATGCAAGATGAGAGGCAAAAGCAGAGGCCACTGAGCTGCAGTCTTTGAGGAGCTAGAAAGAAGTGTGTCAGAAAAGTGTCTAAGGTCCAGCAATCCAAGGACTTCTTGGTGTCATTCAGTTCACAAACTACTCTGTGCTCAGAGATGTACAGGAATGAAAAAATTAGATCTCCCCATGCCTGGAACAAAGGTTCCTTCCCATGTCCAATTTTTATATTTATTTTAGCCTGATAGCTCAGACTCTCAAGTTTTGGCTTACAGCTGTTTTCTGATTGCTCTTTTGGGATGGGAGTTAAAACTTAAGGAATATAAGATGTCAAAATGCAAGGACAACTCCCTGCAGCGTTGACCTCAATGCAGTAAAGTGTTAATGGTTATAATAAGCATGAACTTCTTACTCAGGAGATGAAGAAGAGAAGGCTGCGAGGGGACCTTATAAATGCCTACAAATATCTGAAGGGTGGGTGTCAGGAGGATGGGGCCAAGCTCTTTTCAGTGGTGCCCAGTGACAGGACAAGGGGCAATGGGCACAAACTGAAGCACAGGAAGTTCCGTCTGAACATGAGGAAGAACTTCTTCCCTCTGAGGGTGACGGAGCACTGGAACAGGCTGCCCAGGGAGGTTGTGGAGTCTCCTTCTCTGGAGATATTCAAGACCCGCCTGGACAAGGTCCTGTGCAGCCTGCTGTAGGTGACCCTGCTTCGGCAGGGGGGGTTGGACTAGATGACCCACAGAGGTCCCTTCCAACCCCTACTATTCTGTGATTCTGTGATATTCTGTGATATTCTGTGATATTCTGTGATATTCTGTGATATTCTGTGAATGGTTGACTGAGAATACAGGAGTCACAGAACAGAAACTATGAGGATTTAGCAACACTACAGGAGAAAAACAGTTGAAAATACTCCGAGAAAGATTTTTCAGGAATCATCATTGATTTGTAGTTTGTCCCAATAATATTTAAGCAATTGCTTCTTTGTAGATTCCCCAAACAGAGCTGGAAATGGCTTTCCACTGGAACTCTTGGCAAAAAACCACCAAAGTCTTGGAAAAATGTCCATATGCTGCTAAACCATCGTAGGCGTGTATATGTAACTATATAGCTGAAACAAACACATTTGGTGAGCCAAGGAAGACATACTCTCTCTCTAACAGCCACCCAATGCCCAGAGCGATGGGAATCAGTTCATCCCTTCATCAGTGAAGACTGAACTAACTGATGTTTGATAAGGAAATGGGATGAATTTCTGATAACTTCACTGCTGATTAGGAATATTACAAAATTTCTAAAAATGCTTTTTTTTTACATTTTACACATATTTTTGGGTGTGTTTTTTTAAAGCTAAAATTCTCATTAAACTTATTTTAAAGGTCAACCGTCTCTAATCTTCAGATTCCAGCCCTCGGGAGAGGAAAAGCTTTTATAAGGTCAAGAATCAGCTGTAACAGAATTGCAATCAATGTCTTCAGGAAGACAAAGATTGTCTTAGTTGCTATTTTCTCCTCTTTCATTATTAATGCAGCTGATGGGCCTAGGGTAAAGACAAATAGGAGCAGAAAATATTGTTGCCAAACATCTTAAAAGGTTTTCATCTGGGGTACTGAGAGTTATTGCATTTCCATAGAGCACAGAATCATTTGTTTATCTCTTCAGTAGTTATACTCTTTCATTTAATGCAGTTGCAAGTTGTTTTATATTATTACACTAGTGCTAACAGATCCATAGGGAGACTATTTACTTTCAAAATGTAGTAGCCTATGTGTGTACATTAAGATATTAGCATGCAGACTGCAGGGTACTGCTAAAGGCTAATTTAGGTAAAAATAAAGGAAATCAGTATCAGCCTTTTTCCATAGTCAATGGAAGTAGAGAGCTCTTCTAAGCAAGCCAGCTTATGGCATTTAACATTAAGTATAACCATTCTCTCTCCACAGGCTGTTAAGTAAGGCTGGCCTGCCCCATATTAGCATTATTCTTGTAAATATCCCCATGATTAGAGCATTTGTTGACACAACGACATTGAGGAAGGTTAAATCCAGCTTTAACAACAAAGTGCATTTATAATGGATAAGTTAAACTGCATTAAATCCTTGCGCAGCCTCTGGAAAATGGAAGGGAGCAAGCTGAACTGAATAAAGGCTACATTTGTTCTGAAGTATCCATCACCAGGTCTGAATGTAGTCAAATGAGCTTTAAAAACAAATGTGGATTTTTTTTTTTCCTGAATATCAATGTATGGACAATACTCCTATAAGCATTAACACAGGGTAGATTGCCTGCTCTAAGTTTATATCCTGCTTTGCTGTGCACTACTTTTTCCATGGACAGGTCTTGAGAGTCTAAAGCCTCCTCCTGGGAATTGCTGATCTCATATCTACAAAGCCCTAGCTATTGCAGTGAAAATTGCAGAGGGATCTCAGTTGCCAGAGCTTGCTGACTAGCATAGAAACAGCCAGAGAGGCCAATCAATTATCAAGTGAAAGTGGTCAATTTTTTTACCTGTCTTTCTACTGCATTCAGAAGGAAACACCGTATCTTCCTGTTTGGTAGACTGCACCAGGTGATGTTTGCATTTGCCTCAAGAAATCAATTTTACTTAAGCAAAAACTGATCCTTCCTTGGTCTTCCTATCTGGTCTGGAAACATTCGGCAGGTGAAGACAACAGTTATTTTGGTGTGAATCTCAACATTTTACTTGTGACTTTACAAGAATTATGGCTTTGACTAAAAATACAAATAAAACAAAGAATATCAAAGACCAATGCAAGTGGTGCATGGAAAAAGCTGTTTTTGAAACAGACCTAAGCTGGTATAATTGCAGAGGCTTTCCCAGGTCAGAAACATGGTTCTTTGTCAGAGCCATGAGGCATTGTGGCAGACATGGAGAAGGAAGTGAAGTGCTGGTCACTGCCAGCTTATGGTCACAGTTGCTTGCTCACATTTTGCTTGATGGTATTCATCCCTTGTCTTTCCTTCCTTTGGCAATCTAGCTATGAAGGAGCATACAGATGTTCACTGTAATATTTACAGAAGCATTTTTGCTCATCTTAATCTTCTTTGAAAGCTCCTTAAATTGCAGTGCAGAGGAAAAAAGCTATTTGAAAGGAAACTGATTTAGGATGACACAAGGTAGACTTTCTTCCTAGTACATTCCACATATCTTTGTTCATTGGAAAAATGTGGTCCATGGATAAAACACAGAAAATACTCCTGCTCACAGAGTGGGAGTTGATGCAACATTTATCTGCACAAGATTGCAGGTGGGAAGCATCTCCTCAGAGTTCTATAAAATTACTATAGTGCTGTTGTCTGTCTGACATTTGAACTGCACTGAGTATTAGTGACCATCATCTCACACATGGATGTGCAAAATGCAGCTCACAGCTCATGACTCAGTATTGGAAATGTGGGCTTTTGCTGAACAGAGAGGTTCTCTCTGTTTTGCTTCTAGTGCTTTAATTCTGTGACGGGCACAAACAAGGTTTAGGACAGACCTGTCAGTCTGACACCACGGGAGACAAAGGAGGATTGAAGCCAAGTATCTTGGGATGAACAGCTACAATATCCAGGGCCCACACTGTATCAAGGGCCCTCTCTTGAAGGAGATTTTTTCAGATTAGCTATGTTTTACAAAACAGATCACTAATCAGTTGCATGCAAATAAATAAAGCATCAAATCTCCTTTTGAAAAAAAAGAAATTGGTTAACATGATAAATTATTCAACAAGGCAAACAGGACAAGTTTTAAAGTGAAAAGGAAAATGCAAATTATCTCATGAATGGCACTGCATCAGCTCAGCTCTTTCATTTCCACAGCAGAAATGACTGCCTCATTAGGAAAAGGCAGAAGATTGTATATATATAGACTGGAGGAAAGGGTGTTTAATAGCAAGTCAGGTGAGAAGAAATTGTGTCTTGGTTAACTGTGTGGCTAGATAGAAAAATAATATCTCAGAGGGACACTAACATCAGCGGACCTAATAGTTTAATATCTTGACCCCACTGTTGTGGCCCTGGTCTCCATATCCTCCGTCTGACATTTTGTGGCACATCCACAAGCATGGCTGTCCAGAAATAGTTAGATACATAGACAAAGCAGAAATTACACGTAAGGATCAAATAGGGCCTTACTTTTTGTGCCAGCCCTGAAGACGTGGTTTTGTTTTCATAGTGGCTTTGTTATAACCTTGGAGAATGTTATGCTACTTCTAATTCCACATGGGATCAAGATGAGCTATCAGTTTCCACCACAAGACACTGTTAATGGCTTTAGAGGGAAAGAGTTCCCCCTGCAGAATCTGGAAGGACAGCCAAGCACAAGATCTACAGTTTTATACCTAAATACTTGGGAAGGAGATGTTCTGGAAGGATTCATCTCACCCAACTTCCTTTTGACTAAACATTGGTCTCTAGTACACAGTTGGATGTATCTGACTTAATGACCTTGGCTCCCTTTTGTAGCTAATCAAGACCGAATCAATACAGTCAGTGGAAACTAGATAACAATTATTCTTCTTCACACTTTTTCACAGAATATTTTTCAGTAGTCTCAGAAGTCTCTGCTGTGAGGAGTATTGGCCATTCTGAATAGACATGTTCAGAATCGTTCCTTGTCCCAGAGAATTTCTAGTTCAGTTAGTCAAGACAGAAAAAAGTGGGAGAAAAGCATTATTATCATGTACTACAACTGTGTTATTTCTTTCCTCTTGTTCCTAAGTGATGCAAACAGCATACAAATTAAATTCAAACCAGGGAGCATCAGGTTGGATGTGAAATAGCATTATTTGGAACAGAGTTCTGAAAGAAAGTGTGCAACGCATCAGTAACTGTGGACAGATACAGCTAGCCCTTCAGCTCACCTTTCTTCCAGGGGCAAACACATATCCAGCTTCTTCATGGAGGAATGCAGTGCATTTCTCCCCAGCAAAACACATTGATGGTGCATGCAAATGATCGCTTTTCCACAGTGTAAAATATTGTGGCATGGCAGATGCCATAAAGGTCCACACGTGTGCACTTATCTTATGGTTAATGCAATAAAGGAAACTGAGCTCCATCGTGGTCTTGCATTTTACATGAGGTAAGGACATGCACACAGGGAGTTACAGATGACTGACAGCTCAGTAGGCCAGCAGAAATTGAGCATGAGCCTGAAAACTGAGATTTATGAGGAATCTCATTTTCCACTCTAATTTGTCCCTATTCCTGTTTCTTTGCACAGAGTAGATCTTACTCCATTAGGCTTAGGTCCAAATTTTGCCCCAATTAGAGCAAAATATGCAAAATAAGAGCAGAATAATGAAAGAAAGAAAACATGTTGCTGGTCTTCTGTGGAGCAAGTAAAACTGCATACACAGAAGGTAAGACAAAATGTCCTGATGATTTCTAATGGCCTTGCAATCCATAAGACCTGAACATCCGAGAGCGATAAGAAAGATAATAATCAAAAAGGAATGTAGGACTTTGCTCATTAGTCTTGACAAGTTTAATTAGCTTTTATATTTGGATGACAATAATGTCCTGTGTGGCCATCAGATAAATCCCACTAACATAGTATTTTCTGGTGCAGTGAAGGTTAGATGTAGCTTAGAGTATCTTGTCTGAGCTCTGGCAGTAAAAGTGTCAAACTGACATTTCTTTCAGCACTTTTGATATATCTTTCATAAAAGCCAGTAAACAGCAGTGGGAATAGGAGTAAAGATGGCAATCCCACTTTCCTTTGGCCACAGCCGAAATTAATCTTTCATGAGTTTCTTGATGATGGAGGTGAGCTTAAGGAAAATAATTTTTACTATTTACATTCATAGTAATACGCTCGAGTGCCAGAGATCTAGCATGAAAAATGTTAATGACTGAAAAGACTTATGGGTATATATTTTTAAGCATATATGTATATGTGTGTGTATATGTATTTGTATATAATTGGATTTAGGCGTACAGCCGCTTTATGGACAAGTGCAGTGCACTTTATGGAAAAGTGCACCCTTAGATGGTGTGTTTGAGAAGACAAAATCTGTGCTTTTTTCTAGGATGAGTCTTTGCTACTTTTAGATGAGCTAGAATTATATTGAAAAATATATCAAAAGATAGAGACAGGAGGCGTATGTCTTCACTCCTTGAATTTATACCTTACAAATCAAGTAAAACAAATCTTTTAAAAATGATCCTGCATGTCAGCACAAAATTCATAACCTGGATATCTTTACCAAGATAATTCAGGAACCTCCGTTCCATTGGCTCTCAATAAAGCTTAATCTCTAAGTGCCTGTTATTTTGAAAATGGGACTTAACTCCAGATCCTCAAAGATACTTTGTCCTGTAACTTAAATTCATTTGAATCGAAATACCTTTGAGGACATGAACTCTAAATCTAAGCAAGCACATGTGAAAATGTTACTCTAAATATCTAAAATTAGGGACATATCTCCAGCTGAAAGTTAATTTTGATTAAAGTAGCATATACATTTGAAGTGTAGGAAATATTGTGGAATAAATCTGTGAATGCAATCACATGATCCACCACCAGCAACCTTGGTAGTTTCACAAGTCACTGACTTTTCGTCAAGCCACACTAAACCTCCAGTGGGGCTGTTTGTGCTCTTGCTGCTTATATGGTAATGAGCCTTAATATTGAGCATCAACTGATAGTGCGAAAATTTGTGGTTTTCTGCCCGTGACCTGTATGTGGACATTCTTACTCAGTGTCTACATGCAGTGCTTTACTTCCACTTAACTAAATCCGCTGTCCAAACAGATTACACCAAAGCAAAGCGAGTCACTGTTACTCTTGAGTAGGTCTGTACATAAATCAATCTTTCAGGTAACTAGGCAGCTCAGCTAGGCATCTAGGCTAGCTTAGGATTCTCCTATAGCCTGTAAAAGTGATGGATAGATAGAGCCATGCCCAAAGGCAATTCATCCTGTTCTAAGGCAGCATTCAAGAGAGTCGCTACTGGCTAAAGAGCAAATCTAGGTAACCAGGCCGCAGAAATCGCTTACTGTTTAGAGTGCTGCCATTCAGCGTGACCTGGATAGGCTGGAAAGCTGGGCAGAGAGGAACCTGATGAGGTTCAACAAGGGCAAGTGCAGGGTCCTGCACCTGGGGAGGAACAACCTCATGTACCAGTACAGGCTTGGGGTGGACCTACTGGAGAGCAGCTCTGCGGAGAGGGACCTGGGTGTCCTGGTGGACGACAGGTTAACCATGAGCCAGCAGTGTGCCCTGGCTGCCAAGAAAGCCAATGGGATCCTGGGGTGCATCAAGAAGAGTGTGGCCAGCAGGACGAGGGAGGTTCTCCTTCCCCTCTACACTGCCCTGGTGAGGCCTCATCTGGAGTACTGTGTGCAGTTCTGGGCTCCCCAGTTCAAGAAAGATGAAGAGCTACTGGAGAGAGTCCAGCGGAGGGCTACAAGGATGGTGAGGGGACTGGAGCATCTCCACTACGAGGAGAGGTTGAGGGAACTGGGCTTGTTCAGCCTGAAGAAGAGAAGGCTGCGAGGGGACCTTATAAATGCCTACAAATATCTGAAGGGTGGGTGTCAGGAGGATGGGGCCAAGCTCTTTTCAGTGGTGCCCAGTGACAGGACAAGGGGCAATGGGCACAAACTGAGGCACAGGAAGTTCCGTCTGAACATGAGGAAGAACTTCTTCCCTCTGAGGGTGACGGAGCACTGGAACAGGCTGCCCAGGGAGGTTGTGGAGTCTCCTTCTCTGGAGATATTCAAGACCCGCCTGGACAAGATCCTGTGCAGCCTACTGTAGGTGACCCTGCTTCGGCAGAGGGTTTGGACTAGATGACCCACAGAGGTCCCTTCCAACCCCTACTATTCTGTGATTCTGTGATTAATCCTGTCTTAAACGTCGAAATACAGAGCTGTTCAGAAATTGCGGAATATGTTTTCCTAAGTAATTCCATGCACAGAGTAGCTTTAAATCTTCATAAACTAACCATAGTGATATGTGGAACACCAGATATTGCAACCAGTGCTTTTTTTTCTAAAATTATGAAAAGAAAAAAATAAAGGGAACTATTGTGGTACTCTTGCCTACAAAGTAACATTTCAGGAATGAAAATAACTGAAATTATGTAAAATGTAACAGTTCAGATTCTAGAACTTATTTTCAGGGAAGATCAACATTTACATTACAATGCAAAGATAAGGAAGGGGGAGGTGAGACATGTTAGGTTTATCTCTTCACAGTTTTCTTGCATGCCAAAACACCTCCTTTTTGGGTGGAGTTTCTGAAAAGGTGGCTGAAAATATCACCATATAAAATGATTTACTTATGTTCTCCTTTACATAGTGTTGTATCTCATGCTTCAGGCTATGAGCCTACAAATGGATTCATATGACTGTATTTAGTTTACTGAAATGTCTACTCTGTGTCATGTTTTTATCCTGAGATGATTCACTTGTATTAGGTACCTAACTGAAAAATATGTCTGTCATTAAATGTTAAGAAAGGTTAAAAGCTCTAGAGCTAAGGTCTTTGTCTGAGGGTCAAACAAATACTTAAGCTCTAACTGCAATTCATTACAGCTGCTGTCTTTTTGCCACCATATGAAAAAAGAGAAGTCAATTCTTTTAAATTCTACTCATCTATATGCAATGCAAGAAGGAATTTATGTCATTTTTATCTCTGAAAAATCAGCACTGTGTAATGTTATGGGACCTCACTGAATTTCACAGTGACCTGATAGCTTCCGTCACACGGTCTCGGAGCAGTTAGGAAGCAATCTAAAGCATTTGGCCAGTTGCATTGGGCTGTGTATGAAAGGCCAGAACCCTTCCTGACCCTGTGCCAATGAAATTCAACCTCCCTTTTATTGGGTTAATAAAACTATAAATATTGTCAATGGCCCTAGACGCATTCATTCCTTTGTAAAGTCCACTCACTGCATTTGGTTTGATGACCTTTTCTGACAATAAACTAACTCTATAGATTATTAATTATTATCAGGAAACCTTTATGTATGATTTCAAAGGTGTGAATAATGCCTCACAGACAGGAAAAACAAAAGGAGACAGATTCTTGCCCCGTGATTTCTATTCCTTTTTCTCTCCTGCCATGCTGCAGGGAATACCTGGCAGGGAGGCAGACAATATCCATTTACTCTTCACGGTGTTGACCCCCATAATTCCAGCTTTGGGAAAGCACCTGCCTCTGTGGGTGTGTGTGGGGCACACATGATGACTGCCGCAATGAGGCCGGCGCAGACTGGATGCTGGCTTTGGTAGTAATGGCAATTTAAGGCTCTCTAGCTGATACCAAGGGATGAGTGCTGGCTCATCACAGCGCCAGAGGTGGGTAAGTAGATATGGGATGCAACTGGCTGTGCCGGCTGTTGGGGATTGATATTGGGCCAGGCTAAGTGAGAGGATCCCCAGGAGCAACAAGCCCATGTCTCACCCAGCAGGCTTCACAGAAGCCTGGAGATTATAAACCGCCTCTGCTGGAGACTGCGTGGAAAATTCGGCCACTTTTATAAGGGGAGGTGAGGCACATTAAAGGCCCGGGAATGTTTAAGCTTACATGCTTCCTCCCTGTGTTGAGTGGTCTCTCTGTCTAACTGTACTGCAAGCTCTGAAGCAGCTCCTGGGATCATGGACTTTTCCCACTAAGCAGACATGCACCAGGGGATCCTTTGGGCTAGTGGTGGTCATATGGTCTCTATTTGGCTTTCCTTGATTATCCACTCCCAAGCCAAGCTGAGAAAGCCCACAGTGAAGGACTTGACTAAGCCTCTGGTGTGCAAGGCTTTCCGCTAGGGTACTGGGTACTTTGAGGTTGGGCAAGGAACCGGTCTATATGGCTCACATCACCTCTTGGAGCAGATCACACTGATACTATGCAGCTACCTTGAAGTCACCCTCAGCTCAAAGCAGGTCTTGAAGGCAAAAGCAAATAAAAAATATTTATTTCCAAAATCCAAAATAGACACTACAGTTACAAAGATTTATAAAGACACAGGTGACAAAATGGAAAGAAAAATACATTTAATCTACTTATCCTGAGATTAAATCTAAAGGTTGGTCTCTTTCCTTGTATCTAGCTGACAAACTGTCAGACATTTATTTAACCCATGTGGTAAGGGAATCAATCCTTGGGACAATCTACATCTTATACTTACATTTCTAGGAGATATCCTTGAGCTACAAAAGTATGTTAGATTCTTTATCTAATTATTCCCTCCAGGTTTCCTTGGAGCTACACGTAAATTCTTAACTCCCTTTCTCTCTTCATAACCTCCCCTCAAAGATTTTTGATCCTTAATGTATTTTATCTCAAATAAATATGTAAAATGACATCCACATTTTATACAAACAGACTTTTTTCTGTTCCTTACTGAGCCTAGACATAAGATTATCCAATTATAGAGAGATGACAGCAAGTCTGGATGATTGATCTCCACCTCTGTTTTTATGGGATAAGGCATAGACTCTCTTTTCTTCTTCATGTATCTTCTATTCTGTGGTTGGGCTAGAACAGCAGTACCTTTTCTTTTGGTTCAATTAACGGGAAAATGAGACTTTGTGTCTACTGTATCCCTGTTAACATGACCTAGAAGTTTATGGTCAAATCACTGCATACAGAATGAGCAATCACCACTGCTACTCCATCCATGGTTCCCCTCTGGTGCCCCTTTACCCTGGCTCTAGGCTGTAGTAGTCCTCTACAACAGAGGTGAGCTTAACACTGCAAATTACACCCTGCTTTACAGTGTGGCTATATGGAATGGAAAGAGCAGTGTTTGTGGGATCATCCTTGGTTTAGATACTGCCTATTATGATATAGTCTGAAGAAGAAGTTATGAATTTCCTTCCTTTCAGTGAGCTACAGTGCATCATTCCTTTGGTTTGGAGGTAGTTGGAGGCGTCTTAGTTGCCATATGTAGAAAACAGAGTAGGGAGGTAAAATAGTGTATGCCAATTCACTGCACAGAGGCCTCCAAAGCAGCCTGAGGAAAGGCTCCGGGGCTCTGTTCATCTCTCTCACTGCAGGCATCTAAAGCTATCTGGGATGCCCTACAGTGTTCTGCCTGGCTTCCAGCTGCTCCTTCAGGGTGTCCCATAGGTCCTGCACCATGTCTGCCAGCCCTTTGTGAATGTTTCACATACTCCCAAGGCATTTCAAATGTTCCTGAATGCTTATGCTCAGGGGGAGTGACTTAAGTGTTCAATAGCTATCACTACATGCACTCACTTAGAACAATGACTTTTATTATCTGTATGCTACTCTCATCCCTGTTGTTCTGCTGTTAGCCAAGAACCTTCACTAAGACCAGAGCCTGTGTGTGCCAGGAGCTCTGCACAAAGCTAATGAGAAACAGTCCCTACCCCAAAAGAATGGGGAAAATAAACGGTGACAGGTCTTGCCCAAGATTATGCAAGGGATCTCTCGCAGAAAAAATAACCAAATTCACATCTTCTGAATCCAGACAACAGCTACGCAGTCCAGACTGTCCTTCTGTAGGGTCCTTTTGCAGGGTCCTTTTGCAATATCTGCATTATATTGTCTGCAAGAAATCTAACACCTTGTGACCCAACAGGGCCGGTGAAGGAGGGCTGAGTCTGAGTCTGTAAAATAGAAGCTGAATTAAGACAAAAATCAGTCTTGAAATGCAATTATCCTTTTTCTGTTCCTTGAAATATCTCTACTCTCCCTGCCTTTCCCTACCTTCATTTCATGCCACTTGGAGTAAGATTCATTTTCAAGCAGAAGTAGTGAATTATGGCCACGGTGCTGCAGCCTCTCAGACCCTATATATCACAGAAAGCTCTTTACCAGCAATGTATTGCTAAGAATATTTTTGCAAAAACTTCGGCTACTCCTTGGGGATTTCTTTACACCACCACAACACAAGAAGCAGTTCAATGTTATGGTGATTGTGTAGGTGTGTATCTCTTCTTGTTTCTGCTTGCTCTATTCAGACTGAAGGATGCATTTCAGGGACCTTTTGGGTGTCAAACAAGAGTGGATTTCTTGCTGTTGACTCATAATCCCTGCCAAGCAAGAATTTTGAACAGAAACATGTTTTTCTATTCTGAGAACCACTGAGGAAACAACTCAACCCCTAATCTCAAATAATTTTGGAGAGTCCCTCTTGGATATCCCTGGTGCATCTTCGTGCCTTGTTTAAGGCAGAACTCCGACTGATACACTTCCCAGTTTCACAAGGGAAAAAAGACAATATATGGATAAGATACTGCCTTGTTGAGCAGTTGTGACATTCAGGTCTAATGTGGTGACTGTCAGGGCTGTCTGCCTGCTGGCAACCACTTTGCCCTGCATCATCTGGCTTTTGTGGTACAGAAGATCAAGCTCAAGGAAGAGTGGCTCTCTGCAAGGGTCTGGGCTTGCCTCACGTCAAGTCAGGTACTCAGATGAACTGGCAGCAGTAGCTGAGGACCACAGGCTGAGAGCCTTGCCCAGCAGAAACATTCCCAACACCCAAACCCATCACACTCATCACCATGTACTATACAGGTGAATCATGGGACATAGATATTTCATCTTGATCTGTTGTTGACTTTTCCCCTGACTGCTGGATGTAAGCCTCCTGCGGGACTCCACTGACAGCAGTGCTGGCCAGACAGCAACCTGCTGTGTGTGGATGGCACAGCCTTAGTGCAGGAGCAAGCCTGGGCTCTGCCCTTGTCCATGCTGAGGCTCCACGTGATTCTGTTTCCATTTCTCTCCCAAACTACAGGCTCAGAAACACGGTCTTCGTCTTCCACTCACTCATGACTGGGAGACGTTCATTTACAGGTCTAGCCACCCAGCACATGCAGCCAGCCACTCCTTCCATGGTTAGAAGGAGAGAGGCTGAATAAGAGAGGGGAACAGAGTTAGTTTCATAGGCAAATAAGGAGAAAATGCTTTATGAAATTGTGGAGGCAGGTAAATAAGGCCAGTAAATAGGATTTTAAGGTGTGGGACACTTCTGCCTTGTGCTATGCAAACCAAGGCTTTTCTTACTTGCTGCAGGCTGCAGCAGAGTGGAAAATCATATCCAGAGTTTCTAGCTAGTACCAGCTAACCAAACACCTTGCTTCATTTCAGTTTAACTAGCAGCACTTGCTGAAATGTTCTGAAAGGTTCTTTTCCCTGTATTGAGAATAAACAGAAAGAGGAAATAACTTGGAAAGTAGCAATACAATGCCAAAGCTTTTGCTTCCACTTTGTTTTGGTTTATCACCACTTTTGACCAGCTTGGTACTGCAAGGGCTAGGAGTCGACGCAGTTGCATGCTGGTTTGCATTGCCGTAGTCAAACTCACAGTGGAAAGGTGTCAAAAAGACTATGATGCAGATTGCATTTCTGCTGAGTTCTTGGGAAAAACAAGAAGCTGGTTTTGTAGCCTCTCTTTCTGAGAGATGGTCCAATCAATCAGATATTTCTGGGGAGTGCTGACAAAGGGATTCTTGTGTTGCATAATGGAAAGTACTCTATGGACACAGCAATTACTCTGACATCTTCACCAGCATGTGACTGTCTAGAAAGCACATTTCCGGAGGGGTTTGCCTGTCTGTGTGCTGTAGCATTGTGAAGTTCTGGCTATTTGCTGTAGTGCTTTACTGGGAAGATAACATACTTTGGAAAAAATCTAGTCCTACAGATTTAGTCCTGTGAGTGTTTGATTCTGGCTCTTGGAAATATCTGTATGCTAGGAAAAAGAAAAGGAAGGAAAAAAGTCATTAGTCTGATGATGCTGAGTATGTGGAGAATGCCCAGCAGGGAGTCACAGATAGATGCAACTCAGAATCTTTTTTTTTAAAGAAACCAACAAATATGAAAGAAAGATATTAATAATTTCAAACCAACCTCAAAAAGCCAAACTGAAGAATCAACCAACTGCAAATCAATTATGCACAAATGGATAAAGCAAAGACAGAAAGATACTGGTCGGCTGCTTGGTTTGTTTTCCTTTACTGTCTCCTGCCGCAGTGGATATGACATGCACATTAGCCCCAGATGAATTCATAATAATCAAGAAAGTCATTACATGACATGAGAAATGAATTTTTAATGACAAAGCACTGAGTAGAAAGCATCCCCTGAACCAAGTGGTGCATGAGGGGTTCAGCATGCTTCATTGCCATGAGGGAACAGGGGTTCAGTTGCTGGTCCCAGTCTCTTGCTCCCCAGAGACTGGGAAGGAGGACGACCCGACATTGCTTGGTTAGCATCTGCAAGGAAGGCAGCTCTTGCCACCAGCTAGAACAGTATTTCTGCCTAACAGAAGACTGGCATTTTGTGGCTTCAACTAGTGTTTGCATCTTCACGATTCAGAAAAATGCCTTTGATTTGTACAGTGCCACACAGAGGAAAATCATAGAACAGGAGCTCTGAATTCATTAGTAGACACTCAGGCACACCAGGAAAAACAATCCAAGCAAAGATACCTGGTGTGTCAACCATAATCTGAAAGAAAAGCAGGCATTATGATATGAGCAGTTGGTTATCTGCTGTGGCGACCAAGGTCCTTCACCATACGCAAGAGCTAAAAGACAGCTCCCACCTCCTCTTCCCAACCAAGCCTACCACATCTCCTAAGCTGGCTGCTGCCAGCTGGATTCACGGGACTGGGAGCTCTGCTTTTGCTGATCCCTACCACCACCTGTGTGATGCAAGCACTTTTGTACTGTGGGGCTTTCAGTGGGTGTAGTTAGCTCAGGAAATGTTCCCAAGACCCACCAGGCAACAAATCCAGCTCCATTTTCAAAACAAGCAAGGACTTGTAGAAGGCCCGCCAAGGTAATTATGGGAGTTTTATTTTGTCCCAGGCACAGTGTGCCTTCCACCTTGGATGAGACCTTTCTCCTTTCCCCTCCTAAGAGAAAAACTTATGGGTGTTTGGAGAACAATGTGGGAAGTTGAATACTTTGGAGTTGTTTCTTTGTTGAAGAAGTTCTGCTGGGACATCTCTTCTGCTTTGAGCAGTGGTTGTATAAGGGAAGGAAAATAGAGATGCTGTCATCCCACAGTTCCCCTCCCTTGTGTGCATCAGACTTCCTAGAGCTGCGTCAGGAAACGGTTTCGGGTAATTTGTTTAATTTATATCTCATTTCCTGGTTCTTTAAGGATCCCTGAGGTTTAGATCTCCTGAGTTCTCAGTGAGCAAATGACTGTTTTGGCTTTTTGTCTTTTCCCAATAGATATTTTTTTTTAAAAAAGAAGATAAAACTCACTGTGAATGTAACACATGGTTTCCAATAGGTAGCAAAGGCAGTCAGCTGAATTTCCTTTACTAGCCACAAAAAAAGCACAACAGAAGATGCTGTGCAAGGGCACTGGAATTGATCTGGGAAAATGCAAGAGAGGGGACAAACCCAGCGGGCTTGGGAAGGAAAGGGGGGAACTACACTCACATGGGGGGAAAAGTGAAAGGGGATGGCAAGGCCTGGGTGTGGGGACACGGGCTGGGAACTGTGGGGGAGCAGGGCTGCTGCTGTGGCTCAAAGTCCTAAATGAAGGGACTCACATGTTTCACTTCAGTTTGAGAGAGCAGCATTTCTGTTGCCAGTTAACTCGAGACAGACATACTGTCAAAGGAATATTTGTGCTCGTGCAAAATCCCTGGTGATGGCTGCAGCTGCGTTTTTAAACAGGGCTCTGTTTCATCGGCGTAAAGGCTGGACTCGGCACGGAGGGATGGCATAGGCAGGGAGGATTCAGTTCAACAGAAGAGGTGTCTCTCGCTCCTTCTCTGACTTGTGCCTGGATAAACCTGCATGCAACGCTGTGGCCTGGGGTCACAGGCATCTGCTCTGTTGGTCCCCCCATTATGGGAGTCCTACACCCCAGAGAGTTAGAGGTCAGCAAAGAGCAGCTTTGCTTTTTTTAATTTGCACCACACTGACATTAATGAGGGCTTAATTTGCATAAAGCACTTGCTTCACTGGCCTCCAAACCGTCTCTGGGGTGGAGGCACATGATGTGCATTGGGAATCACAAGTACCCCGGTGTCGTGGAGGGGGGCACAGTCAGCCCAAGCAGCAGGCAGGTGAAATCCAAACCAGGAGGGAAAGGGCAGCACTGTTTGAGTGGAGAGGTCTCTGAGTGGCTACCACTAGTCTCAGCTCAGAAGGATAGGTCTGGTGAGAGAGGAGACTACGTCCTCGTCTCCGCACTCCATGAGACCAGGCAACACTAACAGGGGAGACATCTCCTCAGAAACTTTCACGCTCTCCCACAAATCCAGCCTGATGTATGGTTTCTTTTGCACGTTGAAGCAGCAGCTGAACTACTGTGATCTTTCTCCTGGCTTTTATACACCCTGTGGGTGGGAAAGAGATATTACAAAACCCTGGGGAGTGTGCTCCACCATTTAACTCTTTTCTGGCTGCACTCCCACCTCTGCACAGCAGCAGTGGAGGCAGGGCTGGAGCAGGACTGTTCAGGCAGGTTTGAGGCCCAAACGCAGAGAGCTTTCCTGGGAGCCATGTGAGCATTTACCCCTGTAACAGGATCTCATAGCTCACATCTCACACACGATGTGTTTTCCAAGAAGGAAGGCTCCAGACACAAGCACTTACATGATGTACTGTGTGGCTCAGGCCAATTCAGAAGATGCGAAATGTCACTTTGTTATTCTGTCCTTCATTCTACTGCTGTGGTTCCTTGGTGCCTCCTTGCAAGGGCCAGCTGGTTCTGGCTCAGTTGTCCTGGAAAGGGTTTGAAGGAACACACCAAGAAGGTGACAAGGACAAAATAGATGAGATCGCCTCAGCTTTTGCATGGCAGCTACAGCCCTTTCTATCAGGCAGGGCGAGACAGGAGCTAGGTCCAGCCCACAGCGCTTCTGGGAAAGTTCATTGGAAAACCCTGTGGCATCTTGTTCTGTCTCCAAATCTCCTGAGAAACTTGCTGCTGCTTCAGCCGTGTGTCCTGGCCAGACCCTGAGGGGTTAAAAGGATCTAGCAAGCAGAGAGAGGAGTCCCACGTTACCAGCAGCAGCCAATCTTGCGTGCCAGGTTTGCAAGAGAAACTTGGAGTTGCTGCCAGTTAGTTCAAGAGGGAGCAGCAGGCAGTCATTTTACTGCCTTTCATCTAGAGCTGTTTCAGTATTTGTATTTATTTCTTCGCTTTCTTTATGTCTTTCTCTCTATTAAATTAAAAAAAAAAAAAAGAAGAGAGAAAAAAGAAAAGGAAACAGCTCTTGTCTTCTATTAAATTGGAAGGTAAGGGAATCAGGATGCAAATTAGCAATAACACATCAAAACTGAAATGATGATAACATCTAGTTAAGGCTGTTAAATTGCTCCTTCAGCTCTGGGGGTAAGAGAGGAGTGTGGCAGTTCAGGAGTCTGAAAAGGAGCTAAGATTTGTATTTAGCTTACAACTAAACAGCAGCAGAAATAAATTCTCAGGAGGCATTTAACTACACCAGTGGAGACATACGCGAAGAGCATGAGCTCAGGAAGCGACAGGAGGGGCTGAGGGATGCCTCAGAGGGGACTTTCTGTGGGTGCCCTCTCTTCTCCCACTGGGAGAGACAGAGGAGGGAACACAATTTTTTACTGTTCATATTTTTAACAGTAATGGGGAAAACTCATAAATCTAGCCAGGGTATTTCACCCTGCCATGAGCTTCAATTAAGGTTCCTGTCCCTCCATCACTCTGTTGTTCACCCTGTGCAGCGTGCATTGATCTGGGCTTCAGGTGCTGACAAATGATCACCCTGTCATCCCCAGCTCCCGGCTGCTGCCAGTGCCGGAGCTGTCTCATTATTGAACTCTCTTTCTAGGCACTCTGAGATGGCTGAGTTGCCTGCTGCACCATTATGAAAACCACAGATCAAGAAAAATTACTCTGCCGAGTTATTTTTCCCTCCTTTAAGACCTGTTTTCTCTCTTTGTTTCTATCTGTCATTTACTTCAGCTACTACCGAGTTGCCATTATATTGTCTCTTCCCTGTCAGAGATAATCTGCATTCTTATGGAGCTACCTGTTTCTTTCCATTTCTCGTTTATCACTTCTCCAGCTGCATGTCTAGGAAGAGAAATATTTCCATGCCCAATATCTAGAGCAGCAGTTTTCAACTATTTGGCTTATGAATCCCTAGCAGTTCTCCAGTAGATGTACAAGCTGCTTTACAAATTAAATTAATGTGCAGTTCCTCTGCACTTTTCTTTCAATGCCTGTGAAAGAGCCTACAGATAGCTGAAGTTTTGCAAAGCATAGTTATAAACTACCTCTCTAGAAAGATCCAAATCCCCTTTGGTTCTCGATGTTTCTTTTTGTTCTCGTTTTCCTCCCTTCTCTCTTCCTTCTCCTTCCTCCACCTTTTTCTGTTTCTTTTTCCTCTCCCATACCTACTCTTTTCCATACGTACTGACACTTATCTTTTCATTTCAGCTTCATCACCCAAATGGTGGAAAAACTCCTCAAAAGTACTATTATTTTGCTGGTGACTGTCTTCACCCATTGCCATGCCAGGAGTGCTCCTGCTGCTCTGAATACATATTTTCTGTGCAGCAGGGAGAAAACAGTTACATACGCCAAACCTTGTGCCTAAAGCAGTCTAGATCACACTAAGCACCACTAATCTTGGAAGGGCAATTACTTGCACCATTGAGTCTCCCATGCAGAAATCATAGAATCACAGAATCATTAAGGTTGGAAAAGACCTCTAAGATGGCCCAAGCAAAAGGGTTTGTCTTTGGGAGGGATTTTTGATAGGGATATTGATTTTCCTGGTGATAATGCCAACTATTTGTGGGATTTCATCAAGCTCAGAAGTGAGACAAAGGTGTAGGAGGAAAGATTTAAAAGAAGAATCTGATTACTGCTGATGTTTCCCCTGAAAGGCTCGGGTACATTAACATTGTACAGTGTTTAGTTTGTCTACGTGGGCAAATGTGGATTAGGATTGAGGTCCTCAGGGCTTTCAAGCTAGGAGCTTCACAGCAGGAAAGGCTAATCTCAGCAGGCTAGGTCTGCAGTGGTGGATGTAGGCATGTATTCAGGATTATACCAGGTCAAGCCCAGAGCCTTGTTAATATAGCCATATAGTTTCCAAATTGGAGCTAGCCTGCACTCGCACCTTTGGGCACAGCCAGCTCAGACTCTCCGCATCTGTGTGCGTAGATGTGTCCGGTGACACCTACACTCCTTCAGCCATCCCATGTGGAATATTGGCAACCCTTTCTTTCCTGACAGCCATGGGAGATGTTCCCGTGTGCTTCACTCCTGCCTTCTCTCTCCTTTGTATATTTTTTGTTCATCTCTGCCTTTTTGTTGTTAGGTAGAGCCTGGCATCAGAAGTGATTTTGTTTGTTTCAAGGGAGCTCCCCACAGGTCCAGAGATCCACAGCAAAGGGAATTTCACAAGGCTGCAGCACTTGGCCCATGACTTGTCGAAGACCTGCCTGTACGTATTTAACTTCAGGCACTTGGAAAGCACACTTTAGGCAGCACCGAAGTCAGCTGAAGTGCTCACAGAGCGCCAAGTGCAGTGCGTGCTTAATACATTGCATGATTGGAGCCTGAGGCTATAGACATTCTGGGGCAGGACTTTTCTCCTCATGGTTATTTCTGTCAGAATAATATCCCACTCAAACTATGTGTTTCCCCAGTCCCCAAAGCACTACAGCAAAACACAATCATTCAGGACATGAAATGTTATTTTACTCCACTGTAGTGAGTAAAGTGATCCAGCTTGAGAAGGAGGCCAGCAGTCTGGGATGCTGGGCTTTAGCTTTGCCAACATTATGCATCATGTCACTGCAAAATGGCCTCTGTCACTGCCAAAGCTTGGGAATGCCTGTGGTAATTAAAAAAAAAAAATTACATTAGATTTCACAGCCTGTCCAGCCTGTCCACAGCCTGGTTCTTGTCTGTTTTGTTTTTTTTTTTTGTTTTTGTAATGTTTTTTTAAACTGAACAGCCCTACAGCTGCATCGAGCAAAAGGTGGTTGAATTTTCATCTATGTTTTTAGAACTGCTCTACAAATTGATAACCCTTTTTCTCCCTGTCCCACCCAAAAATGAATAAAATAATACAGAATAAAATAAAATAAAATAAAATAAAATAAAATAAAATAAAATAAAATAAAATAAAATAAAATAAAATAAAATAAAATAAATGCAGGTGGCTGAAGTCCTCCCTAGAGATATAGGAGCAGAGCTTGCCTTTTCCTTTGCAAGTCTGAGCAGATGGTATTATCTGAACATACAAATCAGAACTATTATGCACTTTACAAAAAGATACACCTAGTCTATGAATAAATTTAGCATAAAATTCACTGTTCTCTTGAGACTTCAGGAGTTAGTAAAAATTCGCTTGCTGACTCCAAACAAATAGTTATTATATGTTTCTAAAGTGGAGACTATGTTCTCTTGGTGAAGAGCCTGGTGGAAAAAATCCCAAATCCTCTACTCTGCTGCTTGGAGTCATAATATTCTCACCATACTGAAAACGTTTTTAGGAAAAAATTTGGGTGAGAGTGAGAATGCAGATAGGATTTCATATACCTTCAAGAAAAGTATTTGCTGCATTGTCGTGAAGTTGGTATTGCCATATTCAACTAACCTGAAGTCTCAGCAAGCTCCAAAATCATGGATTGGATTAAATACCCTGAGATTTTTACAGTGAAAAATAATTTCACATTTGCATTCCATTATTTTATTGTCCAGTTCTTGATCTCTTCAGGTTTCTTTTTCCGGTTTTATCTCAGTGTATATGACACGTTTTTCCATGGCTGGGATTCACACGTAACACGACAGTCCAAGGAGCTGGGGTTTGGTGAAAACCAGTGGGCTTTCCTAAAATTTGTCACTGCTATGTCATTTGGCAAGCTTTGACAGTAGGTTGAGGGAGGTGACTTCCCCTCTACTCAGCACTGGTGAGGCCACACCTGGAGTACTGTGTCCAGTTCTGTCTGAGCTGCCCAGTACAAGAGAGACATGGACATACTGGAGACAGTCCAATGAAGGGCCACAAAGATGTTTAAGGGAAAGAAGCATCTCCCAGGTTGCCCAGCGAGGTTGTGGACTTTCCGTTCTTGGAGATACTCAAAAGCCTTCTGTACATGGCCCTGGGCAGCCTGCTCTAGGTGGCCCTGCTTAAGCAGGGGGTTGGACCAGATGACAGTGGAGGTCCCTTCCAACCTCAATCTGTTTGTGATTCTGTGATTCTCCTCTATTTTTCAGGAGGTGTTCAGTGGTATTTGTGCAGCACACAGGACCTCATTCCTCAGGTATCTTTTATTCAGACAAGGCTCGTGCTTATAGAGGCTAAAACTGTATAATTGTCCTTTGATGCATTCTAGAGAATGCATTGATATATTTTAAAATACTAACTCTTGTAGGTACACTTGTGCCAGAGCAGAATCTTCATACAGGGCAGCCCTCAAACTGCAACAAGAAGAACATTTTTCTTTGCAGTTTGTAAAATTCTCACTTCTCTGCCCCTTTTGTATAAAGTTTAAAGGATATGATACACACTGATTCTTCTAAGTCGCTCTCACAGTCCAAATTTCTTAATCAAGACAATAAGTTTCAAGCACTTTTGAAGCAACTAAAATTAACTAGAGAAGGAAAAAATAGCTCCAAAGTTGAAATACTGCAGCATTAAAAAAAAAATCACAGAATTACTATGCTGAAAAGCCAATGTAACACCACCTAAACAGTCAGGCAGTGTGGGATCTATTCGTTACAGCCTCAAACTCAACCAAACAGCTCTGAGAGAGACACTGACTTAACAAACAAAACCTTTTCCAGCTCTGGGTTGATGTCATTGATGATGTATTTTGTCTCATGGTCACACATCAAAAGTAAAGACCAAAATAATAAGGGGCCTGGTTTGCTCTCAGTCGAAGAGAATAGCTCAGGTTTACTCAAGATTTATGTTAGTGGTGGGAAGTTGAATCTTGCCATCTGAGCTGAGATACACTAAATTATCTGTGTCCTGGAAAAAGAGACTAATGAGAAAAATTCTGTAATCCATGTGTTTCCTGCGTCAATGGTTTTACAGAAAGCCCACTGCTTTCCTGCGGACATACGTCCCACCGCTGTCAGTAGACTGCAATGGGATATCACTTCTGTTTACCTTTTATAACAGAGTAATTCTACCAGAGTCAACAAACGTACCCATGAGAATCCACAGATACGACTGAGGTATGTGAAAATAGGACCTGCTTCTAACCTCTGCATTACGGACCTGTCTGTAATCTCTATCCCACAGACTTTTCTAAGAATTATGAGGACAAGTATAACAATTACAGTACATTGAGAAGGACTGGCAAGAGAAGATTAATTTTGGAGAGAAAACCTGAAGATAGGTTTAGAAATTCATGCTGAAGCAGAGACAGCTTGCACACAGAGTCCATGTATGCATCACTGGCCACAGCGATACAGCTCAGAAGGCTTACTGGCCCTGGGAAAAGGAACTAGAGAACATGTCCTGCTCCCCCTTTTCTTGTTTTTCCCTTCCTCCTCTACTCTAGCTTCCAACTCTAACTGAAACTATCCTAATGATGGCAGAAAACTCATTGAGAAAAAAAGAAAGTAACTACCCTGCTGTCAGGTCAGTGAGCTGAATCAGGTTGCTGATGACTTGGAGAAGAGCTGGAGAGGGCACAAGGGAAGAGAATGGGCAGGGATGAACAGGACCATCCCTTTGGCAGAAGCCAAGGGATCAACACAGCCATTTTTGCCTACTACATCTCCATTACAAATGACTTCCCTGCAACCTTGGCTGCACTGATACTAAAGCACCATCAGTGCATATTTGTAAGACATCCATCAGTAACTTGTGGGTGGGATTACCTATTACCTACCAATAGACAGACTCGTGCTCTCACAGCCACCACTGTGCTTACTGGAAAATATTTACTTCAAGTGTCATGCCCAGTGAGCAACAGGCCTATTATTGTAGCTAACTGGAAATTCCCTGCTTAGTTTACTTTTTCCTTCCTGCAGAAGATCTGCCTATTCATCAAAACCAAAATTCATCTTTGAGATGGTTTAATCGAAATGAAGTTGCTGTGAAGCCATGGATAGGCTTCAAAATCTGCCTGAAAACTTCACCTGGCTGCCTACCAGCGCACCTTTCCACCTGGAGGTCAAGAAGCCTCACTTTTTGGACTATCCTGTACTTGGCAGTTTGGTCTCCTGGCAGGGTGACGAGGGATGGAGAGCCCAGACCCTGTCAGATACCGAGCTTCCAAGCTTCAAAGTCTCCAGGTTCCCACCTGTCACAAGGCTTTCATTACTCCTGGGCTTTAGGCATGCTGGGTTGCAGCTCAGCAGTGGAGCTGACCAGGAACTGGGAACCTGGAAGCCCTGAAACATACTCTGTTTCCATACTCTGAGGCTCCTTATCCAGAAGATGCTATGAATAATTTGGTTGCTTCTCCCCAGCACAAGGTAGATTCCAGCAGCAGTGGGATCTTTCTGGTTCCTGATCCACTCTTCTCATGAATTTGAAAACCTGTGACTTTCTATGTTTAAAACAAAAACAGCATCCAAACCAGCATCCAAACCCTGACATGTCATTTCTGTATAGTGCTCTACCGACTAGTATCCTATGTAACTAAACAATACAAAAATACAAACTCCCAGAGTCGCTCTAGGATAGAAGTCTCCAATATGTCAGTGATTGTTTTTAGGAGTATTGCAGTTGCACAATAATACCAATAATCATAGACTTCCTTTCAGAACCCACAGCTATTTTCCCAATAACTGACTCATTGTGTGTCCTGCAATGATATTATTTTGCATTCACTTTTGTCACAGCACCATACTATTTATTGCAATTGCACGACTTGGGAAAAAAGCCACGGGCTTTTCAGGTACTTAAGGGCTTATTTTATTTTATCGTAATTTCTTTTTCTTTGATGTCACTGTGCTGTTAACACAAATACAGTGTTATTGCAGCTTAAGCAAGACTCCTCTCCACAAGTTCAGTTAACAGTAGCAGACAGCTCAGATGTGTCTAGAGAGCAGTTTACCCAAATTACTGGAAAGCTACCCTTATATGAAAATCAGGAGGATCAAAGCTAAACTTGTGCAACCTGAGCCCTCCCCAGAGAGTTGCCTTCCTTGAAAAATGTCATGGTATCGTCTGTATTATGCAGAAACATGTTTGTTCTCTAATGGAAGCTCCATTTTCAGTTCTTTACTATATCCAGAGAAAATATCTGCACCTAGAAAAGTGTAGTCAGATCAACATACAATCCCAATACAGAATCACAGAATCACAGAATCACAGAATGGTCGGGGTTGGAAGGGACCTCTGTGGGTCATCTGGTCCAACCCCCCTGCCGAAGCAGGGTCACCTACAGCAGGCTGCACAGGGCCTTGTCCAGGCGGGTCTTGAATATCTCCAGAGAAGGAGACTCCACAACCTCCCTGGGCAGCCTGTGCCAGTGCTCTGTCACCCTCAGAGGGAAGAAGTTCTTCCTCATGTTCAGATGGAACTTCCTATGCTCCAGTTTGTGCCCATTGCCCCTTGTCCTGTCGCTGGGCACCACTGAAAAGAGTCTGGCCCCATCCTCCTGACATCCACCTTTAAGATATTTATAGGCATTTCTAAGGTCCCCTCGCAGCCTTCTCTTCTTCAGGCTAAACAAGCCCAGCTCCCTCAGCCTTTCCTCACAGGAGAGATACTCCAGTCCCCTCATCATCCTCGTAGCCCTCTGCTGGACTCTCCAGTAGTTCCTCAGACTTAGTAAAACAGATGAAACAAGAAAAGCTGTGTTGTTTCTATTCCATTTCATGCCAGCAGCCCCTAAGACACCTGGATCCATGGACAATTCCAGAATTTCAGCCTAGCCAGTATCACTGCTTGCATGAGGTTGATTGCTTCAGATATCTTCAGAGATGTCTGCTATGAATACCAATCATGTAGTGACAACCCAAGTTATGTCTCTGACAGCAAATGCTTCAATATAACAAAAACGGAGACATAATGAAGCATTTGAGGAGACTGAATTTGAACATAGCGCTGACAGTAAAAATTTATAATGGAAGTAAATTGCAAATCAGATTCAAGACATCAGAAATGTTAGTACAGTAAGAACAGAGAAGCCTCAAAAAGTCCTCCTTCAGGGTCTGAGAACAATTTCACACTTGCTGTCACTGTCTTTTTTAAAGAAAATTTCCCTTCCCTGTAGCCTTTGCAGCATGGGCCAGAGTAACAGTTTTTTCATTATGGTGCCTTTAATTCTTCTTATTCTCATCTCTGTCTAAGCTTTGATTTTTTCACTGCCTGTCCTGGTTTCAGCTGGGACAGAGTTAATTTTCCTCCTACTAGCTCTTTTATTTTGGATTTAAGAAGAATGTTGATAACACTGACATTTTCAGTTGTTGATAAGAGATCAAGGGCTTCTTCCAGTCTCCCATGAGCAGCTAATGACCAAGTGTGAAGGAGCTGGGAGGGAGCACAGCCAGGCTGATAGCCTAGCTGGCCAAGGGAAATATTCCTCACCACCAACTTCATGTTCAGTTTATAAACGGGGATTGTCTGGGCAGCAGGAATCCTCTCTTTTCTGGGATTTTTCAGCTATCTCTCTTTTTGTCCAAGAGTTTGAACTTTTCTGGGAGTTTGGTCTTTTTTTTTTGAGAGTTCCACAATTCATTAGAATTCATTTCAATTCATGAAATCCATGAGTTCTGTGTTCCGCAATTGCTGCTTGGGGACTGGCTATGCAAGTGGTCACCTGGTCGTGAGAAAAAAACTGCATCGTGTATTGTTTGTTTTGCGTATTCAGTAGCAGTAGTAGCAATAGCAGCAGCAGCAGCAGCAGTAGTAGTATTATCCTTTGTTGTTTTATTAAACTGTCTTTATCTCAACCCACGAGTTTTACCTGGTGTCCATTCTCCTCCCCTTCCCACTGTGGAGGGGAAGGGGATGTGTGAGCTAGCGGCTGTCTGGTGCTTAATTGTCGGCTGTCGGGTTAAGCCACAACACTGCCAAATCAACTTCATCATTCAAAAAGAAGAAGTAGGCCACATACTACCATGCAGAGGCTTATTGCCCTCTGCTAGGACAGAGATTTCTGCACTGTGCTCCATTGTCTGATATGTGTTAAGCATTCTGGGTCTGTTACACTGAAGCTAATACCAGAAGACAGTTGATTCAATCGACTCTGAGAATTCTCTGGAATGGTTGGAGACCAATCTGAGGGGCTGACAGCAGCTTCTGTAGCTAAGAGCTCGACATATGAAGCGGCAGAGATCCAGCTGCAATGTAATGAAAGTATGAATGACCGAGACTTGATCATTGACCACGAGGACCAGACAGATTCTGCTACCCAAGCAGAATCAAAAAACAAACCACAAATATCAGTATAGGGCAGTTAAGTGCCACAAGAGGCATCTAAAAATATGCCTAGAACCATCAGCTAAACCGGTCAATCATGAGTGTGCACATTCAACTCCAGTGACACCTGCTACTCCAATTTGCTACAAACTCAGCAAAATGATCTCTTCTCTTGACTAGTACCTGTCTTATCCAAGCCAACACGCAGACAGATATTTGAAAACACATTTAACACTTGACCTAGGCAGTGGGCAATAGTGTGGTCATAAATGTTAAGAGTTGAAGAAATACCTGCAACCTGGTGGCACTTTAGTCTGTTCCGCATGACCACTGCACCAAATGGTTGAGTGTGGATTTGAGAAGCAACAAAGACAGTTGACACCTGTGGTATTTCTGACCATGGAGTGCAGATCTACAAAAGGAAAGAAGCACTACCTTGGCAAAATCCAGTGACACTATGTCCATCAATAAGGCCAGTAACTATTGAATAAAGGGTGAGGAATGAGGACCACTGGCGACAAAGAAATGAGGCTGGATCATTTTCTGCAGCAAATTCTATACTCGGAGCTGTCTCAAACTAACTGTTTTGCTGAAAAATGAGGATTTGCAGAAAAAGATTTATTTGCTGAAACAGAAGTTTCCATTGCACAAACATCAGTGCTCCTATGAAAGTTTCATCAGGACGGTTTCCTAAACCCAGGGCAGAATTTTAGGTCACAACCAAAGATGGAGACAGAGCCAAAAGCCAGCAGTTGCATGCTGGTGCGGAAAGACAACGTGCATCTTTGATATTTTATGATCTTTTATGACCAAGTTTCCAACTCACTTTTCCTAATGAATTTTAAATGTCTACAGAAAGTAGAAACTTCGTGTACAAAACACAGAACACAGAAAAAACAGGAACTAACTTCATACTGTCATCGCCTGAGTATTGTCCTGGGTTAGTCCAGTTTCACATCCATATTCTGAATTGGGTGAAAGTAGAGAACTTCACTGTTGCTGTCCTTGTTGGTGTTTTGGGGAAATTCTAATTCTCAGAGTATTTTCTGAGGGGCAGCCAAAGCAGTCACGGACTGCTTTGAGCACCACCACTTTCTCCTGGTTAAAGATGGAACTGCACAAATAACATTTACAAACACAGTATTGTTAATTGCAAATTAACTTTCTCCTCAGCACTTTGATCTGTGCAGTTCCCAAAGGTGAGCTATGAAGGCTCTGAGAAGCATAGCTTTAATGACAATTTTTAATTCCTTAGTGGAAAACTTGCTTCCTAATCCCTGTAAATGTTAGCTAATGACTGTGTGAAACAGCTATAATACTATTCTCATTTTAAGAGAGAACATGATACTTCTTTAATGTCTCCTATCACATAAGCTGTACTGCTGTGAGAGGGACTCGTGTTACCATTCACACCTAAATGCTGGAGCAGACATAGTTTAAGAACAGTCGTCAGGTCCTTCAGCTAAATCTGCTTAGCTTGACCTAAATCCTCAGTCATGAATCATTTTCTCAGATACAGAAGTCTGCAGACTACAAACAGAGAAGGTTTTTCCACTGCTTTCTCTTGTTAAGCAAAGAATAAGAGAGAATAACTATGCCTCTGTCTCCGGGCAGGCAAAAGTCAGGTCCCTGTTGTCACCAAGGACTGGAGACACGTGGTTCACATCACGGTACCTTAGGGTGTCCATTCCAGTTCATCACTGTGGTCATCTGAGGACTGTCTAATCTCTTGCACTAACACTGCTGCTTCCCTCTGTGAAGACTTGCTCACAGGCAAATGATTTATGTTCTCACCTTCTCTTCAGCAGCTAGAGTTCACCACCCCTGCCATTTCATCCTCATTAGTATTACCTTTTGTTAACCTTGGAGATATAAATTTGATAAGGCTTCAGGAAGATGTTATGTCACAGATATGGTAAAAAGCTTATCAGCTATTAAAAATATTAAGCCTTCCTCATGCTGCTTGCTATGCTCTGTGCATAAAATTCACCCAGAGCCTGGCCCTCAGACTGGGAGAGAAGATATTCTCTACTGACACCAGAGTCAACCTGTTTCATCTCATAGCTGTGGTGGCTGCCAAGAATCCTTTATTCAGACAGGTATATTTCTTTCCCCTTTGATATCTCTGGGCTGTGTCTTCATAAACTATAGAAGTAAAATGTCTCTCGATCCTCGGGAAAGGTTTAAAGGAGAGATTCATGAAGTGTTGCTGGTGGCTTATCTTCATCTATCACACAAAGAAAAGTTAACTCCATGGCAAGTTGTTGTAGTGTGGGTTGTAGCTGAGCAGAGGTATATGAGCCATGCACGGCTCTTCTTGTGAGCATCCCTCTGCTCTCCAGGTGCAGAAAGGACTGGGATGTTGCCGGAGCTGCCTCTCTTTCTGTCCTAAAACCCAAGGATGCCAGGTGAGCACATGGCTCTCCTCTCTCTAGTTCCTCTGACAGGAGGAGTTGTCATGGGTCTTTTGGTCTCTGCACTTTCGTTCATTGGTCTCTTGGTTTTTCAGCACGGAACTTAGTTCACTTCAAGCTTAAGCCTTGACTTCTTTGGCAAAGCAAGTATTTCTGACAAAGATTACACTTAGTGTCTTATTAGAACAATAAATGGGGAAAACAATGGGAGATAAGGTATGCAGAAGGGGTCACTGTGTCAGTCTGAAGAAACCAAGGAAAACCTCAAGTGTGTTGCCTCTCAGGCTAACAAATCTTCAAGTCTTTTCTGTTATTATCTTTAAATGCATATTATTAATTAATTTTTAACTTGCTTAAAGAGGCTATCCTTTGAAAATCTGTACCTCTGTATATATTCCAGGAAACAGGTAACTTATAATTCATAAGATCTTTGTATCCTATAAACACTAATGCTGTATGATATAATGAGGTCCTGAATGGGTATTTACATAAAGCCCAGATCTGCCTTTTGGCACCTCTACATAGTAGTTTACATTAATGGTAATGTAAGCCCTGCACATCCATTCAAGACCTTAATACAGCCCTAGGTAGTATCACATCATTTCATGGTAAATTATTTCTGTCTTTTAAGGCACAGAGCAAATTGCAGGTAAATTATTAATAATAATACTTAGATCTTATCTTCAAAGCACTTTACTAACATTAATTAATTCCTGTACTCCTCTGAGGTAGGTAGCTGCATTATTACTTACTTTCTTTACAAAAGGGGAAATTAAGACAAAGGCAGGATGAGATCTGCCTGCAGCTGTTGCTGGCTATGGGATGCAGACTACCAGGCGGAGGCGGACAAGCACCCAGGACCAGCTAAAATGCTGTGCCTCCAGCTATTTGCTATCCTCTCCTGCTGCACGTCACTGCTTCTGCAGCAGACTGAATGACAGGGTGCAATGCGAGACCCTGCTCCAGCCCCTTCTTTTTCAAGTCTGGCACCTTTAGTTACACCAATCAGTGAAGTGGGTTGGGGAAAGGAATAACGGGGTTAAGCTAAGTTTGTTGAACCTTGCTCTGAGTATGGTTATCTCCACCAGCAGATAGAAGACACTGGGGCACCACAGTTTTAAACCATTACGGCCAGATTTATTGGAGGTTACTTATCTGCAGGCTCGATTTCAAATACAGAAGTAGAATTCCTGTCAAAAGAGGAAAAAATTGGACTTTCAAAAAGAATTGGTTTGGATATTTTTTAACCTTCCAATGTTTCTTACCTGGCTTTCAGAAAATAATTCTGAATTTTTTGTAGGTTTTAAAAATTATTTTATATTATTAACACCATATAACATTTGTTCCTGCAAATACTGATATATAAAAGTATGACAGCAACTGGACATTGAAATATCCTGGCATTTGTCTGTTTTCAGACAAATCATAATGGCAATTACGCCCGCTAATTAGAGTATCTTACCTCTTTTTGTGAATCAGATTGACTCCTGGTTTCATTGATATCCAACAGATTGCTTTATTGTGCTAAAACTAATCTCAGAACACTTCAACAGTGATGTCACGAAAGACTGTGTACACAAACCAGAAGTATGAAAAATGCATAGAAAAGTATTACAGATACAATTTTCAATTTTCAAACTGAAATTTTCAAATGGGATCCTAAATCCCTTTCTGTTTTAAAAATGTTTTCTCCTGCGGGAATTCCAAAGAAAGTGATACGGCTTTGTAAAAACTAAAAATGAGCTTAATACAAAGACTTCTTTTTTTTCTAATGAAAACTGTCTGAGAAATGTTATCTAATCACCCTGACTACAGATAGCTGCCAGGATTCTGCTCACACCTCTACAGCAAGCTTTGTTCTCCTTTGAAATTACATGGCCCTGTATAAACTCCTCCCATAATGAAGCCTCTATTAAATAGCCTCAGGAAAAGAAATCTACACACGAGTGCCCTCAGAGGATTATAATATGCCCACAACTCTGAGCTAATCTACTGGTGGGGCTGGATTTATCCCCCCAAAATTCATCTATTGGCAAGCGCAGAAGCAGAGTTACTGTGTTCTGCAGTCAGGAGTGCTGCTGCACCCTTTTCCCTCTGTGGTCCAGTCCACTTACATCCAATCCATGGGCTCGAGATGCCTAGCTCTGCCCTCTGGCAAAGAAAGAAGCCCTGGACAACTTTGGTGGCCCAGTTAAGTGCCGAAAGTTGGGGAAGCTTCGCTGTAGTAGCTAAGAAACTGAAGCTGTTCAACTCCTGGTTATGGCCATTGGGGGAATCCGGAAAGTCTTCCCTGAACTAGCTATGGATGTGGTCCACCTGTGTAAAGGGCTTAGAAAAGTGTCCCAGAGAGTCTAATTGCTGATAGATATCTCCTAATTAGTTCTGTTTCTGAGTGCCAGTAAACTCAGCCAAAATAAATGGAGAAGTTCCCACTGGAACACCAATAATTAAGGATCTAGGAGTAGCATTTTCCAGGTATTATTGCTCTGAGGAGTGTGATCTGCTAGTTGTTCCAGCTCTAACTAGCAAAAGCACTGAACACACACTAAATCCATCACTCACCAGGTCAGGCTTCAGTCCATGCCTAAAAAGTGAAGGGCTATCTGTTTGCAAGGAGGCACAACAAGCAAAGCCAGCCTGGTAACAGTTAAGGAGGCATCCCTCACCTCCAGTGTCCCCGGTCCAGACACCATCTCAGTACTGGAGACCAATCACTTTCAGCAGAGGAAATTCAGGTATCTGGGATCAG
This sequence comes from Opisthocomus hoazin, assembly GCF_030867145.1. NCBI lineage: Eukaryota > Metazoa > Chordata > Aves > Opisthocomiformes > Opisthocomidae > Opisthocomus > Opisthocomus hoazin. The sequence goes on along the minus strand of NC_134421.1, from coordinate 14,148,051 downwards.
GCCAACCACCCCCTGTCCCACCTACCTGCACCCCAAAAATTACCTAGCAGCAAACAGACAGAGATGTGCCTGATCCCTTAGCAGTTGTTCCAGTCCCTGTTTCACTGGAGCCCAGGCTGCATGCAATGAAAAGAATACAGCCCTGCTATTATTCTAAGCATTTTTAATGTTTCTGTTCTTTTCTGGGTTTTTTTCTTCCTTTTTTATTACTTTTTCAGTTTTTATGCAACAGAGACCTTCCCATTCTTTTTATTCCCTCATTTTAAGGACAGAGCGTGTGACTGTGTGCCTGCATATACACTCAGTGCCTATAACTACCACTCGGAAAGAGTCAGGAAGAAAAAAAATGCACAAAGTTTTAGTTTTAGTTCCCTTGCATTCTCAAGAACACTTTAAAGAGCATTTTTATATGACAGGATTTAGGACTGTTTAAAGCCACCAGACACAGACTGTCAAACAAGGGTAGTGAAATTTCAGTTTCCCCATGTGCCCTGCTCAGGCCTCTGTTTCAGCAGTGTGAGGGCAGCTGCCTACCCAAGGCACTCTATGTCCACGTTTATATAGGTGACTCAGAAACAAAATGAACATAGTTTTGGCATCAGCATCTTTCACTAGTTCGAAAATTTAGTTTCATGACATCATTTTTGCTGGTGTCTACACCCAATCCCACTATCTTCACCCTCTCCCCTTTCCAACAGTTCTCAAGATAGGGAATATGTGTTTGCTTGGTGATTGCACAAATGGGATGATTAAATGCTGCTTCTAATATTGAAACTGGATTGTTTAGCTCTGGGCTTCTCATAATAATACCAGCTGAAATGAAAATCAAGCTTGGTAATATGTAGTCCTGAATTTATTTTTGTTTGCCCAATAGCTTTAACACTGTGTACAAAATCCATACCGATTCATATTTACTTCTCTGCGGGTGCCGAGCCTCTGAGGAGTGTGACAGAACCCAGCCAGACAACCTAAAAGCCTGACTAGCTGTCCATCTGCATACTCTAAGATTTTTACAGGGAGGAATAAAGAAAGAAAGGCATCCATCTATATTCAAGCTGAGGCTATGTAAAAAGCTTTATGAATCTGTGTAGCTATCCCTCAGAGTCACTTCAAATTTAGTAGTACCTGAGGTATTAAAAGCCAGATTGGTACTTTGAGTCTCAAACAAGCCAGCAAAAGATAAATTGCTGATATGTGAATCCGTATAATCTCCATTTGATGCCCAGCATGTGGGCTGTTCTTGCATGGCATTGCAAAGAGAAATAGCAGTTCACAAAAGAGAGAGAAGTGGAGGCACATGGTACAGGGAAAGGAAAACATCATCCCAAATCATGCCTTATGTTTATGTTTTGGGGGTCCGTCTGCATCTGGCAGTAGGTCTTCCTGGAAAAGACCCTGCTCTTGACTAGCCCCTTCTGTGTAGCAGCTGCCTTAAAGAGCCCTGTAGAATCGACTATTCCACACTGCAAGCCGTGGTCAGAACTTCAGTTTGTCTCCTGTTACCAATCTCAGTCCAAGTTGAGTGCCCTTACTGTTACACAGGCAGTCCAGACCTCTCAAGTCAGCCGTGCTTCAGCAAACGAGGGGGTGCACAGGGAGGGAGAGGGAAGAGATGGCAGCAAGGCCAGGCTCCTGCCACACTCAGGCAGGATGCTCTGAACCACTTCCCGGCAGCTAAGATCAACTTGGGCAAAATAGCAGAGTGTGTGGAGCCAAAGGCCAAGACTCAAGCCTAGGATGAAAATACAATGTAAATATAATTATTAAGAGCTGCTGAGCATCTGGGTTGCTTCGGAGATGCCAACAGCACTGCACAGTGCACAAAATCTCTGAGTACAAGTATTGGAAACATTTCAGGGGCATTAGCTGTGCTTATGCTGAAAAAGCAGGGAAAATTAGGTCAAGTAGAGGTCCTGCTGGAATGAGTGTCAAATCCAGTACAGAAACTTGTAAACTACGCTTTTCTGTGCTACATGATGGTTTCAATGTTTTGTTGCCTTGTCAAAGATGCAGCCTCATGCTAGTAGCCCACCAAACCTCAACAGAGCAGAGCAGCAAAGAATGAGACACCCTGACAGCACCATAGGAATAATCCTTTTCCAGTGATCCTGTAGTCTACAGGACTTCCAGCACTGAGTTATACAACATTACTTCAAGTGATCAGGACAAAGACCGGCCACTCAGTGTCTATCACGTTAAAACAAATATTTGAATATATGTGACCATGCATCACTAGTCCTTACCACACAAGCCTGAATCCAGTATTTTTATCAGGGGTACTCAATATAAGCTAAAAAAAGGTAAATTATTCCCACTAGCCCCTCTTTAAGGCAGGTAAATGAGACAAAGATTGATGACATGACTTGGCTCAGGTCACCCTGCAGGCCAGTGACAAAGTTGAAAGCGAAGTTGCGATCTCCTGAGTCTCAGCTGCATCTGTCAAACCACAGCATCACAAGGCACAAGGCAAAGTATTCACCTTGTTTAAACTAAGAACACAGGCACAAGTCAAATGGTCAGATACTCTGTTTTGACAGAAAAAAAAAAGTTGCTTCAAAGCCTACGAAAGAACCATCCCATAATAAAAAAGATTAACTTTCGCAGCAGGGTTGTCTTTCCCAGAGTCACAGTTTCTCTCCACTCCTTCACATACCTGATCAAGACTAGAGCCTTCCCTCCCTCTTTCTTCCCTTGCACTTCCATTTTTATAACTATTCCTCTTTAATGTCTTGCGTAAGAACTTATTTTTTAGCTCAAGCAAGGTCCTATTCTCAATCATATCTGGGTCCTTTCATGACCATAAAGCTATTCTGATTAAAGAGACATTAATAAAGTCATCTTCTTTCATTTTATCTGCTTTTCTCTTCTGGCTCGACAGGGTGCATTGAACTACATGATAAACATTTACAGCCAACATTAGAAAAGAAATGAGGACTGTAATAGAGTCTCGCATCTTGTCTTTCACTCACATTTAAGACCGCAGCAAATATAATCCAGGCTGCAGGAAATAGAAACCAGGGTACTTTGGTGGATTGGGTCCACAGCTCACATTTATTTGGTCTCTAGCTAAGGTCAGCCCCATACTGTACCTCCAGTGGTACAGAATCTCTAGCCTTCGCTTCCAAAGCCACACGAGGGTGGAAGAGGCCTTGTAGGCAGTGAGTAAAGTGAGGGAAGACGTCCAGTTTCCATCTCCAGTACATAGTAACTTTATTCTTCTCCTCAGTTCATCCACCCCTATTACCACCTTCTCTTCAATGACATTTCTCAGGTTTCTGAATTGCCCTCAGTTCCTGGGTTTTGTTTCATGGCATCTCTGATGTAAAAGGGAGTTAATAACGACACACCTGTGACATTTACAGCTGATATCAACACCTGTGTTGTAAACACCAGAGAGGACAAGCAATGACAGAAGGGAATGGTGGCAGGGGCTGGCAGTGCTTTCTGAATAGCAGCTGGCAAAGAGTCAGTGATAGTTTTCCCAATGCTCAGCACCCATCATCACCTCCTTCTTCAGCTCCTGGTGGGTGTGAAGGGTCAGGAAATGAAAAGAGGCAGAGGAGCACAGCCAGGGCAAACTGTAGAAGCTGTTTCCATAGCTTCACAACAGATATAGCTCTGAGATGATAATGACTATGTCTAGCAGTTTATAAAGCTGGAAAAGGGAACCGAGTCATCTCCAAGCACGTCCCTAAGTTTTGGGAAAGAAACTTCATTCAAGGTGGTTTTGTTTGTTTTCTTTTCTTATTGCTGTGGGATTAGGAGCCTCAGTATTTGATGAGGAAGAATGAGAAGAATAGTCAAACAAAACCAACATGATTACATCTGACTTGGGGAAACTCAGGTGGTGAAGGTAGGGCAGGGCATCATCTGGGATGTTGCAAAAGTATTGGAGACAAGAAATCAGGGGAATAATAATGCCAAGTGAAGCTTAGAAGGGACAGTAGGCTGTGGGTGTAATCAGCATGCGGGGGAGGAGGGCACTTAAAAGTGCTGATGGACCAAAAGGTACTCAATGGTAAAGTGGGAAAGGGCCTTGTAGTGGGACCAGGTCTGGTGCTGTTAATAGATGACTTTTGCTGCCCCCCAGGTTAGCTGGGCACCCTGCATCTCAGAAGACGGTCTAGCATTTGTTCTCCATTTCAAAAATTGTGTCTCAATGTTGGGGTACTGCATTGATTTTTAGAGACCATTTGCTTCACTCAGGAGTAGAGTTGGAAAGTCTGTCCTGACCATCAAAGCACTGTATGATATGGTGATAGCAAAAAAAAAAAATCTTCCAAAGATCTTAAAAGTAGGAAATATCTGAGAAAAGACAGAAGATCGCACATAAAGCTCAAGGTCTCTTTATCATTGGTGCCCTAGCAGGAACTAGGAAGAAATTGCACTTGTACTGAAGACCAAGGATATGATATATATATTTTTTTTAATTATGAGGAAATGATGAGGAAAATGGTAGAAACCCTATCATTTGGAACTGCTTGAATAAAGTATTAGTTAATGAACCAAGAACAATCCTACATTAGGAAGATGTACTGGGTAATTATTTAGTCTCTTGCATCTGTCTTTTACAAACTATTTGAACAGACCTGTTTGTTCGTTAACCTCTTGCCTCTACAGAATCACCCTTCCACTTTCTTTAAACTGCTGTAGTAGTATTGACTTCAGTGAAACTAGCCAACTTTTACCATCTGGATTGGCCCATGACTACTTTTGAAAAAGGACTTTTAAAAAGGGTAGCAAGGAGGACCCTGGGAACTACCGACCTGTCAACCTCACCTCTGTACCTAGGAAGATCATGGAACAGATCCTCCTAGAAGCTGTGCTAAGGCACATGGAGGACAGGGAGTTGATATGAGACAGCCAGCACGGCTTCACCAAGGGCAAGTCTTGCCTGACCAACTCAGTGGCTTTCTGGGATGAAGTGACTACATCAGTGGACTAGGGAAAAGCTATGGATGTCATACGTCTGGACTTCTGCAAGGCTTTTGACACGGTCCCCCACAATAACCTTCTCTCTAAATTGGAGAGATATGGATGTGATGGGTGGACTGTTTGGTGGATGAGGAAATGGTGGGATGGTTGCATCCAGAGGGTAGTGGTCAACGGCTCGATGTCCACATGGACACCGGTGAAAAATGGTGTCCCTCAGGGGTCCATACTGGGACCAGTACTGTGTAACAACTTCATCAATGACATAGACAGTGAGCTCGAGTGCACTTTCAGCAAGTTGGCAGATGACACCAAGCTGAGTGGTGTGGTCAACATACCTGAGGGAGGGGATGCCAATCAGAGAGACCCAGACTAGCCCAGGAAGTAGGCCTGTGCAAAGCTCATGAGGTTCAGCAAGGTCAAGTGCAGGGTCCTGCGCATGGGTCAGGGCAACCCCCGGTATCAATACAGGGTGGGGAATGAAGGGATTCAGCGCAGCCCTGCCAAGAAGGGATTGGGAGTACTGGTAGATGAAAAGCTGGACATCAGCCCACAATGTATGCTCACAGCCCAGATAGCCAGCCATATCCTGGGCTACGTCAAAAGAAGTGTGGCCAGCAGGTTGAGGGAGGTGATTCTGCCTCTCTGCTCTGCTCTGGTGAGACCCCACCTGGAGTCCTGCATCCAGCTCTGGAGCCCTCAGCGCAGGAAAGGCATGGAGCTGTTGGAGCGGGTCCAGAGGAGGGCCACAAAAATGATCAGAGGGCTGGAACACCTCCCCTATGAGGAAAGGCTGAGAGAAATGGGGCTGTTCAGCCTGGAGAAGAAAAGGCTCTGGAGAGACCTTATTGCAGCCTTTCAGTACTTAAAGGGGGCTTATAAGAAAGATGGGGACAAACTTTCAGAAGGGCCTGTAGCAATAGGACAAGGGGTAGTGGTTTTAATCTAAAAGAGGGTAGATATAGACCGGAAGTAAGGAAGAAATTTTTTACAATGAGGATGATGAAACACTTGGAAGCGGTTACCCAGAGTGGTGGAGATGCCCCATGCCTGGAAACATTCAAGGTCAGGTTGGACGGAACTCTGAGCAGCCTGATCTAGCTGAAGATGTCCCTGCTCTTTGCAGGGGGTTTGGACTAGATGACCTTTAAAGGTCCCTTGCAACCCAAACTATTCTATGATTCTATGGTTCTATGACTTCTTGTCTTAAAGAAAAAAAATTCCAACACAGGATTATATCTAAAAGTGCTTTTTATTAGATTCATGTGCTGCTTTCTCTCACTTTGACAAAGAGTAAGGATGAGAAACAAGTCTGCATATGCATCGGTAAATCAGTGTTACAACCTACAGGGCCAAGTCACGAGTGGAACAATAGCAGAATCCCCTTCTGACATAGGTAAAGACAGAGAGGGAACAAAGATACTCTTAGAACCATGTCTGTGACAGCTGCACAGTAAGAGACTGCTCTCAGGCATATTTGCAGCTGTAGCTGATCAAATGGTGGGTGAAGTATGTCCATTAACTTGGCAAGTGTCTTGGTCTTTAATTACAACTCATTGGCTATTCTCCATCTGTCCACTTGATTTCTTTTAAACCCCAGTAGAAAGTGGGGTGATTGTCATCACTGAGATAAGGATGTGCAGACTTCAGGCAGATATCAAGAGGAAGAAGGGCTCTGCAGGGCACACTTTCTCTGACACCAGAGGCAGGTATAAGGACAGACTGCTCAGCTGCTCCCCATACAGCAGTTCACTGTGTTTACCCCTGGGAATGGTTAAAACCCATCAGGCCCTTGGATAGCATAAAACTTACATGATTTAGAAATGCTGCCTTCTTGGCACATAGTATCAACGAGAAACTGAAATAAGGAGAGGCTAAAGGCATTCTTAAAGTCTTAAAATACTATTTCAAGTCCTGAAGACAGATCCTCTATGGAGAAAAACTCTTTAGGCGTTGCTCTGACATCTGTTCTAGTAACTCCCCCAAATTTCCCAGTTTTCTGTAGTGAACTCTTCCTGGAAAACCTTACTGGGAAAAGACAAGCTGCAAACAGTGCAAACTGACTCCTGACAGCCCCAGAGAGTGTAGAGGAAGCTACACCAACAGTAAGTAGCAAGGCATACTTTGAGTTCGTACATGCCAATCCAGCTAGCATTACCCTCTCCTACAGAAAGCAGAAGGAGGGGGAAATAAATGGCAGGAAGAAGAAACAGAAAAAAAAAAAAAAAGAAAAAAACCCCAGCATTTGAGAAGGTTTCAAAAAGCTCCTTAGAGCCACAAAAGAACTTCTTTGAAACTTCAAAGGAGAGATGTCTCCAGGCTGACACCTGCTATTTACATGTAGTACCCGCACATCCCATTAATGCAGCTAGTGGAAATTCAGTGTATAATATTTTGTCACAAAGCAGAACAGCCAGCAGGCTTGAAATTGTTTGAGCCAGCCATAAAAGTGGAAAATTGGCTGCTGGAAAAGGAGTTTTTCCATAACCACATCACTGCTCACAAAGAATTGGTGGCTCTTTGTGCAGTGCTTAGAAGACCAAAAATGACACACACCACAGCAATCCCCACTGTTGTGGAGCTCAGCCCTGTTGGGATTTTCCATGGGAATCACACAGCAAAAGGAACCTACACACAGCATCAAACATGCAGGAGAAATACAAAATTGCAAAGGTAATTCAGAACACTATCTGCTCAAGGTCCTGTTTTCTCCCATCCACGCCTTTCCTTCATATGTTATCTGCTCCAGATCATAAGAACACCAAAGAAAAATCTTCTATTAAATCTACCTACAGAAATGATTCCACTGATTTGGGGCTTCTTAAATGCAATGAGAAAATGTTTTTACTGCATTTACTTTAACAGAAAGGCCAGATATTGCATGGGCTTCAGGGATTTCATTTCCTACTTGCCCTCTGATGGGCAGTGGAATAAGCGAAGACATACAAGATTTTACTGTCCTCTGTAGATAAATAATTCTTCAGGGCTATTAAGACTGTACCTTTCACAGAATCACAGAATGGTAGGGGTTGGAAGGGACCTCTGTGGGTCATCTAGTCTAACCCTCCTGCCGAAGCAGGGTCACCTACAGTAGGCTGCACAGGACCTTGTCCAGGTGGGTCTTGAATATCTCCAGAGAAGGAGACTCCACAACCTCCCTGGGCAGCCTGTGCCAGTGCTCCGTCACCCTCAGAGGGAAGAAATTCCTCCTCATGTTCAGATGGAACATCCTGTGCTTCAGTTTGTGCCCATTGCCCCTTGTCCTGTCGCTGAGCACTACTGAAAAGAGTTTGGCCCCATCCTCCTGACACCCACCCTTCAGATATTTGTAAGTATATATTAGGTCCCCTCGCAGCCTTCTCTTCTTCAGGCTGAATAAGCCCAGTTCCCTCAGCCTCTCCTCGTAGGGGAGATGTTCCAGTCCCCTCACCATCCTTGTAGCCCTCCGCTGGACTCTCTCCAGTAGCTCCTCATCTTTCTTGAACTGGGGAGCCCAGAACTGGACACAGTACTCCAGATGAGACCTCACTAGGGCAGTGTAGAGGGGAAGGAGAACCTCCCTCAACCTACTGGCCACACTCCTCCTAATGCACCCCAGAATGCCACTGGCCTTCTTGGCAGCCAGGGCACACTGCTGGCTCATGGTTAACCTGTTGTCCACCAGGACACCCAGGTCCCTCTCCACAGAGCTGCTCTCCAGCAGGTCCACCTCAAGCCTGTACTGATGCATGGGGTTGATTCACAAGTTCATAATGCTTTTATATATCCATTCTGTAGTCACTTTTAGAGAAGGTAAGACTATAGAGAGGAAGTAATTGAAATTGTGTTTTCAGAAAAGGGGCCATATTCAGAGAAGCTGACATCCCAGCCTACCCTTCCCCAACCTCTCAAGCTTTGAACACACTCCCAGCACTTCTGAGAGAGCAACATGCTCAGGCTCACTGTCATTTTCCTGCACCACAGAATCACAGAGATTACAGAAGAAGTCATAGAAGCATTTAGGCTGGAAAAAACCTTGAAGATCATTGAGTCCAACCATAAAGCTAAAACTGCCAAACATCATGCAATTTGAAATATTTGGACAGTGTGGTGGGTTGGGGGAAGGTCTGGCAATAACACTTGAGGAACTTCATACCTGAGACCCCCACACCTAGGACGGCAGAAGCTAGAAGCCCTGCGGTGCTGGCATGGTGACATGGTGAGGAGTCTCTCACAGGTGCCTCTCAGTAGCCTGCACACGCTCCTCAGGCCTTTGGCTCTCCTCAGACACATAGGAGCAGACCAACCTTGCCCTCCAAATATTTTAAAGCTTCTGCTACAAAATGTACAGTAATTGTATTATTAGGTTATTTCAAACCTCTGAGGCGTGAGAACTTCAATCCGGACCTGAACCCTGATGCACTGTGAGACATCTCTCTCAGGGCTCATCATTTATTGTTATTTTCCAGGTTTTACTGTGCAAGTTAAGAAATACAAACCTATGCCAGGTCAAGCATGTGAACTTAACAATCTCACATGAGATCTCTGATGCAACCTTTACTGTAATGTGCACATTTCTTATTCTTCTGCTTCCACAGTTGAAATTAATGCACCATTTAAAGTTCTTACTGGGCTTATGGCCAAACAGACTCAAACAGCCACATCATCAGATTTAGGAGTTTCTTCTTTTTCCTCCTGGGTCATTGCTAGCAGGGGATTGAGCTGACAGGTAGATATAATCTTATAAATGGCTCCCTTGCCCTGAAATGGCTCCCTCCCTTAGCCTGCTGGCTAATTTTGGGGCCTTTCTGAATGGAGTGAACTGTCCTCCCCCAAGTAGCCAGGACAACACCTTGGAAGTTCACTTTGTAATTGAGGCTGGCAGTGAAGAGGTTAAACAGATCAATAGGGAGGTGGCCAGGTCTAACTGAGACTCTGAGGCAGAAACAAGTAAGGAGGTCTAGCACCAGGACTGAAGTGAAAATGATATCTATTTTAAGATGCTGTTTTTAAACTGCGGTTCTTTGAACTGATATGCATTTTAGTCAAGCTTAAATTGGTTATAAAATTATACAGAAGGGAAAGTGTGGGAGAATAATTTTTTTTACTTAAATGCAAGAAAAGACACATATCTGCAGAGTTTTCTGACACTTCACTCAGACATGTGGGGGTTGTGTCTACAACATAATTTGCTGGGAAGAGGGGTCCTGGAAGTTGAGACAACGCAGCTGTCTCCACCACTCAGGCACGACCTGGAAGGATGGATCACAACAGTATTGTAGGCACATGTGTGTGAACACTTGGGTGCATTACACAGCGATGTTTTGTGCAGTGCAATCTCACTCTTGTTCATTTCATCTATTTTAGTATACAACCCTCTCCCTCCTCCCAGTGAGCTGCCCATGAGGACTGAATTGGGATCTCCTATAACAAAAATCATGAGTGAATCTATTATTCAGTAGGAGCTAGTGCTCCTCTGAGGGTAACATTAATCTGCTGTGAACGTCACCTGTGGAGCAAGGCAAAGACCTTCCCTGTACCACCTCAGGGACCCATTTCTTCACTTTCCTTTATGGACACTCTTGTACTTGTATACTCACTCAGTCTAGTGGAAGTCAAGAGTTCTGCCTGGGAAAGTGATGCACACTCACCCACAGAAAGAGCTGCAGTATTGGCCTCTTTGCTGCTAATGCACCACTGGAATCCGTTCAGCAGCCACATCAACATTTTACCAGTGGGGTAGGCTTTTCTCTTTGCTCTGTTCCCCACTCATTCCCCACTCTTTCAAATGCTGCTCTCTAATCAAGAAAAATAAAGCTGTACTGTGCCAAATGCTCAGTACTGCATGCGGGCTTCTGGAGCAGTAAATGCACCAGCCTATAATTAGACAGCTTTCAAAGCCTTGCTTTTCTTTCTGTTCCCTTCCCATCCCTCCCTGATAAGCACACTCTCTCCTTTCTCACTGAGGAGGACCAAAGGTGTCCTCCAGGCATGCATTACTCCCCATTAGTGTCAGTGGGAGTCACAAGAGTGCATCAGGGAAGGAACAAATTCTTAAGGGAAAGAAACCTTTGACGAAATCCAGCCACCCCATGCTAGGACTCTGTATGAATTCTAAGCAGTTGGATCTAAAGGAAATGAGGGCATATTTGCCCAAGAACTTCTCTGAAGTACAGAAATGTCTGTTTTACTCTGTTGGCTCTGTACATGATGAAAACTTCAGATAAGGCTTGCTTATGAGCCAGCAAAATGGCAACCTTATCCTACTCCTGCTAAAAACTGCAGAGACTGTAAAAGATACAGCTCATTTCTTTCCTGGGGTTTTGTTTTATTAACAAATTTAAATAACAGTTGAACTTCTCAGCTGAACCACCTTGCAGTCTTATCTGTTCCTATGGTTACTCTAATAGGCCCTGTGTGTACTAGGTTCTGTTTTCCTTCACCCAGAGAGTGAGCTCCCTCTGCTATAGCCAGAAGAAAGTGACCTGGTCCCACCAAATCAGCAAGTGGTAGGCTGCAGCCTTTTCCTGCTTTGGCTCCACCGCCTGAAGGAGGTCAGGTCACAGAAGACTATGAAACAAGCGAGCATTGCACTAATGGAGAAATATGTATATAGTTAAAGGAATAGCCCATTGAAGTTTTTAATCAATTTTGGTATCGGAAAAGCAGCTGAAAATGAATATATCGAGTCCACCCTCAATAAGTTTGCAGATGACACAAAGTTGGGTGGGAACGTTGATCTGCTCAAGAGTAGGAAGGCTCTGCAGAGGGATCTACACAGGTTGGATTGATGGGCCGGGGCCAGCTGTGTGAGATTCAACCAGGCTTAGTGCCTGGTCCTGCACTTCGGTCACAACAACCCCATGCAATGCTACATGCTTGGAGAAGAGTTCCTGGAAAGCTGCCCAGCGGAAAAGGACCTGGGGGTGTTGGTTGACAGCTGGCTGAACATGAGCCAGCAGTGTGCCCAGGTGACCAAGAAGGCCAACAGCATCCTGGCTTGTACCAGGAACAGTGTGGCCAGCAGGACTAGGGAAGTGATCCTGTACTCGGTACTGGTGAGGCTGTACCTCAAATACTGTGCTCCTTCCGGGACCCTCACTACAAGAACGACACTGAGGTGCTGCAGTGTGTCCAAAGAAAAACAACGAAGCTGGTGAAGGGTCCAGAGAACAAGACCTATGAGGAGCAGCTGAGGGAACTGGGGTTGTTTAGTCTGGAGAAGAGGAGGCTGAGGGGAGACCTTATCAGTCTCTACAACGACCTGAAAAGGAGGTTGTAGTGAGATGGGTGTCAGTGTCTTCTCCCAAATTACAAGTGATAGGACATAAGGAAATGGGGGAAGTGGCTGAGTCACCACCCCTGGAGGGATTTAAAAGATATGTAGATGTGGCACTTTGGAACATGGTTTAGTGGTGGACTTGGCAGTGTTAGGTGTACAGTTAGACTCAATGATCTTAAAGGTCTTTTCCAACCTAAATGATTCTATGATTCTATGAATTAGCAAGCTGGCATATGAACCCCAAGAAGCACCACACGTGTCCGTGAATTATTTTGCATCACCAAAATGATGCTGGAATTTGAAGTTGAGGTTTCAAAGCATGCTCTGAATATTTGATCTCACTCAGATCATCTGGCAGCGTGAAAAAGGGGTCTGCAGCAACGTGAACATATGGCAAGGGGCAAAGAGTGGTTCAGGGCAGGATAGTGCTGTATTTTTCCCCTTTCTTTCACAAGAAAAGGAAATAAGTGTTATATCTTCTTACATCTATTTTATACCTTATACCTGAAGTATTTTGTACCTAAAGAATGCCTATGTTAGCAAACTTTTTGCTTAAAGGCTCCTACATGAGAAAAATAAGCCTTTCAGTTTCAAAACAATGAGGAGAAATTATCCAAGGAAGACACACTCAGACCTCAATCCTAAGAGACAGTAAAGCTGTCTTTTCACTATATTTTCCATTTCTTAGAAGGAGAAATCCTGGTTTTTCCCTGTGGAAGACCAAGTCTAAGTTCTGAACCCTGGTGAGCTGGTTAGACATAGCCAGGCTTGTGTAGGCAGCAGCAGCCTAATTAACATCCTTATTTGTGTCCCAGTGAAACATTCGCTTTCTTGATTTATGTACTTTACTAACTGAACACTGAAGTGATCCCATCCCCCTGATTACTTCTGGTTCCCAGTTAACAGAAGAGTAATAGCCTCTGCATGAAATTACATGGAAATAAGGGCCTCTCACCCAGCCCACCCCATCAGGAAGGGGCCAATGATCCACGCGAAAGAACCTCTTTAGCTAAACCACATGATAGTCAGTATTCACTCGCTTGCAGGGACCAAAGGCGACCAACCTCTTAGCCCCTCTCCTACCAAGAGAGAGATCAAATAGTACTTTGGGGGTTTCCTTACTGCTTTCCATCTCTGCCATCTCATGCTAGAGACTGGATAACTCTCTTGACTTCTCTGGAGTTCTTCCAGATTTACATCACACAGCTTTGGATCCCAGCACTCATTTTCTGGATTAAATGGAACAACACTTCTGATATTCATTCACTTATTTCATTAGAAGAGGATAGCTTTGTTGTGTAATTAACATGCCAGTAATTAAGGATTCCAAGATGATGTACTAATTTCTCTCTTTCACACACACACTCTTTTAAAACGTTATCAGCAGTAATTGCATTAACATCTTTTCTTTTCCTGTTCCCTTTGGGAGTTTATTACGCTTTCATTTAGTGTTTTTATAATTTCACAAATATACACACATTTCCTTTGCTCCTAGGAAAAATTGCTACAAACTTGAAACTTTGAGCAGCTTGACCCCCCTCTTGTGAACACAGGGGAATCTTCAGTGCCCTTCATGTTTTAAACAGAAGGTGAAAACTTTCAAGTGATACTTCATTTTTTTTTCCAGGGATACAGGTCCAGATAATTCTTGTGACAGCAGGATTATTCATGTAGATATCCCAAGTCAGCTGATATTGAGATGGATTTGGGACTGTGGATTACTACCATGGAACTCTAAGAAAGTCTTAAAATCATGCTAAGGACAGTTCATTGCTTGCTGAGCACTTCTTTTTAGTGACCTCAGCTCAAGCTGTAGAGGACTGTAAAACAACCAATGGGTTTTTTCCAATGTGATGAAATGCATAAAACAGGATAAGTTAGGAGACAGCAGAGGATGGTTCATCTCAGTTTTTATTCATCTCCTGTGTATTTTTGTATTCAACCTTACAGCAGTAGCCCCCAACCTTGGTGTCTATGCAGCAGCGATGCTGCAATGGTTATAAGTCGCAAGCAGTACAGCCCTTTGCTCTCTTTGTTGGTTTTAGCTTTCTCTCTTTTCCAGCTCTAACAATGCCTAGCACATCTATGTTAGGGATCCAGCCCTGGCAAATCCTTGGTGGGCAGTTGGGCACCCTCCTCTAAGCTTATTAAGATGTAGTCTCACTTTCTTTCTTGCAGTTTTAATATGTGTTAGCCCCTTTAAAAATAGCCTTAGTTTCTAAGCTGAAATATTCATATTTAGTGTTGCCCTACTGCCCCTCCTTTTTGAGAGATCAGCTGTAAAGGGTAAGGAAGAAACATCATCCAGACATTGAATCATAATCCTGACTCAGGTATTGACCTTGACCTGCAACTTCAGCTTGTCCAAAGACAATTCCCAGTTCATGCCCGAGACTAAAAATAATAGCTACTCATTCATCACCACACCCTGACAAGAGTACTCATTCTTTTTTCCTATCCCTTCACTTTCTGCTGCATTTTATCTTTCATCTGCATTTATTAGCTTGTCTCTCTTTGTCTGGGGAAAACAAATTTGCTGAAATCTACGACCATAGTGGTAAAATCACAGTGTTTGGTTGCACGCCAATTTGATGCTGCTAAAATGATAAAAAGGACTTGGAAAGAAACAACTGGGTTTGCAGCTCCCTTACGTGCATAAGCTTAAAAAGGAGTAAATCTGCATTTTTCCTCTTCTGTGGCTTTGAATTGAGTCTGAGACCATAAAAATGATTCCTGCTTATGCTCCAGGCCAGAAGAAAGTAAAGAAGGAAGAGCATCCAAAGGCTGCTGTCACTGCCAGAGCAAACCCAAGATTCTGGTTCTGGGAAGTGAGTTTTTGCTGTATGGCTGGAAGGACAAATTTCAGGCAGCTACAGCTTTAGATCTTTGCTGAGGATGCATACCCTGTACAGTCTGGTGGAACATAGACATATATATCCAAGCTATTTCAGGGTTGGAAGTGGTCCAGCTGTGGTAACACAGAGCTCCAGGCAGGCTAATGCATGCTATATGTTGTCTCTGTGCTTGAGGTAGGAAATAACTCATGCCGTGGTAAACCTGCATTACACAAATATTTATGCAAACTATTTCAAGTGCTTGGGACATAATAAATTGCTATCATTTGGTCTGTTAGAGCCTGATGAACAGCCTGTTGTTTTGTCAGGCTAGATCGCTGGTGCTGATGCAAACAAGAAAAATAAACCCAAAAGCTCTCCTTGCCCATGCTGCCCAACGGAGATGAATCTTTCCACTTCCACTGATAGGCTTCAATGGGAACTACATACTAAGCTGATATTTGGTTGCTCTTTTTTCACATCAAAGGTTTCATCTTCAGGAGCAGACCAATTTTCTTGGGAGGGTGGAAGGATAGGACATGGAGCATCAAAATACTATCTTAACTGAGCCACTCAGGGTGTCTATAACTAGAGAAGAAGCTCAGTTCCAGGTCATGGGAAAAACCAAAAACTGGCATAGAAAAGCTGGATACATCAAAGGAACATATAGTTCATTACAGAGGATTAAACTATTAGTCCTGTAATTTGTCTGTCATGTACTTTATGCTGGTTATCCAGCAGTATCTCCATGGGATCCAGTCAATTGAAATAAATGCTGTATGTAGGACAGGAGGTCTCTGTTGAAGTAGAGAGGGATAAGGGAGAGCATCTATGATGAGAGCATAAGGAATTTTCAGTCTGAATGGAAAAGGTAACCACCTGCCTTTGCGGCAGCCTTATTTTGTTTACTTTTATGCAAAGCGCAGCGTGCCCTCCATTAATCTGATAGGCATGGGAGATTTCCATGGAAACAGCAGGACTCCATTTCATTTAAACTCTGATGCCGGATTTCCTTGTCAAATGGAAATCAATGTGTTTGTAACAGGAGAAGCGTTCAGAGTATCGCTTAAAGACATTGCCTGTGCAAAGGTCTCTGGAGGAGTGTGGTGATCTGCCCTATCCCATCACTGTTCACCTGAGCATGATCCACCATTCCACACTTCCTTTTTCCTTCCTTTCTTCTATTTTGTCAGTAGTGTCCTCAGTTTCTCTGCCTGACCTCACACACAATTATTATCCTCCCTGCCTGTAGGGTTATACACAGAGAAAGAATTGTCAGTGCCTTGGTAAGTGCTCCAGCTCCCTACTCTCCACCCAAAATCAGGGACATTTGTGTAACCAGGAAGTGAGGTCTATTTATAAACTAAAAAAAAAAAAAAAAGCTCATAAAAAAAAAAAAGCAGCCAGAATTATTTAGAAAGGCACTTTTTCATGTGCAGCGGGGGCAAAAAACCAAAAAGGACCACAAACCCCTTGCAGCATATCATAGCCCAGCTCTTTCCTCAGTTTATCTTCTTACATGCCTTAAGCTACTATCTTTTTTGTCCAGCAAGAACTGGTCAAGATATTTAGGGGTCTTTCTGTGGATCCCACTAGGTAATGCTATACATGGTTCCCTACACGCTCCATCCCAATGCATGGGCAGACTGAGTGAACATTGCTCCCAAATCTCTCTTCAGCTGTCCACCTCCCACCGGGGCACTGGAACATGACCAGCCCTCTCCACTGCTTCTCCCCACCTCCAGATGTCCAGGTCAAATCCCACTCGTGTTCCTCTGTCTCCAAGGTATGCTCCAAAGCTACAAAGGGCCAGGGAAGGAACAGGGGCAGAACTAACTGTGTTGGTATAAGAATGGGAAGGGGCTGTTAGACAGGTCTGGTGAAGGTGTTGATATTCTACAGGGTGAAAATGTTCCTTTAGAAAGCTCCATAACTTTGTAAGAAGTGGCCATAGGGAAAGCATCATTGTGGGGTTGCAGGAAGACCACCACCCCAAGATTTCTTCCCTTGAAGCATTCCCTCTGATGGCAGAAGCTGGGGACACAGACATTTAGTGATAGTTCTTCCTCCAAAGCTGCGGGTCTGAGCATCATCTAGGGACATAGCAGCCCTACTAGAGACTCACCTCAGTAGCTCCTGCACGTGGCGCCTT
Organism: Opisthocomus hoazin; assembly: GCF_030867145.1. Classification (NCBI taxonomy): domain Eukaryota; kingdom Metazoa; phylum Chordata; class Aves; order Opisthocomiformes; family Opisthocomidae; genus Opisthocomus; species Opisthocomus hoazin. The sequence goes on along the minus strand of NC_134421.1, from coordinate 14,130,872 downwards.
CTCTCCAGCTAGATATTTCCCTGCTACCACTTCTATGCAGGCATGAACTCAAGTTGTCTCCCTTTGCCTTCATACATGCTCTTCACCTACATCCATGTAGTTGCAGAGGTAGCATAGCTCTCACCTACATTTTTTAGGTGGCTTCTGGAATCTGCAAAGGTGGTGCCTGTGATGCCAAGAGAAACCGCTTAGAAACATTTCCAGAGCGATACTGAGGTTTGACATTCAGAGTGTGAGCTTTCTCAGTAACGCAGTTTATCCAAACCTTGTCATCAGGTTTTTCTTTTTCCTTTTTCTGGGTTCTTTACAGTCTTTAATATATTTTTAAGTGTGGCCATCAGAGGAAGGCATAAGTAATTCAGACAATGGTGTCAGAAAGGGAGCTGTTTAACTAGGAAAGTGGACACAGAAGGAAAGAGATGTGTTGGGAGGCTAAAGGATATACCTTAAATTAAAGTAATTCAGTATAGATGAGTGTAGGACCCTGGAGTCTCAGATTCCCAGTCCTGGCCTTTAATGACTGCATATCCTCTCTAGTCTTGAACTTGATGCAAATCTTAGGCTGCAGATAAAGGTTTCAAACTAATCGTAAATTACTGTCAATGCTTCCTCTCTGGCTAGGATAATGGCACAAGTACACACACCCTAATCTTCTTGAAGGCTTTTTTGAAAAGGCACTTACTATTTAAAACCTTGTTCATCTTCTTTGCATACGTATCTTGTATCTTTCTTTGGCTGCTGGCTAGCGGAACCTCGTTATACCTGCTCCGGCCGCATACTGTGGAAAAACGCAGAAGTCCTTCTTCTTGCATAGCTGAAACAAAGGAGAAGACAGATCAATTTATCTTTTAACATAGTTGCAAAGCAAAAAAATCAGACTGCTAGTTTATTCCTGTCAACCTCACTTCAACATTACAAATTACACTTTCTGCCTGGCCTGTCAATCAGGAGCTGTAATGCATATAGGAAGGTGCTTTCACTTAGTGAACACAAATTTCCAGTGTGGGAGGAAGTGGGAGGAACCTGACGAGCCTCACATTCAGGCTGGGAAGATTTCACCCAACAAGAAAGTCATCACCTCAAGACACTGCAGTGGCAAGGGCAGCCAGCAAACAGAGGAACAAACTGGAGGTAATGCTGAAGAAAAGTCACAGAGACCACTGCTAGAATCCAGCTGTGCTTTGGATTGCAGAAGGCCACAGTTTTTTGATTTCTGCAACCACCTGCAGCACCGCTAGGGATAGCCCAGGTGATCTTTGCATGTCCTCTGCAATCCCCTCGAGCCCCATCACGGTTGCGTGCAGCTCTCCGAGCCCATTCCCAGCAGTGGCATTTCCTGCGCTGGGGAATGTCCCTCTGAATATTTTTCTGCCTCTTGATGTACCTCAGTGGCATTAAGTTGTACAGGAGGGACTGTTGTAGCCTTTCACACGAACCAACTAAGCCCTGTTCTGTTGTGAGTCGGGTTTATCTTCCAGGAGGGAAGGGGGGGGGGGGGCTCTATGTAATGCAATAGGACCCAGTGAGTCCCCAGCGTCATTACTGAGAACAGCAGAAACTTCTGCTATGCAGAAGTTTTCCCAGATGCTGCCCCTTTACTATAAAATCTGAGCTATTCATTAATTACTTATGATGATTATAAATTTTTAATACACATTTTAATCTACTTAGAGTAAGGGGATCCAACTGGGATCAGGCATTTCCGTCCTGCAGGCTGTGCTGGGAGGCAGAGACAGATCTGTGCCTAGGGAACTTTGCTTAAAAAGTAAGATGTGTACAGGGAAACACCCATGTTTTGGTGATGACAAAAGGTAATATTTTCTCTTAAATTTGCCTGAGCTGGAAACCAACACTGAATTGTCAAGAAGCAGTTCTGCAGGTCTCTCTGGATTAGCAACTGCTGTGCAGAGCTGACAGAATTACTTTCTTTAGCACCAGCATTTTGCTAGCTTTGCGCTTCCAAGTAATTTTTGAGTTGGGGCTTCTGTAGGATAGAATAAGTGGCGTCTATCCATTCAGCCATGATCTGAAATATTAAAATATCTATAAATTCTTTGTCTGATGGGGTGGGGGGTTTTCAGCTTATGATTGTATAGGATTGTCTTTTACATGGAGGGGCAGGATATACCAAGCAATGCTGGTGAATTCAGAGGCATCCCATTTTAATTTGCCAAGAAACTGGTGAGCAGAAGTTAGGAGGAAGTGGGATAAACCACACTACCCCTTCTGAAAATCAGAAGTCTTTGTTTCTGTTTCCTAGTCACTGAAACTGGCTGTGCCTGCTGCTGCCACACATAACCACCACCCCTTAAAGAAGTTTGTGGTTCTTCTGCCTTGACAGGCAGCCACAAAAGGTGGGCAGATGTGTTACGATACACAGATTCATCAGACCTGACATCTGGTTAATCTGGTTAAGGAAAGTTATCAATATTAAAAAGGTATTTCAAAGAAACCACTAAGTAATTTTCCGAACATGCTGGCTTCCTGAAGCTCTCAGAGGAAATCACAGAAATCATATTGCCTAAACAGAAAATGCTCTGAGGGTTGTCTTTTTGTGATATTTTTCTTAGAAAGATGGTTCTAACATCAGTCTAAATAAAAGAGGACTTCTGACACTTGATGATCCTTGTTCTGTGGGTGTGCACATGTGCGTTTGCAGATAACCCAGTGATTCTCCTATTAATGACAGCTACCTAATAGACTCTGAACACCTAAGGCTTCCCTAAACTAAATGGCCACTTTCCAGAATTATGCATGC